>NC_062281.1:91291137-91591137 GCF_902655055.1 Lutra lutra
CACTGTGGGCCAGTTGTAAAGTTTTCGAGCTTCTCAAGCATGCTTAAGCATGCCAAGGATCCTGGCAGATCCTTGTGAGGCTCCCTCTTTTACCCAAACATTCATCCCATCAAGGAAAAATTTTGAGAAAGTGCTTCGAATTGTGGCTTCAGCAGCGTCTTCCCTGTGGAAACTTAGGAGCTGTGAAATCTTCTCAACAGCCCCTGATAAATTCAGATAATTAAAATCTGTGTAACTGGAATATAGATGCAGGACAGTTGTGTGAATGCCTGAACTCCGTTGATTTTTTAGTATGAGAGAAGAAAGTTTGTTTTTTTAAAAAGATTTATTTATTTGAGAGAGAGAGAGAGAGCACCCGCAAGCACGAGCACAAGTGGGAATGGCAGTTGGGGAGGGAGAGAGAATCTCAAGCCGACTCCAAACTGAGTGCCAAGTCTGACACGAGTGCAGAGTCTCACACAGGTCACACATGACCCTGAGATCATGACCTGAGCTGAAACCCAAGAGTCAGATGGTCAACTGACTGAGCTACCCAGGTGCCTCTGTGTTTTTTTTTTTTTTTTTTTTTTTTTTTTTAAGTAAGGAATCCTTGCTGAATAATGATTGAGCATTCTTGTGGATTAAGCTGTCTCCAAGCTCCAGTGACAGGCTTTGGGAAGATAGAAAGGATATAAAGACAAGTGTCCTTGCCTTTGGGACAGGGGTGGGGTTGTGGAAGGCGGTATATATAAATGGGAAGGCACACTGTTACAGGCTTTAACATTTAGGACACAACATATAAACAAAACCAAATTTAATGTGCTATAAATATAAATGGAATATATAAAGGCTAGAAAACTAGAAGTAAGAGAATCTGTGAAATTAATTAGGGAAGATTTCTGAATCAGCAAAATTTGAAATGGACTTGGAGGCTGTGGATTAGAGTCATAAAGAGGCATGGCCAATGGAGGTAGAACTTGGTTCAAATCTGGACTGTGTGATCTTGGACAATTTACTTGTCCATCCTTATCTATGAAATATGTGTGAGCATTCAAGTAAATGAAATAGCTATTCTGTGTTAAGAGTAAAAGAAAATAAAAGATCTTCCAGGCAAAAAGTATAGAATGTACAGTGTGCAGTGGTGGTATGAATGACTAAGTTGTGTTTGTGGGGGTAATAAATGAGAGGGACTGGAGAGAATGTGGGTGGTCAAGTCATGGGTAGAGCAGGCAAGAGGGTGGAGGGGACTCAGAGGCCAGACTCTGTTGGGTGTTCATGGAAGGGTCAATAGAGTCATTGTAGGTCCTTGAACAAAGGATGAATTTAAAAAGTGTTGAGCCTTCTGGTCCAGGAACTCAGGGGCAAGGAGTCATGCAGGCACCAGTACATTATAACTCTTCGATTTCTCTTCTGGACCATCTTGGCCTAAAGGAATCATCCAGGAGACAGAGGATTCTTGTAGAAGTTTTTGTCTTCACACTTTACTCACTATGCTGAGCTCTGTTTGTGCCTGTCTCACATTGTACTGTGGGCCTGTAGGCTGTGGCTGGCTTATCCTCAAGAGCTTATGGTAAGGACAGTATCATGTTTTAAGGGCATTAACTTCCAGTTATCTCTGCTGTTGTAGGGTACAGTAATATAAGTAATTCGGAATTTAATATGAAAATTTCTTGGTTTGATAATTTTCTTAAGCCAGATTTATTTTAATGTTTTGAGGATCATATTGATGTTGAAATGAATTTGTGTTTCTAAGCCTATATTACCTGATGGTGAGGAGGGTATATACTGATGGTGAAGAACAGTCAAACTTGGTTTAAAGATTATGCCTCAGAAATCCTGTAAATTGGGTAATTCATTTATGGATAATTAAGACTGGATTATATGAGTATGTTTCTTTTCTTTCTTTTTTTTTTTTAAAGATTTTATTTATTTATTTGGCAGACAGAGATCACAAGTAGGCAGAAGGCAGGCAGAGAGAGAGGAGAAGCAGGCTCCCTGATGAGCAGAGAGCCCGATACGGGGCTCGATCCAGGGACCCTGAGATCATGACCTGAGCTGAAGGCAGAGGCTTTAACCCACTGAGCCACCCAGGTGCCCCTATGAGTATGTTGATGAAGACCAGTTTCTTTTCAAAATCTGTGCAGGTCCATTGTGACCACTTAGGTTGTCTGCCTTATGCCTAAGTGATATATAAATGATGTCTGTGTTATAGTCAGAGTGAGTGTTTACTCACAGTATCTGGAGGAATCCTATTTTGTTATGTTGCGTTGATGAAAATGAAGGTGGCTTTTTCAGAGCACTTGGGCTTTGTAGAGGCTCTTCCAGATAGTGACTCTGCTGAAAAAACTGTCAGGTTTTTCCTTCTGAAATTAAGTTGTTTGAAAATATGGCTAATTAAAAAAAAAAAAAAGGAATGAGGAGCAGTGTTCACATTTAATAAACACAGGATCACATGCTTGTTCTTCCAACTTTGTTCTTTCAGTTGACTTGCTTTCCTTCATCCCTGCCTACCCCCTACCTTCTCACAGTCATTACCAAACTATGTGCTTATGATGTCATGAGCACAGGATTATTATTTACCTCTTGAGTCAGGAGATTGTAGTATTTTTGAGTGGAGATCAGAGGTGGAAGTCAGGAATCTTAATTTATATAGTTTAGTTCAGGATTATTTTCAACTGTGTTTTTTAGGTTTTTGTCTCATCTTTTTATTTCTCTAAGAAATAGTTTTGGATAGGAAAAATTACTGAGCTATTATTTTTGGTGACTTGTGTTGAGTTCAATTTTATGTTAGGTACTGTGGAGGATTAGGAAAAATGATTTTGTGCCTTTGAGGAGTTTACAGTCTAGATGGGAATAAGGAGTATAGGAAGGAGTGAATACCTATTGAACTTCCTATATGCCAGACCAAAAAAAAAAAAAAAAGAAGAAAATGAGAAATTATATTATCGATTGCACAGTATAGATCTCATATCGTATGTCTTTGGGGACAAGAGCACTCAGGTAGTTATGAGTGCTATCACGGAGGAATTGTAACTTACTTCAGATCTTAAAAAAATAAAATTGTATGAAGTACAAGGGGTAAAGATGAAGCAGATAACAACAACAACAACAAAGTCATTTCATTTTGGAGCTGAGAAGGATCAAGCAAAAGCCTGGACTAGGCTTGGGTGTTCCTGGGGAAGTGATGAGACTGACCTGAGCAGGTTGGTTAAGTTGGTTTGGAGCTATGTTTTAGAGGAGTCTTAAAAGGCAGGCTTATAAATTGAGATTTTAAATTATAGAAAATAGTGAACCACTGTGAATTTTTGAGGATAGTAATAGCAAAATGATGATAGTAGAAAACAGGTAGGCCGGGAGGGAAGGGGGATTGGCTCCTTGGGTGTATGAGGTGATGAAACCTGAGCTAGAGTTGGGGTGTGGGTTGGGATAAGGAGAGAAAGAGGGAAAAAGAGATTGTTAAGTAAAAATTAAAGTCCGTGACGGCTGGATGTAGCCGATGAAGGAGAGTGATCCATCAAGTATGACTATAACATTTTAAGCTTGGGTTTCTCAGACATTAAGATCAGGAAATTAGGAAGGATTCCTCATTTTTTAGGGGCATTTGATGAGTTCAGTTTGAAAGGTATTGGATGTGAAGTAGGAATGAAACACCCAAGAGAAAGCTGACCCATTTGTTAGAGATGAACCTGAAGCTGGTGGAGAGTAGAGGCAGAGGTTAATATTTTTGGAAGCGTGGTTTTGTGGCTCCTCAGCATGGATGTGGGAGCTGTAGCCAAGGGAATGAATAAGCTCTCTGAAGAGTAGAGTTTAGGGAAAGAGCAAAAGGCCAGGGATAGTGGTAGAGTGATAGACACTATTCTACAGTCTTCGGGCCATCTTAATTGACTTCTGCTTTGTCCTTTCTCGTTTTCTGTTTCTTTCCTCCCAGTGCCATCAAACATCCCTTGAATGTCTCTTTCTGTCATAGGCACTGAGGAAACAGATGAGTCAGACAAGGTCTCTACCTACAGGGAATTATGGGCCCAGGGGGAGGAGACAGATGCATAAATATATAGATGTCATGAAGTGTGGCTGTTGTTGCCATAGAAGTATGTAGGGGGGATGGTAGGGGCCTAAAGGTCAGTTCTGCCTTGGGCATGCAGAGGTTGGAAAGTGCCTCCGAGAAGAGATGACATTTGAGATGAGTCTTGAAAGATGAGTTAAGGGTGTACCCTACAGAAGACAGGGAGAAGTACACTCCAGGCTGAGAAAACAACATGAATAAAAGCTTAAAGGAACGAAACAGCCAGACTTCTTCAGGTAACTTTTAGTAATGATTGTGGCTGGAGGACAGGGTTGGAGGGCAGGGATAAGGCTGGAGAAGTAGTTAAGGCTGATCATGGACAGCTTTAGCTTGTGCTCCAGTATGATGAGCATTTCAGGGTTTTTAAGCATCGAGTTGAGAATTAAGTTTCACGTTGTAGAAAGATTATTTCGTCAGTGGTGTAGGGCATACATTGGAGAGGAACAGAGCAAAAGGCTTTTTAAGTACCTTTATTATGCTTAACAGGAACAGTTCTTATTGAGTGCTGGTGTTTGCAGACTCATGGAATCAGAGAACTATAGGGACTGTTTTAGTCTCCCATTCATTTTCAGAGGACATTTACTCAGGGTCACAGAAGTAGTTTTGTGATAGCTTGGTCTGGAATTCCATTTCCAGTGGCTGTAATGTGGTTGGAGATTAATAAATATCATTTCACCTCGCTGATCCTCTCATGTCCCATTCGTGTTTGCTACACCGCATTGTGCTGGAAGACATTCCATCCCATTGTTGTTTTTACCAGTCCGAAGTGAATGGTGGCATTTTCCCGGGTTTGAATGAAGAAGATCTGCCCTGAGAGTACCTCAGGGAATAGGGCTTTTGAGCTGAGGCAGTTGGGTGCCCTGGAGGGGAGTGAATAGGATGTTAGGATTATTCATCTTTAATGATGCAGATGTAGAAGAATGTCAAGGTATTTGTTTTACTGAATGTGCAGATGTAGTTATCTCTCTTGCTAAATTCCCTTCAAGTTCTTTTAAACTTAATCTTAAATTGTGCCAGTGAAACTTTGGTAGAAGAAATAAATTGTTTATCCACAAAAAAGGATATTTATCTTAAAAACAAGATTTGTTTATTACACTTGTATTCTAACTCTTCCTTTCCTGTGTTTTAAATTTTATTGGAGATATATATGTATTATTTTATTTTATTTATTTATTATTTTTTAAAGCAAGCACTTGGCCCAACCTGGAGCCTGAACTCATGACACCTAGATCAAGAGTTGCATGTTCTACCGACTGAGCCAGCCAGGTGCCCCTTCATTGGGTTTTTGCGAAGGGAAATTGTTTGGATTTGAAGTGGTAACTTTAAACTTGGGTTTTATGCTGGAGAAGAACAGGACAGGATAGAAGGATATCTTAGAGATTCTTAGACTCCCCTGGGGAAAGTTGGGACACAAGGGGATGTGGAAGGATGGGTACCTTTCTTTTTTTTTTTTTTAAAGATTTTAATTTATTTATTTGACAGAGAGAGAGATCACAAGTAGGCAGAGAGGCAGGCAGAGAGAGAGAGGGAAGCAGGCTGCCTGCTGAGCAGAAAGCCGGATGCGGCCTGATCCCAGGACCCTGAGACCACGACCTGAGCTGAAGGCAGAGGCTTAACCCCCCAAGCGACCCAGGCGCCCTCGGATGGGTACCTTTCACTGATAAGTCTTCCTCAAACTTAACTGAGTTAAGATTTCTTTACTCTTTGCTCTGGGCTCTGTCCACATCTTTTCCAGAGACGGGCCTTGGTTTGGAAACTATCCACTTTAGTAGAGTTGCCAATTCTTAATTCTTTCTCAAGTGGGCAAGGGTACATTTTGTTTTTGTTTGTGTTTTGGGGAGAGGAGGGGAGAGAGGAGGCACGGAATAACTACTCACAGTGAGTCTTTATCAGAATTCCTATGTATCTGGAAGTTTCCTTGGCTTTTTTGGGGGAGGTGGGGGGAGATGACTTGGTTACACTGGCATTTATGTTGTGTGGGATCGTGGTTGTCACTCCCCTCGGATATCTGATTTAGGATGGCAATAAGAACTTATTTCTTGTCCGTATCTGTCAGCCTTCACCCCACCCTGTTCTGAGTACCCTCTGTGCACTCTCTGAGTGCACTCAGAGGGCACTCAAGTGTTCCCTGAAAGTTTGGGGGAACCATCTTGCTCCTCCTGACTATTATTTTTGGGTTAGTGATTCCACTATTTTTCTATTCACCTGGCCCTTTCTTAATTTTAAAATTTTGAATAATAAGATATATTGAATATTTAGAAAAGTCCAGGGGAGAAAAAATCCCAACATTTTGAGCACATAACCCAAATTTAATGGATATTAACATTTTGTCATACTTGTCTTAGATCTCTAACTCTGTTTAAGATATAATGTTAAATATAGCTAGGTCCTACTATGCTTCCTTTCCCCTTTCCTCTTTCTTGGGAAATGACTACTGGTCTGATTTACTATCTGTCATTCAATTTCATGTTTTATACTTTTTTTTTTAACATATTATGTATACACAAACAACATATAGTTTTGAAATCTTACATAAACAGAATTGTATTGTATGATCCTTTAGCAGTTTTTTCCTCAACATTGTTTTTCAGATGTGTCTTCATGTAGATCTAATTTACTTAATCATCTAATCTTTAAGCCTCTTACCTCCATTGCCCTTTTCACTTGTCCTGTTAAAAAATATCCTACCTATCAAAGTCCCCGTTTAAGTCATATTGTCCATAAAAACTTTCCTGGTTTTTTTTTTCTCCAACAGGATGTGATCTTTCCCACTTCTGAATTCTATCATTTTATTCATACTTATTTGTTTGTAGTTGTATATTTTTGTGTTTTTGTTATTTGTGCTCTTCGGATGCCATTTCTACTACACTATGAGCTCCTGGAATTTCTTTTATCTTCTGTGTCTCTCCTGGGGCTTGCCACAGTAACTTACATGGTAGGCATTTAGTTACTATTAGTGACTAAATGGTTAATTAATGAATTAAAAAATAAAAATCCTTTGCACTGATGAACTGTTAATCATGAGCATGATAATGGCCCCATTAAAATAGAGCTTATAAAGAAACATTCAGCAATGAAAATTAAATAAAATGCACATAATTGTCGAGAGTAGTCAAGACTAACTTCTTGCAAGAGATGAGCAAACATTCCCTGAGAAATGAAATGGGAATTGATTGGTGATATCATCCAATGAGGAAACTCCTGGGAATTGATCCTGATGGCATTTGTGAGGCACTGCTCTCCTGTGGCCAGACTCATTTCACTAGCTATCAAATTCTGCTGTTGTCATCAAGGTCTTGACACCCTCACTGGAGATGGGATACTGGTGTTGAGACAAAGCAGCCTCTCTGTTCACTTCATAAACACTGCTGGGAACCAGGAATTCTTTGGTGCCTAAAGAAGAAAGCCTAATAGACACATTTGTACATATGTATGTATATGTATGTATATGTTTAACACTTGGTTTTTTTATTGAAACCAGATTGTATTTCAGCAGAATATTTTGAAGCTTTTCATTCTAGAAGGTACAGTCCCAATATAACATCATTTCGGCCTCACAGAAGCTCTTCCCTCACTTGCCAAGTAGAAATTAAATATTAAGTGGAACTATATGAAATTGCAGTTTTGTAGGCAAAAGCAGTCAAATACTTTTGTATTTGCAGTTTTGTATGGTTAAACCATATACATCCAGTCTTGATTTTCTCTTGGTGTTCTGCAGAACATTATCATGGACCTTTTCAAGGTGGATAATCCCAAATCCATTTATAATTCTAAAATGCATTTCTGAACTTTAATTTGTAACCAGTTTTCTTTTGTAGTTATCTTAAGCTTCAAGTTTTTTGTAAAATGTTTGTATTTCTCAGCACATATTTAGTAGATACTGGAGAAGGTTGTTGGGACTGTGTAAGGATTGTAGGCCAGAGTACACTGTGGGAAATAAGCCTGTAATGAAAACTTTTGCTGTCAGTAGCTGCATATAATGGATTGAGTTGGCTTTAAGGAGCATTCAGTTTCTTTGAGTTATTGAACCCCCAGCACGCACTTCCTACCACCCCCATATCTTCTCTCTAAGTCTTGATAAGGGAGATCGGTAGTGGGGAAAAACTATGGAAGATAAAATTACCTGTGACCCTTGATTTTATTTGGAGGCTTAACAGGGAAGATGGTATGAGCTCTAGCTCCTGGCACCAGCCTCTTACTTTATGGTTCTCTAAGCAGTTCTTAGGTTAAGGGGACCTTGGTGTGTGGGGTGGGGCTGGGGGCAGTGGGGATGAGGGTGGTGGAGAGTGAAACAACAAAGAGATAGTGGGAGTTAGCAGATACTGTGGAATAGGATTGGGGAACAGGAATGGAAAATGGGGATAGGTATAAAAATTTAAGGAGGCTGTTTCTTCTCATCCTTCAAAACATGGCTTAGAAGTCTTTCTAACCCTTGTACCTTAACTATATCAAACTTGTATCCGGGCCACATACCTGTTTGGAAAACATCATATATAGAATTCAGCTTTGAAAATAGCAGTTTTGTGTTCTAAAATAGTTCTTTGAAAAGCCAGGGTCATTTAAAATGAGTTGGTCTACTGTTGTCTTTTGAATCATTAATAACTCTGAGCCTTTAGTATTAGTAAGTCTTGGTCTTTATGTGAAGATAGTCTCATGTGAAGAACTGAGAAAGACAATGGGAAAATATCACACTGCTAACAAAAATATTTTAGACAGCAAGTTCTTATTTATTTTAAAAACTTACCTGCTCTTATGAATTCCTTTTTGAGTATTTGCTTTCATCTTCTTTGAACAAAGAGCTCACCTGGCCGAGTATTAGACTATTCATTTTCTGAAAATTTCCATCAGCACTAAGGACAAAATTATCTGACATGAAGAATACTTGGTCCGTTTTTGATGACTAGGGATAGAGACTTCTCAAACTCCTCAGAATTCTGAAAATAGAATTCGAAAGTTAGACTTAATATTTGCTGCATCCTGGTTTCTTTGGTTGCTTAAAATAAATTCCTAGCTGTTTGGCACAAGGTGACCTCTTGTTTTAACAACATTAAGTTCCTTCTCTCTCACATCATCTTTGAAGTTTTTTGTAATATGCTAGTTCATTATGGAAATTGAGATAAGAAAATAATCTACATAAATTTCTCTTGATGTTTGCTGCCAGCTTGAGACTATAAATTCCTTTCTGCTGAATACCTGCTGTGTACCAGAATTTGGACAACATGCTCTGAGGAGATGCTAAGGAAGTGCTACCCAGCAAATAAACTAAACAAGTAGTAGTAGAATTGGCCCCTTGGGAATTTGTATTCTGTGTTAAATGGGAAATAGTTACATATACATAAATAGATATATAGAAAAAAAGAAATAATGAGAAACAAATATAACTATGGAGTAGTATATACTCTCTAGTATATACTAGTATATACTACTATATACATACAGTGTTTTAGAACTGAAGGGAAATTTACATATTGTCATCATTTTCTAGATAAGGAAAATGAGGCCCAGAAAGTTTGACTTGTCCAAGGTAGTAGTTACTCTCAATAGCAAACATTTTATTGAATATTTGCTCTCTGAAAAGTTAGGCTTTAGTATACAGAGTTAAAGTCATGAAGAACTTAATTAGTTGTGAAGACTGAATTATTTGCGTAAAAACATGAATAATAATACGAAGTCATGGGTACAAAGTGTCAAGTGAGGAGTACAGTTGTCAGAATTACATGTTTTTTTGTTTTTGTTTTTGTTTTTGTTTTTTTAAGTAAGCTCTGTTACCTATGTGGGGCTTGAACTCATGACCCTGAGATCAAGGGTCGCATGACGTGTACCAACTGAGCGTGCCAGGCGCCCCAGGAATTATATAGACATTTAGAGGGAGTGGATAGGGGAAAATTTTATACTTAGGCTAATCTAGATCTTAGAGAAGAGAGGAGACTGGGTAAGTTCAGAGGGCTAGGCGTGAGAACAGTTAGCATTCAGAAAGCATTTAAGGCATGAGAACAGTGAACTATGCCTGCTTTGTTTTGAGGGTAGAGAAAGTAGACAAGCAACAAGATTAATAAAGTTGGAGAGTTAGGTAAATAGGAGAGGGCCTTAAATCTCAGGCAGAGGAATTTGGTTTATACTTACAGTGAAAAATCACCAAGCACAGAACTTTATGTGTAAATGAGTATTTTAGGAAAATGAATTTCAGCTGTGCAGTATAAAGTGGAAGACCAGGTAGAGCAGTTATGATAGTCCTGGGGGACGAGTCTCTACAGGGGTGATAGTAATGGAGAGAAAAAGGAGAGTCCAGTGATTTGAAGAAAAATAAATAGAATTTGGTAACTGCTTTTTTTTTTTTTTTTAAGATTTTATTTATTTATTTGACAGAGAGTACAAGTAGGCAGAGTGGCAGGCAGAGAGAGAGGGAGAAGCAGGCTCTCCACTGAGCAGGGAGCCCAGTGTGGGGCTCGATCCCAGGACCCTGGGATCATGACCTGAGCCGAAGGCAGATGCTTAACTGACTGAGCCACCCAGGCGCCCCTGGTAACTGCCTTTATAGGAAGAGTATATAATAACAGTGCGTGTGTTCTCCATCTGGGTTGTAGCAGTAAAGGAGCTGGGTTTGGCTGGTTTCTAATGCATCTGCTCTCCAAAGGGATGCTTCAGTGGAAGCCTTTCAAGAGCCCTGAGTCTAGCCCAACATTCTCAGGTGATACTGAATACATAGTTTAAATGACCGGTTGAAGTTTGCACACTTCCTAAGTTAGTAGAACTTGGTGTAGAGCCCATTCTTTTGACTCTTGGCCAGTGCTCTATTATATCCTGTTGCTTAAGAGGAGGTAAGACAAGCGGTTAAAAACACAGAGGAAGATGCCTGGGAAGTGAAATGGGAAGTTGAAGAGCACATCATGATGAGGTTTACCCACAAGCCGTTTCAGCTCTCATAGGTTTTCCTTATCTTCAGACAGTAAATGTGTATGCTGTTGGGCTCATGAGGCAACAGTGACCCGAGTTCTTTAGAGCTGTCTTCTCACATTCAGTTCTTTGTAGTCAAGGAAAAAGATTCCTTCTGATTTTGTTTTTAATTGCGTATATTCTCTGATTCCCAATTTTGAAGTGAAATATCTTTTCCTCTGCATGTAAGATAGGTTGCTGTGGTTACAGGCTGTAGGTGAGGTAGCCTCAAAAGGCCCCATCAGTCTTTTTGGAGTAAAAGGAGGAGGAGAGTTTTGGACCCAAATCTTTCAAGCTTATTTACCGTGTCAGCAGTTAAGAACAATTTAGTTACACAGACCTTATTACCTAAAAAGGTTGGTAAATACTGTGAATCAATAGAGTGTTTTCGCTAATGGGAAGTTTTTGGGGAATTAAATAGCCTTCTAAAAAATCCTTTATATTTGGTTTTTAAATATATAGTCTGGTTTATTTAAGATGTAACTCAGTCTCACTTCTTTTCCCTTCTGTTTTCCTTTCCTTCCTTTTCTTGCCCTTTTCCTATTCTGCCGGGCTTATATCTGGTATTAACAGATAACCTGAAGGCTCACAATAGCATTATCTGGATCAACTAACATTTATTATGTACCAACTACAAGGGTCTCTTATTTAATTTCATCTGCCAAGATGAAATATTCCTAGATTTTATGACTAGGGCCCTAGTAGTAAACATTTTCCAACACTTGGGTTCTGTAGTTCTTACCCCATTTTAATCCTTGCCACGACTCTTCTGTTATTAATTTCTGACCTGGCTGAGAAGTAAAGGGAAGAAAACTTTACTCTTTAATAGTGAGACCCTACCATGAGTTATACTAAGTACTTTATATATCACCTCACTTAATACTCATAACCGTTCAATAAGTTAGATACTCTTGTACCTATTTACAGATTAATTCATCTAAAATATTTATTACTGTTAATAAAGATATTTACCAATTCAGACAAGATATTTCAGTACTGTTGAAGTTGCTCAGGATATCACAGTGACTATCAGATGAGGTCCCTGCTAAGGCACAGAGAAGTTAAATAACTTGTCCAAGGTCACACAGCAAGATAGTGACAAAGCTAGGATTTACATACAGATCTGGTGAATTTCAGAGGGAATGTATGCAACTACTCTAACATGCTGCCGTTTATATATATTGCATGTTCTCTGTGATTATTTAAATAAATCAAGTTATAAAAATGGGTGCGACTCCCAGTATTTCTTTGTTTAAAAAATTTCTCCATGGGGTGCTGGGTGGCTCAGTCTGTTAAGCTTCAGTGTCTACCTTTGGCTCAGGTCATGATCTCAGGGTCCTAGGATAGAGCCCTGTGTTGGGCTCCCTGCTCAGCAGGGAGTCTGCTTCTCCCTCTGCCCCTCTTCACTACTCGTGTGCTCTGTCTCTGTAACAAAATCTTAAAAAAAAAAAAAAAATCAAGGGGTCTTTACATAATTAAAAAAAAAAAAAGGCTCTTCATGAGTCCAAGAGAGAAATCTGTTGGTGCTGATAAGCACACCTGCCCAATAATGCTTCTCACTTCCTCTCCCTTCTCCCCACTCCCTCTCCACTTGCTCATATCTGGGTATAAACTGGACAGTGTGACCTTCTTTGGCATGTGGATGTGTTTGTGTTTTGAGGACTGGGAGAGTTTTGTTTGTTTCCTTGGCTTCCTGAATGTTCCTTGCCCAATAATGCTTCTTACTTCCCCTCCTTTCTCCCCACTCCCTCTCCACTCACTCATACCTGGGTATAAACTGGACGGTGTAACCTTCTTTGGCATGTGGATGTGTTTGTGTTTTGAGGACTGGGAGAGTTTTGTTTGTTTCCTTGGCTTCCTGAATGTTCCTTGCCCACTTGCAAGTGCTTTCTTGTTGCATGATGGTGAGTAATGTGTTGTTAACGTTGTAATGTGGTCATACCAGTTGGAATATTTTTTTTCCTTTTTCTACCAGTTATCTCTGATGAGTATGTGAGTAAGGACTGTTGGGTCAGACTTGTCTTCTGCAGTTCATTCAAATAGAGAAGACTTTCTGTATTCAGAAGACCAGAAAATAGTCTTGAGGTTGGGAAGACTTAAAAACCAGTGTCTGGGGTGCCTGGATGGCTCACTTGGTTAAGCGTCTGCCTTTGGCTCAGGTCATGATCCTGGAGTTCTAAGATCAAGCCCCATGTTGGGCTCCTTGCTTAGCGGGAGTCTGCTTCTCCCTCTCCCTCTGCTCCCTGCCCCGCTCGTGTTCTCTCTCTTGCTCTCTCTCTCTCAAATAAATAAAATCTTAAAAAAAAAAAATCCAATGTTGTCTGACCAGCTGAAATTCAGTTTATGGGGCAGCTGGGTAGCTCAGTCAGTTAGCATCTGCCTTTGGCTTGGGTCATGATCTCAGGGTTTTGGGATTGAGCCCCACACAGAGCTCTCTGCTTAGCAGTGAGTCTGCTTCCCCCTCTCCCTCTGTGATCTCTCACTTTTGATCTCTTCTGAATAAATAAAATCTTTTTTAAAAATCCAGTTTTGTTAGTATTCTAGGTTTATTCATTAGCTAATGTGATCCAAGAGAGTTACTTGTTTTTGATTATGTCCATTATCACCATGTGCCATATCTCGGATGAACGGTGTTTGTTTGGGAGTTAGGAGCTTAAAAATAGGCACACAGGTTTTGTGGTAAGCATTACTTAGTACAAGCACTAAAAATGCTTAGGTCTGTGAGACTGAGAAGCTGAGTTCCAGTTGAGTTCTAGGGATTTATTAGGTGGGATCGAGGTAGTTAGTGGTAGAACTAGTGGGTTTTAGGGACCCAGGTCAGTAAAGGATTGGGATTTAGTCTTATCTGAGCATGACACATAAGGTTAATGAGGTGATTTATGTGGATGTGTCTAACCTAGTGCTTAGTACTTGATTGGTACAGAGTAAATATTAGTTAAATCTTTAAAGATACTTGAATGGTGAGTGTTGTCAGCTTGTCATTCTAGGGCAGCTTTCTCATCATTAACTATTCCTTCTTTAGAATAATATGTATTGATCATTTAACTGTGGGGAAACATTTGGAAATGGGATTGGGGTATCGAAGATTTATATCAGATTCTTGCTGAAACTGTGGTCTTTAACATACACAAATTGAAATCAGTTAGACCTAATTTAAAGGGAAGTTTGTGATTTTGCTTTGTTAGGGTCAATTCTATGCTTTTTTGATAGAAATAGATTCTCGATCCTGTGGTAGAGTTGAAAGTGCTTGTTTTTCAATTCCAATTAAACTCGATTTGGTTTTTGATATTTGAGATATTTGGCCTATGATGTTTCCTTTTATCCTCTGCATTTTTTTCAGTGATATATTTGAAGGTATTTTGTGAACTCCAAAGCTGGCATTTGTTATCACCACCATCACTACCAGGGAATGTGAAAATAAAATAATGTTAAAAATATCAATGGGATAGGACTCATTCTAACAATGGTTGGTTTCCTGGAGTAATTTCAAGGAGAGAACCTCAGAGGACAATGACTTGTGTACTAATTCATACCTTTTGTGCTTTTTGTGGAAGGGAAAAGGAAAAGCAGAGACTCGTCACCCTGAAAACTTGGCCTGGGGCTATGTGATCATGAAGGGTTGCCTGTAGTACTTAGATATACACTCTTGTGGCAACAGAGTTAAACAGGATTTGTCATGTTTGACATAGTCCATTCTACTGGAAGCATCTGTCTATATAGGAACCAACTCCTTCCAGTTCATTGATGAGATCAACTATATTCTGTTACTATGGATCCTATATTGATAAAATGTACCAGTCTAGGACAGTAATGCCTTCTAGAGTGGTAAGATTAAGGAAACAGTGCCTTTGACCAAAATACTTGGCTAGGTGTTACCATCAAAATCCCTTACAGTCAACTTCTGATGATTGGCATTCTTGGAGAAGAACATGGGATTTCAATAATTCAGAAGAGCAAGTTATTCAGTAGATTTTTTTTTAAGTATTTTATTTATTTATTTGACAGAGAGAGATCACAAGTAGGCAGAGAGGTAGGCAGAGAGAGGGGGGAAGCAGGCTCCCCGCTGAGCAGAGAGCCCGATGTGGGGCTCGATCCCAGGACCCTGAGATCATGACCCGAGCTGAAGGCAGAGGCTTAACCCACTGAGCCACCCGGGCATCCGGTTCAGTAAATTTTGAAAAGACTCTTACTTTTAAAAGTTTACTCTTCATCTTTTTCTGTCACCAGTGCCGGGAACTCAGTAATCTGTATTAAATAAAGGAAGTTAACCAATACCTATCTTGGGGTTTTCTCTTGAATCAGCCTGTTAGATGAACTTCTAGAAAGCAGGGACAACTTACTGGTTTGTGCATCCCCTTCACTTAGCAGCCTGCCTGGCTTGGAGTAGGTCCTTACTAAGTGCTTACTGAATGATTGAGTCAGGAAGTTCAGGTTTCATTATGGGAGAATTGCAGTGACCCAGTGCTATTGTGCTGATGGTGGCCCTTCCTAAGAGGAAGAAGAGATGTAGCTTTTCCACAAGTCAACATGAATCAAAGTGAATGTGAGGAAAGTGATTGCTTTGATGCTGCGGGCATTTTATTTACTCTTTCGGACAGGAAGAGGTCATGTGTTAAAAGTTGATGCTTTATTTCTCTCTTGGTTTTTATTTTATGTTGGATTCTATTTAAAATTTAATAATTGCTGTGATTCCATAATGGCTTATGAGAACTATATTGTAGCTTCAGACTATCAATAGAAAAGAAAAAGAAAAATCTATCCCTTTGTCACACTTAATTTTATCCTACCCTCTTGCTACACAACTTCAGACCTCGAGTATAGTGCTAGAAGAATATTTCCAAATCCAGTTTATATCGTTAGTGGTGATGAGTCAAACAAAAATGGGGATTTGATTTTAGCATGCCCTCATGATCATCTGTATAGATGATTTCCCTTAATATGGTTTGCTTAAGTGATTAAATTTCCTAATTATGCATCTTTTTCTTTGGTACACACCTGTAGAAGTAAGAGATTTATCTGGGTGGCAGGAAGAAAGGAAGTTTTCATAGATAAATCCACAAAGTAGATCACACGGAGAACTGAAAGTCATCGATACATGACAAGTCAGGTAAAGATTGCTAGAATTGGAGTCAAGAGGAGTGCCTGGGTGGCTCAGTCCATTAAGTATCTGACTCTTGTTTTTAGCTCAGGTCATGGTCTCATGGGTCAAGGGATTAAGCCCCGCTTTGGGCTCCATGTTTAATGGGAAGGAGGTGAACGTCTGCTTAAAGATTCTCTCCCCTTCTGCCCCTCGCCCCACTCTTGTGCACGCAGAAGCTCTCTCGCTCTCTTTAAAATAAATAAATCTCTAGAGAGAAAAAAAAGAACAGTAGTCAACAGATTTATGTTCTATTACACAGTTCTAGCACTAGTTAGCCCTGTGACTTTGGGCAAGTCACTTAATCTCACTCACCTGGTTCCCAGGATTCTCATCTGCAATTTGAGGGTATGGAATGAAGTAATCTCCTGGTTCTAAAGCCCATAGTTCCAGATAAAGTCTATAATTCCAAAGTGCCAAACAAGGAAAATAGACTGACTTTCTGCACCTCACCACCAGGCTTGTTCCACATTAGACTGAAATGTAAAAATAGAAATGTTCCCAGTCTATGTTCCCAGGTAGACTAGAAGTCAGATTATATTATATGCTTATAACTAATTTTATGTGCTTAAATATAAGAGGCGTGGTTGCTTTTATTTATTTTAAATTTTATTTATTTGTGAGAAGAGAGCACAGGGAGGGGAGCAAAGGGGGAAGGTGAGGGACAAGTAGACTCTGCGCTGAAAGTGCTTTAAAAGGTTTTTTTTTTTTTTTTTAGAAAGAGAGAGTGCACAGTGGTGGGGGTGGAATGGTGCAGAGAGAAGAAAGAGAGAGTCTTAAGCAGGCTCTGTGCTGGGTGTCTCAACCTGAGATCATGGCCTGAGCTGAAGAAATCAAGAGTCGGATGCTTATAACTGAGCCACCCAGGCACCCAAGGCTCGGTTGCTATTGGGATGCCCGGGTGGCTCAGTTGGTTAAGCATCTGCTTTCAGGTCAGGTCATGATCCCAGGGTCCTAGGATCGAGTCCCACATCTTCTGCATCGGCCTCCTTGTTCGGCGGGGAGCTTGCTTCTCCCTCTGCCTCTACCTGCCGCTCCCCCTGCTTGTGTTCTCTCTCTGACAAATAAATAAACTCTTTAAAAACAAATAAAGAAAAATTATTACCACCAATGGCACAACCTATACAGATGAAGGAGACCCAAAATTATTTGGGTCTCAGGATATCCTAGGCTGGATTTTCTAATTCCTAACTCTAACCTAGAAATAGAAATGTATGTGTATTGGTGGAGTTGGTGGGGAGGATGGGGTTAGTAGTGTGGATGAATATGGATAGTATTTTTAAAAGCAAAATAATAAAGAATTTCTTAGTCTGTGGAGTTTGCATGGGTAGACCAATTTGATTTTGTCATAAGTCCCTGTAGAACTAATATAAACCCTGTATTTAAATCAGGATACCTAGGTCCAAGCTCCTTGTTACCTGGGTATCACTTAAGCTTTGTAAGCTTCTGTATGTATGTATTTTCCATCAGAAAAGATGGGGTTAGAAATCTCAAAAAGAGTATTTAATTTTTAGAATTCTTATTAAATGAGGCCTTATTTGTGAAAGTGCTTTAAAAACAGAAATTACAGCAAAAGAGAAGCTATTTTTAATGAACAGACAGCTGTACAGATATATTTGCATAGACCTTGATTATGTGTATCCAGGGGGTGAATGATGACATTTGAAACCAGTAAATAATTCACAAGCCTATTTTAGATATAGATTAGCTCTCAGTCATCCATACACATGGCCTAGCTTGAATAATTTAGAATGACAAATATTTGTTACACATCTACTATGTGCCAAGCAAATTTTTAGGCCTGCTTAGAATTTTTTTAAGTATAAAAGAAAGGTGCCAACCTCAAGATCTTAATTCTTTTTAGAATGTATCTTGATTTCCATCTTGATGATCTCTTACACATCCTTTAAGATCCAGTTTGAGAAACCTTCCTAACCCATCCAGGTAAACTAGTTCTTATACCTCTTCCTACCCCACTGGGCATGAATAACATGTTTAGATTTCTCCCAGCAGACTGGAGTGCCCCAAAGGTAGGACTGTTGGCTTCTCTTCATTTGTATCTCTAAGGCCCTAGGGCAGTGCCTGGTACATGGTGGACCCAGTAAATTTTGATTTTGGGTAAATTTTGATTGAATGACGGATAATCAGATTGAAGAGATAAGATGCTAGTATCAGGAAGGCCAACTAATATTACAAGGCAGTATATGATAACAGGAAGTGGATTTTGCACATATGGGGCCTAGAGGAGTTCAAATGAGGTCTAGATAGGGCCAGGATAGATGTAACTATGAAATTTGCAGATGGAGAATTTTAAACATAATAATAGTAATAAAAGATAGCTTTCTTTGAAAGGAGTTATATAATTTTATAAAAGACAAATTTCTTTTTCTAATTGTTTGGGGCTCTTAAAAAATTAGTAGTTGTGTACTGAAGGAAGTTAATTTACCTGAAGGAGTTTACACAATGAATTAATTTCCTATGGATAACTAATAGTAGATAGTTCATAATTAGAATTTTTTTTTTCTTCTGCTATTTCCTTGAGTACAAGTTCTCTAATAGACAATAAAATGACAAGTATTTAAGAATCAAGAAGGGGAGAGAAGATTGTCTTCAAGTAGGGAATGTTGGTTGATTCAGAGAACGTGTTTTACTATTAGACTAGCCTTTGTTGGTTTGTAGTATTTATTTTTTTCTCCCATGTCAAAAGTTTAGTAATCAGAATCTTTATAAGGGCTTAAGTAGAACTTTTATTTTTACAGACCGTTCTTTTAAAAGCTGAGTGTACTAAGACTCAAACCTTGAACTATCTTTGACCCTCACTGAAAGAGAAAAAATTCGTTGTATGTGGCAAATAGAAATACTGGTCTGGATCTAAAAAAATAAACATTAACATGACTTTTGTTTCTATTCAAGTTACTGTTGTTGTGCCAATTTTATAATAATAGACTTTCTCTCTGACTCTCTCTACCCTTATTTTTCTAAAGGTCACTTCTGTTGTACACATCTTCTGAATTATTAAATTTCCCAAGTAATTGTAATCCAAGGAGCCTTTTGTCAGTAGCACTGAGAAGACAAATGCCAGTTCATAAGGAGTTCTCTGTGAACTTCTCCCTGATCTTTATATCAGCATTTGGCTGTTAATGGATTTGTCTGTTAGAGATTCATTTTGCTATTGGTAGGCCTGATTAAAAAAACAAACAAACTGGAAATTCTTGAAAAATAGTTAAATCTTGTTCTGACACATGCACATACTAGTGGTAGTTATAAAACCATGAAGCCAGTTCTTGAGTCCTTACTGGGTTGTATCCACAGTAGCATATAGTAAGCTAATAAATTGTTTTGGAATGGTAAATTATATGATTGAGCTTTTTGGGTTCAGTTTTTCTCTTAAGTTTGATTTAGGGAGAGTAAGTGGCTCTTCCTTGAGCATATAGTGTCGTGGAGGTAGAAAACAACCCAGAAATTGTGCAGGCTATGTAGGAGGAGATGTGAACATTTTTTCCCAAGAAATAGACAACATGCATGAGATTAAGAGAATATTATAAAATCTTTGAATCTGGAATGAGTAGTGTAGTAAGGGATAAACGTGGGGAGGTAGGGTTGGTAGATTAAGACATTAGAATTTCAGTAAATATGTGTCAGTTTGCTATTCCTGGAAATTTGGGAATGAATGGGCTATTTAGCTGTGTCTGTACATCAAGGAGAGGGCAGACAGTTTTCTTTTGCTCTTATTTTTGAGGGACCATCTGGTAGAAGGTATAGCCCAAGAAGTCCTTTCACAGCATTTTCTTGGAGGCTTAACGAATTTGAAAGACACTGGAATGGAAATGATGGACTGGGTCCTGTGTGCATGTGTTGACGGTGCCTTTGCAATGGCTGTGGGCCCGGAGGGTTTTTTGGGGATGAGTAGAGGGTGCTTTCGGAGGAAAGGTACAGGGGCTGTACTGGGTATTAGTGGAGCGAGGTGGAGTATGTCGAGGGAGTTAGGCAGAAGAAAGGCAATTGACCTTTTTTGAGGATTTACTTTGTGCCAGGCACTGTCCTAATGTATCTTCAGTTAGTTAATGCTAGCAAAAGGTCTGAAATGCAGATATTTTCTCCATTTGATACGTGAAGAAATGGAGGCACCAAGTGGTTATATTATTTACCCATAGTTCAGCCCTTAGTAGGTAGACTGGTATTTGAACCGAAATCTGTCCAAATCCAGAGCCAGTTCTCTCTGTTTCACTGTCTCTCTGTCTCTGTGTTGAAAGCAGTTGCAGCTGGGAGGGCAGACTGGCACATGGGTGGATGGCACATGCTTTTGCCATTCACCTCCCTGGACTAGGGGTGCTGTGGTGCAAGGGTCTGGCCTCTGGTTTCCAGTAGGCTGGGTTCATGAAAATCCTAGCCCTGCGGCTTTTTTGCTTTTTTCCATTTGTAATCTCAGGTGGATTACTTAACCTTTGTGGGTTTTAGCAATCTCATCTGGTGAGGTAGGGTTAATGATACAAACAAATCTCTTAGAGTTACTTGGAAGTTAAAATGAAATAATGTCTGAAGCTTTAACACATATTATTTCCTGTCACTTCTTTTTTTCCTTTTAGACCCATCTTTCTGTCTCTCGGTTGTAACATAGGTCTGCATAGGTCTCTTTGGTATGGAATTTGGTCATATTCTCTCTCTTTTTTTAAAAGAAGGATATATTTTGCTTCTTTCACTTGTAAGGACCCATTTTAATTAAGAACAATCTGCCAAGAGAGTCTTTCATTTTTCCCTCCCACCTAATCAGGAATTGTGTGAAATTTCTAAGAGTTTTTGTCCCTCCTCTTTCTCCCTGTCTGGATTCCTTGGGACTGACATCATAGACATGGAGGAGTCTCTGACCTTTGAAAATGCTTGACAGTCTTGAATGTTGTGGTTTTCCAGTGAGTTTTGGGAGGAGTTGGAGGGGACTCAGACACAGCTGTAGTGCATCACTAGGACTGGGAGAGGGTATAGTGTGAGAATGTGGACGCTTGGGGATGTAGTAGACGAGAAAATGTAGGGTCAGTAGTTTCTCAGGCATTTTAACTATTATTATAATAGTTATCCATAATCAGTGTTTAATTTTGGGTCATCTTTCTCCGTTACTAAATAGTTGGGCATGCAGAGCATGCAGACTGATTGTAATGTTAGTCTGAGTTAATGTTTAGGAAAAGAAACTTGTTGCAAATAATGTCATATAACAATCTTAAGCAAATGTCTTTGAGATGAGCCACTGTTTGAGACCTGCCTGTTTACAACACTGATTATCTGATTATCATCGATACTGGTGTGTGTGTGTGTGTGTGTGCACGGGCACCCGCGTATGCATGGTGGGGTACTGTACAAATATAATTCAGTTTATCTGAACAAAAACTGAGTGGCGCTTGGGTTTTAGGGATACAGGATGAACAAGACAAAATTCCTGCCTTCAAATTGCTCATGGTTTAGTGGGGGAGAGAAACGTGTAAATAGACACAAGTACTCTGTGGTGTGTAAATAAAATCACAGAGGTGTAATAGCAGGTGCAGCAGCAAGGAGGAAGAGAACAATTTAAGTTGGGAACCCAGAGAAAGTTTTACAAATGAGGTGGTACTCAAGGTAGTCTCATAGAAGAGGTAAGAAATCACTTGCTAGACCACAAGTAAATCCAGGCAGTGGGACAACATGGGCAAAGGAACTGAAATGTGAGCACATGGTGTACCTGGGGAATTACCAGGACAGAAGGGGGAATGGTGGCAGGTGAATGAGGCTGGAGAGTTAGGCAGAGCCAGATTGTGAAAGGATCTGATGCTTTAGTCATTAAAGAATTTAGAGCCGGGAGCTATAAGGCCTATTTGCATTTTAGATTGATCAGCCTCCACAAGCATCCAATGGCTGGAGAGAGGAAGAGGGAGAAATTAGGAAGCTGGAGTCCAGGTAATGAAAACCTGAGAGAATAAAATAGTTGTAGCTTATGAAGAGTGTGGGATGGATTTGAGAAATTTTAAAGGTGAAATGAGTAGTCCTTCATAAAGGACTGTTTGTGAATGAGGATAAGGTAAAAGAGCATTCCAGGGTGGCTCCCCCGGCTTTTGTGACTTGGCTAAGAGGACAGATGATGGTACCTTTTGCTAGAATAGGCAACACTGGAAGAGGGGTAGTTTGAAAGGGGGAAAGACAGAGATGAGAGAATGAGTTCATGCTTTTAACATGCTGAGTTTGAAGTGCATATGGGATTCCTAGGTGAGCTGGAGAGTTTGGGACTGTGAATACATTTTGAAGTCATCACCATTTGGTGTTCAGGGGCATGAATGAAATTCTCAAGGAGATGATATAAATTAAGAAGATGGAAGGCCTGAGGTAGAACCTTCAGTGCATTAACTCTTGGTTAGGAAGAGGAGTCCGCAAAGGTGACCAAGACATGGAGCCAGAGAGGCAGGAGAGTGATAAGTATCACGTGCTACAAAGAGATCATTTTAGATAAGCAGTAAGGATAATTGTGATCTTATTGTAAGTCAGTGCCATTCTTCTTCAATAGAAGCCCATTTTGGTAGGATGAGTACTGCATTTAGGTGAGAAAGTAACATGTGAATGTTGATTTTAGGGAGTTTTACAGGGTAGAGGAGAAGAACAGCTGGCAGGTAGGAACAGGGGAGTCAACCTAAAGGAACTCCTCTTGCTTTGTTTCATATTTTTTTCTATGAAGTTGAAGGCAAGGTCATGCGTCAGGAGTTAGGGAGTGATAAGAATTGGGTAGGAGAATACTGAAGGTGTGGCATAGTAGCTGAGAACATTGGTTGACTTGTCCCCAAGTCAAGCAGAAGGCAGCAGTGTTCCATGGAAAGTAATGAGACTGCCATTTATTTGTAGTTGGGTTCCTCTGCATGATTATTTGATCTTATCTTGCTCAGTAGGCCCAGGTAGTAGCAGAGAAGTTGAATGTGAGAGCCATCAGGTTGGGCAGATGAAATAGAAGAATAGTGGAACTAGTTTTTTACTGGAAAATAAGTGACCAGTCAGCAGGCTCACATTCAGTTAGGCAAGAAGGGACAAAGTGGCATCTAATCCACTTTTTTCCCCGCAGTCTTCACTGCTTTCCAGCTCACCATCGTGTCCCCTAGTTTAGCTCACCATCATGTTGTTGCAATAATTTCCACTTGTGTTCCTTCCACACTCTTCTCACTACAACCAGGGGGATCTTTTAATATTTCATGTGTGATCATGTCCTGCCCCTGCTTACAACAGTGACTTACATCAATGGCTTTTCATTATCTTTAGGATAAAATCCCCATGTTTAGTAGGGTCCACCAGGCCCCCCTCTTAATCCTCATTTTGTACCATTCTCACCTCTATGTTTCTTCCTGACATAGAACGTTGATAATATGTTTCCTCTGCTTGGAGCATTCTTTCTTTCCCAGTTTGTCCCTCCAATTCCTACTCATTCTTTTGTCCTTAGATGTAATATCACTTCCTTGGGAAAGCTTTTT
This sequence comes from Lutra lutra, assembly GCF_902655055.1. Lineage (NCBI taxonomy): Eukaryota > Metazoa > Chordata > Mammalia > Carnivora > Mustelidae > Lutra > Lutra lutra. The sequence continues at coordinate 91,314,722 of NC_062281.1, forward strand.
CGGACTCCCTGTAGGAGATCACACCCACCTCTCCAGCATTTCTTTATTACAATTTTCTGTGAATTTTTTTTTTTTCTCCAGGCTGGAATCTTTGTGAGGATAAAGATTGTATCTGTCTAGTTGTGTTTCTAGTCCTGGTCATAGTGCACCTAACACATAGTAGGCACACCGTGATTTTTGTTGAATTGTGAACAAAGTAGTTAAGGAATTGGATGACTTGGTCTGAGGTGAGGATATATTGAGTTAAGGGGCGACTGGGTGGCTCAGTGGGTTAAGCCTCTGCCTTCGGCTCGGGTCATGATCTCAGGGTCCTCGGATCAAGCCCCGCATCAGGCTCTCTGCTCAGCGGGGAGCCTGCTTCTCTCTCTCTGCCTACCTGTGATCTCTGTCTGTCAAATAAATAAATAAAATCTTTGGAACAACAGAAAAAAAAACTTAAAAAAAAAAAAGATAGCAGGTTTAGTAGTAGAGAGGGAAAGCTGGAAGGACGATGAGACGGTAGCCAAAGTAAAATTTTGGATGTTGAAAATATAGAGGTGTAGTAGTTTTAGGAGATGGCAGAGTCCAGGACTGAGGTGCTGGAGTGGAGATGAAGGTCTTTGCATTTGATGAGATTATGAAACTCTTACAGCAGAAACATTGGATGGATGGTGTAGGTGGGTGTTGAAATTGCTGAGGAAAATGATAGGATTTAAAATGAGGGCAATATAAGGCAGGCATCTAAGTCTTTAATACATATAAGAGATAGGCACAGCCCTTTCCTATGTGAAAGAATTCAGTGGGTAAGAATCAGTCCTGTTTTGGGGTTCAGTAATGCCCTAGTGCCTTTGGAGGCAGTGTTACGGTATAGTAGAGCATGTGTCCAAAATATCTGGGTTCAGACTTTGGGCAACGCATCTGGTTCAAGCCTTATTTGTTTCTCTGTTAACACATTTTCTCTAATCCTTGTCTATGCAAATACTATCATTCTTGGGTATGGTTTTATTGTTCTGGAGAAGAGAACACAGGCCATTTTGTGGAAGTTACAGATCGGGGTGGGCTGGTGATTTAATTTAGAAAAGTATTTTGTAACGATTAGGTCTGTTCAAAGTAAGACGGACATGGTGGCAAAGGAATGAGTCCTCCATCAAGGCTTGTATCTATGTGAAGACTGGGTGCTTTCTCTGTCAAGAGATGTAAAAGAAGGATTGTCTTTTACATCTGCTTGGGGGCAGACATTGAATTAAGTAATCACTAATGTCTCATCCAGTTGGAGGACTGGAGGGTTTTGCCTCCAGTTGAGATTTGTCTAAACACCATTCAATCAACAGACGTTTGAGTGGCTCCTCTGTTTTGTTTGAAAGTTTAAAAGCCAGTATTTTCGGGGTGCCTGGGTGGCTCAGTAGGTTAAAGCCTCTGCCTTCGGCTCAGGTCACGATCCCAGGGTTCTGGGATCGAGCCCCATGTTGGGCTCTCTGCTCAGCAGAGAGCCTGCTTCCTCCTCTCTCTCTCTCTCTGCCTGCCTCTCTGCCTACTTGTGATCTCTGTCTGTCAAATAAATAAATAAAATCTTAAAAAAAAAAAAGCCAGTATTTTCTTTTTTTTCTTTCTGTGTGCTGAGACAGCCAAGGACTGTGTGTTTTAGGCCATGTTGTGGCTATTTCCCGTTTGGATTTTGAGAAGTGCCAGCCAAGTGTTGGTGGTGACATAACAGAAGCCACTGTCCTCCACTGCTGGGTGGGGTTCGGGTGGAGTCTGTGGCCTGCACCTGGAGGCATCAGATAGAAGAATGAATGTGCTGCCAGGAAGTTTGGTTTAGTGCTTTGAATTTTTTGGCAAGTCATTCTAGATAGTTTTGGACCTCTGAATTACTTCTCCAAAATAATTTTTTGAAGAAAGACCTACTGTATTGGCAAATGAGGTCTGTGATGCCGTGACGTTGATGGTTTTTTTATTGTCCTGTGTCTGGCTGGGAGATTGTCTACATGCCCATGGCTTAATCAACTCTTCTCTCTTCTGCTGAGCATCTTTTTGCTGATTGCTATTTGTCTGCTTACTGTATATCTCCCACAGTCTTTCCAGAAAGTTATTAAAGTGGCTCTACTGAGTTCCTTTGAATATTTTTTTTTAAAGAGAGAAGATTGAAATTCATTTTGAAGCTATGCTCTTGGTTTTGGATTAGTCATACTTTCAAGTTATTTGGGTTGCAGCCATCTCCTGTGACCTCTAAGAAGTGACCGAAATGGGCTTGGAGAAGAAGTTCTTGCTTGTATTAGGGGAGGGAGAAACCACTCATTCATTTATGAATTCTGAAGGAATTTAATTCTTAAGTATAAAATGTAAGGAACTAGTTTATTTTATAACTTGACATTTTGAATTTGAGGTTGTTAGGCCAAAAGTTCCCTACGTATTGGCAGCATTTTCTGACAATTGGGATATTGAAATGGAAGGAAATTAGATATCGATAATACACAGACTAAAAGAGAATGTCAGGATCATGGTTTATAAGGCTATAGTGAACTGGAGAAGTTCATTTTTTAAACCTGGGAAGGATCTGAGAGGTCATCGAATTCAAGTCTAGGATAAACAAGAGGCACCTGAAACCCTGTAAGTAATTGGACCAAAGCCAACTGGCTAACGTATATAGGTGTGGGTAAAAATCTTAGGATACAGGGATGGTGGAACTAGTGACAGTTCAGTACAGATGTCTCTTCAGAAAAGAGAGTTTCTGGGGGCGCCCGGGTGGCTCAGTGGGTTGAGGCCTCTGCCTTCAGCTCAGGTTATGATCCCAGGCTCAGGTTATGATCCCAGAGTCCTGGGATCGAGCTCTACATTGGGCTTTCTGCTGGGCGGGGAGCCTGCTTCCTCCTCTCTTTCTCTGCCTGCCTCTCTGCCTACTTGTGATCTCTGTCTGTCAAATAAATAAAATCTTAAAAAAAAAAAAAGAAAAGAAAAGAAAAGAGTTTCTGAAACTTGGAGAAATGGATTGGGACCATGGTAGACTCTTAGAAATTGAGGGGTGATAGGAAGTCCGAAGGACCCTGGAATTTCTCATTTGCTAAGTTAAGCCAAAAATGGATTGGTTTGGTGGTGGCTGGTGTGGAGGTTCACTTAGTCATTTAATCATTTACTTATCAGGCATTTATTGACTGCCTGCAGTGTTGTAGATGCTGTGCTAGGTGCTAGGTGTTGGGGCTACGATAATGACTAAAACACATCCCTGCACTCAGATTAGTGACTTGTTGGTTTTATGACCCACAAATCATTGCTCTTTATTTGCTTAATATTTCTAAGGAATGCAGAAAATCAGGATCTGATCATACCACCAAACAAGCTGTGTCGTGGGATTGGTGGAGGTCTGAAGAAAAGGGATCTGAGTCACCCTTAGACTTTAAGTTGTTTAGGAGGAGCTGTTTCTGCAGTCACCTGAGTCACCTTTTACTTTGAGAATTCTACTTTTGGTCTTCTCTAAAAGGCAAGGGATTGGTGGTTGTGGCGGGGCAGGTGTGTTATGGTTGCTTTAGGATCAAGCCCTCTTTTCCAGAGAACCTGTCTAATGTGGTAGAATTGGTCAGAGATTGTTCTTCACTCTGTTATTGCTTCCTCAGCTGGGACTGCTAACTTTAAAGGAATGTGGATTGGTGCCAGGCTATCAGGTCAGGGACAGAGTTTCTGCCAAAGTCAAGTCTGAAAGAAGAGATCTTTTTCAGGTGAACTTACTTGGCTCACTTGTCCACAGTGGAGAAAGGCATATTTCCTGGGTTCATGAAATTAGTGGGCAAAAATTAACTTTCGTGTACCTTGGAGATCTCCACTCTGCTTTGTGTAAAAGCTTATTTTATTTTGAGTAGTTTAAGCTTGATCAGCTTGCTCCTTCCATGTCTTCAGCTAGCCTCAGAACACTAGTCAACTCTAAAGTTTTTCAGTGTATAGTATTCATTTGTTCATTTATCCATTCATTCAGCACATATTTACTGAGGGCCTGGATGCCACGCACTATGCCAAGTGTTACATGCTGAAGACACAGTAATGAACAAGACAAGCATTGAACTTTCAAGAAACTGACATTTTAGAGGGGGAGCCTAGACAGCAACCTACTAAAATAATTTCAGGTTAAATCAAGTGCCAACAAGGAAATAAACAAGGTGGGGAGTTCTTCAGGGTTGTAGTCTGCTGCTTTCTTCCATTAGCAAACTGATGGATGGAAACAGAATACTCTAGAGAGGTAGAAGAAAAGCATTATACTCAGAATGACATTAGGTCTGTGATTAATTTAGTAGTTAAGAAATTAATGAGGGGGGGTCACTGGGAGGCCCTTGTGGGTTAAAGCCTCTGCCTTTAGCTCAGGTCCTGATCCCAGGGTCCTGGGATCGAGCCCCGAGTCGGGTTCTCTGCTTAGCAGGGAGCCTGCTTCCCCCTCTCTGCCTGCCTCTCTGCCTACTTGTGATCTCTGTCTGTCAAATAAATAAATAAAATCTTAAAAAAATTAATGAGGAATTAGGAAACTAAATGTTGCTCTTCACAATAAATTCAGCTGAAATGAATGAGCCAGAATCGTTTCTCCATTTGGTAAGGAAGCTGCTGAAATTGGGCTATGATCATCCTATTTCAGTGTAATTTGAGACTTATGTGTTTATTTCCTCCTCAGGTGGAGGGCTGAATTTTGATCTATGTCCACCCTACCTCAGCTGCCTGAAAGTACTTAATGATCACATGACCCTGGACATGGATGCTGTCTTGTCAGATTTTGTCCGTTCCACAGGCGCAGAGCCTGGGCTGGCCCGAGATCTCCTGGAAGGTAAGGAGTCACGAGGGGAAAGATGAGAAGAAAGAAAGTAAAATGCAATGTTTATTGTTAGGATGTCTTGGAACATTTAAAGGTGATCAGAAAGATACTTTTTGTGTGGCCGGCCTTACATTTAAGTTGCTTCTAATAATCCACCTATGTGTGACTCACCATAATTTTAAAATGCAAAATCCCCTTTCACCTTGAATTTTTGGTGTAGCTTTCTCCATTGTGAATGTATGCTCAGGTAATGCAAGTGAAATTTTATATTAATCCACTAAAAGTACAATTCCATATCTGTAAGTCTTTTTCTTTCTATATAAATGACTTTAGGATCGTTTGTGGCTTTGTTTCTTTCCTTCCCTAATTTGTATAGGTGACTCTGTGTAGAGTGAATTAAGTTAATGTTTTTATTTTGCTACCTTTGTTTATTTAAATCTGTATGTACACATAAGTGTGAGCGTTCTGATTTTAAGGTCTTTAAGGCTTGGAATCAGGTCAGTAGAATTCTTTGTTTGGAGTCATAATTAACAGATGTTTTTTGAGGATGGAAATATATAATGACAGATCGCTAAGCCTGAAGAGAAATGGAAGATCCAGGTTTAGACTCCAGTTTGCTAATTCAGTAGGACTCTTCCCTTGACTGGCATTTTTGGTTTTATTTCCTACTACCTTCTCCTCCTTATGCTTCAGCCTGGCCCAACTTGTCACCTTTTCCTAGTCATATTAAGTTGTTTTCTAAGTCTGCAGTGTTCTTTCCTTCATTATTCTCCTGAAATTCTCCTCATCCTTCAGGATTCAGCTCAAATGCTTCCTCTTCCTCTTGTAACGTGTGTTGAATGCTATATGTGTGAAGTACTTGAGATATATTATTTTATTCTTACAGTCACTCTACAATGTAAGTTTTATTATCCCACTTTTACAGTTTTAAAAACTGAGGTTCAGAAAGTTAAGTGGGATTTGAGCTCAGGTGATCTGATTTCAGAGGCTGGCTCTTAACAGTTATGTTACAGTTAATATTTGTGTAATCTCTTTCTCTCACACACACATGTGCATACATTTCTGTGCTGTGAAGGAAAGGTTGAAGGTACTATACGAGTGTAAGAGATAAACCTAATTTAGATACAGGGTGCAGAAAGGCCTTTCTAAGGAAGTGACATTTGAGCTAAACCCAGAAGGGTGGGTGGGAGTAGGAGCAACACTAAAGGGACAGAGAAGAGACTGTTGATATAGAAGCTTACACAGGGACCTAAGGTGAAAGAGTTTGGCACTGGGTAGGAAGAGTGAGGCAAGAGTGGTAGGAAATGAGTAGAAAAGGCAGGAAGCAGAATTTGGGGCCCTTTGTAGACGGTGGTAAGGAGTTTAAATGTCATTCCGTGTTTAGTCGGAAGCTGGTGAAGGCTTGTAATCAGGGGAATGATGTGATGGGATTTGAATTTTGGTTGAAGGATATGAAACAGATTGGATTGTGGCCAGAGAAGTGATCAACCCAGTTAAGACTGTTGGTACAGTTGAGGTAAGAGATGGTGGTGGCCTGAAATACTGTAGTGTCAGAAGAGAGAAAAGTGGATGGATTTAAGATAGAACTTAGAAGGGAAATCAAAGGGCCTGATCTTCATTTTCTCCCTGCTTCTGTCTTTATCTCTTGCTTTTCCCTTTAAAAGTTAACTTTGATGTAAAGAACGAATTCGAGAGGGTACATGCTAGGGGAAGAGAGATTAGCTGAACCTCTCCCAAAGACCAGGGAACAATCTTGAGGGCCTGCATGGGAACAGTAACAATAAAAATGGACAAAAAAGAATAGATTTGAGAGAAGTTTCATGAGTGCAAACATTGACTAGATAGGGCAGAGAAGTAGTTGGGTCTGAGTAGTGAGGAGCTGAATTTTCTGATGGAATTTTCTGGCCTGGAGGGCTTGTGATACCATTACCAATTTGAGGAATAGAGAAAGAGAAGACGAAGCAAGTCCTAAGAAGGAGAATGATGGACATTCAGTTTTGGACAAGTTGGCTGTTAGGAGCTGATTTTAAGGAGTTTACCACACAACTGCAAATACAGAGCCAGTGTTCAATACATGTTCTGTATTTCCAACTGTGTGGTAAACATTCATTCATTTATTTGTTGAGTCAGGACAAAAGTCCTTCATTTTTCAACAGATATGTATTGAGTACCTACTGTGTGCCAAGTTCTAGGTGCTGAACAAAACAAAACAAAAATCCCAGCCCTTCTGTTCTAGCAGGAAAAACAGTCAATAAATAATAAACATGATAACCAAATCATTGTAAAGTGTGTGTTAAGGTGTGAAGTGCTATGGGAAATGATGAGGCAGGTTGTAATTTTTACTTGGGTAGTTAAGGCAGGCCTTGTTAAGAATGTGACATTTGAACAAATATCTGAAAGAGTTGAAGGATTGTCTGTGTAGATAAATTGGGAAGAGAGCCTTCCAGGCAGCGGGGAGATTGTTGAAAAGGCCATAGGTGGGAGCAGTCTTAGCATGTTTGTGGAACAGTAAAGAGGCCAGAGCCACTGAAGTGGTGTGAGTAAAGGGATTTGGAACAAGTGGTGAATGTAATGGCACAGAAGTAAATTCATCAGGTATTAATGATTCATACAGCCTAACTGGAAAATCAGAGTAATAACAAGATATCACAGCAACAGCAATAAAGACATATATAAAACTTTATGTGGGGGCGCCTCGGTGGCTCAATGGGTTAAAGCCTCTGCCTTCGGCTCAGGTCAGGATCCCAGGGTCCTGGAATCAAGCCCCACATCAGGCTCTCTGCTCCGCAGGGAGCCTGCTTCCTCCTCTCTCTCAGTCTGCCTCTCTGCCTACTTGTGATCTCTGTCTGTCAAATAAAATCTTAAAAAACAAAACAAAAAAACACTTTCTCTGTATTAGTGCTTTTAATTCATTTGATCTTCATAACAGTCCTACATGGAATCATCTCCACTTTCACAGCCAGGGAAATTGAAGCACAGAGAAAAGGCTGGAGAAGTAGGCCAGGTCATAGAAAGTCTTGAATGTCAGACACAAGGGCCTAGAATTTACTCTGTAGGCAATGGCAGGCAGTTAGCAGTTTTGATTCTGGAACTAAAATGAACGACAGAACTGAAACGGAACAGAACTGTGCTTTGGAAAGATTAATCTCATGGGATACTTTAGAGTGGATCGGAGGTGGAACAGTGGATGATAGGAATTGAACTGAGGGGGTAGCAGGTGGAATAGAATAGAAAGAAATGTGAACAATCATATAATATATTATTTACTGAATAATATAACTGGAGAAAGCAACAGAAAAATCCAGTATGACATTTAGGGTCTTCTCTTCAGTAGAGTAGTGATTCTTAAATTTGGGGGCAGTTAACAGTTCCTTTTGGTAATGTGATGACAGCTGTCAGCTTTTTTTCTTTAGAAAAATGCATGTACTTATACCTTTGTATATAGTTCTGTATGGTGTAGGACATTATAGTGCATGCATGTCTAGGCTAAGCACTCTCTGGATCTCAGAATCGAGAGACCTGGGCTTTAGTCACACTTCTCTGTGGTGCAAGCTAGCTGTGCATTTGGGCAAGTCACTACTTCTTTAGGCTTCCTCTGTTTTATCTGTGGCCTCTGTGGGCCCTTTCAGATCAGAGACACAAATTTTCAATGCTCACAGAACTGACTTAGGAAGGACAAGTAAATAAAGAAATTGTGGTATTGCAGACTGAAGTATTAATGAAGAAAATCAGGAACAGGAGAATGGTGGAAATGCGCATGAATTTTGCTTGTTAGTTTTGAGAGGGTGGTTTGAGTGATTGTTTTATGTCTTTCCCCAGTTTCCCTGTACTCTACCCATTTCATTTTTTGCTTTGTCTCCTGCCAGGAAAGAATTGGGACGTGAGTGCTGCCCTCAGTGATTTTGAACAGCTACGTCAAGTCCATGCTGGGAACCTGCCCCCACCCTTTAGTGAAGGGAGTGGTGGTTCCAGGACCCCTGAGAAAGGGTTTTCGGATAGAGAGTCTGCCCGCCCTCCCCGACCCACCCTGCAGCGTCAGGATGACATCGTTCAAGGTACTGGGGTAACTGAGGGCTGTTTCTGTAGGCGGGAGTAGAAAGGAAGTGAGGGGACTGCTAAATGGAGCCATCCTTTGGAGATGCTCCTATTCCTCTCCCTGCTCCCTTGACAAACTGTTCAGAGGTGGCCTCAGTCTGTTTTGGTGCAGGAGCCCCGCACTGTCCCACTGTTTCTTGAGTATTCCCCTCTGTGAAGGCCTTTTTCACTACTGGGAGGGAAATGGATAAAGGAGAACAATCTAGTTGTCGAGATAAAGTACATAAATGTAGAATTCACAGGATCACGCCATCTACCTCTGAGGTTAATATTTGTCAGTATGTATCAAAATTTTGAAATGCATGTATACTTTGACTTAGCAATTTGATTTCTAGGAATTTATCACATATGTGTATGTGCACGTGGAGATATAAATATAGATATATATATCTATCTCCTTTAAATAAATAGACCTCAGTGGGCACATACACATATGCAGCATAAAGCTTAAAAGTTAAAGCTTGAAAACAATATTTAATGTCCATTAGTAGAGGAGTAGTTAAATAAAATTGTTTATGTTGCGGAGTACTCGCAGCCACTGGAAAGAATTAGGTAGAACCTGATGTGCTGTTTTTAAAGTCTCTAAAATCTATTGAGAAGGGTAAGATGCAGTGCAGTTTATATAGTATGTTCTTATTTATGTTTTTAAAACATAAATCATTTTAAAAATGATTTTAAAAGCTATACGGGCTTTCTTAAAGAGATTTATTTATTTATTTTAGAGAGCAAGAGAGAGAGAGAGAGTGCGCACAGGGGGAAGGGCAGAGAGAGAGGGAGAGAGAGTATTAAGTAGACTTCACTCCAAGCACAGAGCCCCATGCAGGGCTCTATCTCATGACCTTGAGATCACAACCTGAGCTGAAACTAAGAGTCCATCGCTTAACTGACTGAGCCATCTGGGCGCCCAAAGCTATGTGTGTTTCTATGTGTATAAAAAATTCTAGAAGGATCCAAAAGTTTGCCTCTGGGGAAGGAATCAAAAATTTTGAATAAAGGGGAGATTTCTTTGTAATACTTTATATCTTTTGATAGTGTTTTGCTTTTTTACCATGGGCTTATGATACTTTTAAATACCTAAAAAAATCGTTTAAAAAATAACATCACTATAAAATAACTTTAGACAACTCTTGACTGACTTTGTATGCCATCTCTGGCAAGTATTGGATTAAGAACTACTTCTCAACACAATTTTTAGCTTTCGATAATCTTTATATATAAATTCAAGTCATGCAAATGGATTGTAATATGACACTGGGCAGATTATGATCGCAGACTATCTCATGAGGAATTATAAGTGCCATGTAATCAAAACAAATAAGGATGCCTAGGTGGCTGAGTTAGTTGGGTGTCTGCCTTTGGCTCAGATCAGGATCCTGGGGTCCGGGGATCGAGTCCTGGATCCAGGATCCAGGCTCCTTGCTCAGTGAAGAGCCTACTTCTCTCTCTGCCTGCCCCTCCCGCTGCTTGTGCTCTCTCTCTCTAACAAATAAAATCTTAAAAAAATAATAATTTGGGGCACTGTGTACATTACTATCTTTCTCTAGTATATTGAGAATGACTGTACCTATACATTTCTGACAAATATGAATCCAGAGAAGTTGTAGTAAATAATGTAAATAAATGCTATTAATGGTAGATAAGAAAGTTTCCAGATGTGTAAGATTTATCATTAATTTTTTTTATGATTATTTATTCGTGAGAGAGAAAGAGGCCGAGGCAGAGGGAGAAGCAGGTTTCCTGCTGAGCAGGGAGCCCGACACAGGGCTCAATCCCAGGACCCTGGGATCATGACCTGAGTGAAAGGCAGACGCTTAACTGATTAAGCCACCCAGGCACCCTTATCATTAATTTTCTATAATGGAAAGTCTTTCCTGTATTCTCCAAAACTGTGAAGATTATCAGAGTGATTATTTGATGCAGTCTAGCAAAGTGAAACCCCATTTCCCTTATTGCCTCTTTTTCCTATCAGTGACCAAGTTGCCAAATGAATGAGTCCCTGTTATGTTGGGAAATGGAAGTGAAAGAAGACAGAGTCATGGGGAGAAGTTCAGGCAAATTTTTTTAAAAAAGGTAGAAAGAGGAATGTATATTTGGTGCTAATATAAGTGCCTGCAAAAATACTACTCTCCATACTTCCCCACTTACATTTGGATTGAGAAAGAGGGTTGGGAAGTTTGGTAGCTAGTTCGACTCACAGTTTTTCCCTGCCTTGTCAAGGGGTGATCATCACCACATGAGTGGAACGTTCTCTGGGCTGTGTATGTTCTAAGGTAACTCCGTTTCTCATTGCAGAAAAACGCCTGTCTAGGGGCATCTCCCACGCCAGCTCCAGCATTGTTTCCCTGGCCCGGTCCCATGTCTCCTCCAATGGTGGGGGTGGGGGGAGCAGTGAGCACCCCCTGGAAATGCCCATCTGTGCCTTCCAGCTTCCAGATCTCACTGTGTATAATGAAGACTTCCGCAGCTTCATAGAGAGAGACCTTATTGAACAGTCCATGCTGGTTGCCTTGGAACAGGCAGGTCAGTGAGTGCTCTTTTTCATGGGCTTTTCCCTCTGCTCTGCACTGGTAGGCAGCCACACGGAGGGGCTGGCCTTGACCAGTAGCTTCTAGTTCAAGTCTGGGAGCTGACTGCAAAATCCTGAGTTGGTCAGATCAACATGTACTGAGCTAGGTGCTTCTTTTTGGGACACAAATTGGACACTTCTTTTAAAAAATTATTTTTATTAACATATAACGTATTATTTGCCCCAGGGGTACAGGTCTGTGAATTGCGAGGCTTACACATTTCACAGCACTCACCGTATCACATGAAATTAGACACTTTACCCTGGAAATTTCCTATTTGATGGAAGGGAAACCAGATATACACATGAAAGGCCCAGGAATCAATACCTAAAAATCCATACATGGGGGAAAAAAATAGAAATAAATTATAATTGGCTCTGGAGCACCCTTGTGACCAGAAAGAACCAATACTACAGATGATGCACAATGGTGATTAATTTAAAAGTCCCATTTGTTTACATGAGCTTTCCCCAAAGATTTATCTACCTTTACAGTTATGTTTGTCTTAAATTACTGTTAAAATTAGTTAATATGGTGGGGCGAGGCTGCTTGAATTCTGGGAAAAGCTAATCAGGTGTTAAACTTCTTAGAAGAAAGGCTGGGGGCTGGTAGGTGGGGGCATGGGAAAGAAGCTTGTGTTTTTCCTTTGCACCCTTCTATAGTAACTGTGTGCCTCTCTATACTTTTTTTAAAAAGTTAGCAAGTTACCTGGCTAGTGAGATTATAGGCCAGTTTTTCTTTCTGTTGACTTTTCAGTAATTCAAGGAGACTTTGAAGTGTGATTCACAAAATATTTTCCTCATGTGAATAATGGGAAGAAGGATGACTGTACAGAATCGAGGCTCATTTTCTAAGGCGTTTCATGTTCTATCTTGTTGCGCACGTCTTTAAAGTCCTACCACATACAAGCCGACATGCTGTCATATGTGCAGATGATACCTACGTGACCCTGTGAATACATGCTTTGGGTTGTTCTTCTTTTACTGATGATGGATTTGTGCTGAGCTTCATTGTTATGATGTTTACTGGTCTCCTGAGCAGAGTGAAGGAGTCAGAGCCAGACCAGGTGACCAACACAGATTTTAACCTATGACCTGGGCCCCATCATCTAACCCAGACTTGCTCAGTCTCAGCACTGTTGACATTTAGGACCAGATAATTCTTTATTGTGTGAGGTGCCTGGTACATTATATTTTGTTTAGCAATCTCTCTGGCCTCTACCCATTAGATGCCAGTAGCATCCCCCCACCATTTGTAACAACCAAACATATTTCTAGATATTGCCAAATGTCCCCTTGGATATTGGTTAGATCAGGGGTCCCCATGTAAGAACTGCTGATCTCACCAATCATGTTCTTCAGGTTCTGATTGACTAGGTGTAAGTGAAGAAGATATAAGAAGTAGCAGTATTCTGGGTTGGCTTCCTAGAGGAGGCAAGTTTGGAGTCTGTTAGAGAGCTAGGGAAGTGGGAAGGGCTTTATGGATAATCTCCTCTCCTTTTCCTCCTGTTTCCGTAGGGCGTTTGAACTGGTGGGTGAGTGTGGACCCTACCTGCCAAAGGCTGCTTCCTTTGGCAACTACTGGGGATGGAAACTGCCTCCTGCATGCAGCCTCTCTGGGTGAGTCTTGAAAATGGTGTTCCACACCCTCAGAAAGAAAGCAACAGAATTTAGATCTCATGTGCAGGACTTAATCCACTAACCTTGATCTTAGGCAGAAGTGATCGTACAGCGTGTGTGTGTGTGTGTGTGTGTGTGTGTGTGTGTGTGTATGTACATGTGCATGGGTGTGGGCATGTAGGAGGGGATGGAAGAGAGCCCTGCCCTGGCTTTTCAGTCTCTTGTTCAGGGATCATATGTAGAACATAGGATTTAGCAGGGGTCCCACTTGGAGAGCTACCCTGCAGAAGTATTGAGCAGTAAGTATGTAAGCAGGATAAAGCTATATGTGTATATCATTCTCCTTAATATTTATTCTTTTGGTATTTAAAAAAGATGTTTTCATCAGTTTTTGTGAGATTTGTTTAATTATAAAACTTATTTATAATTCAGTATGTTTTTTGCCTTAGATTTTAAAAAAGTCCTCATTTTCCAACCATCCCTCCAGCTTTGATGCTGATTGTCATGTGCCAGACCCATCTTTTCTGCTGCTACTCTGTATTTTAGTTTGTTAGACTTGCATATTAGTAAGGGGCTTTCTGTCAGGAGTTTGTAGGATGTGGTGTATCCCCCACTTGTAAGTTCCCAAAGTTTCTGAACCTCCAGAGTAGGAACATCTTTTCACCTCTCCCCTAAGTCACAGGGGTTTCTTTGAACCTGGCCTTAAGCCTGATTTCCTTGCTGCTAGGGTATGTGCATCATAATTAATAAAGGTAAGGTGTCCTACTGTATGTTTCCTTGCCACAGGCATGTGGGGTTTCCACGATCGGGACCTGATGCTGCGGAAAGCTTTGTATGCACTGATGGAGAAGGGAGCCGAGAAGGAGGCATTAAAACGGCGCTGGAGGTGGCAGCAGACACAGCAGAACAAAGAGGTAAGGGAGTTTGGGTGGGAGCACCTTGTCCTCCAGAGTTGGCTACAGGAAATGCTCAGTGCGTACCAATAGGCAGTGTCTCTCGGTGCTTAATTTGTGGTACTCCCCTTGTAATCCTGGAAGTTGTAGGAAATGCAGAAGACACCACAGGGCCCATGCCTTTCTGATAGAGTCATGAGAACTAGCATGGAGAAGCTGAGACCCATAGAGGAGGCAGCTAACATTGTGCTTCTCATCTGATAGATGCTCAGCAAGTCTCCAGTAGTAATCTTTTACAAAATAAGATATGACAGGTCCACAGGATTTTTGTATTGTTTGGGGGTGTTTTGCTTATAATAATGCTAGACCAATTTTTAAGGACTTATATTTTCTATTCTTTTTGTTTCTTTAAAGATTTTATTTACTTATTTGACAGAGAGAGGCAGATCACAAGTAGGCAGAGAGGCAGGCAGAGAGGTGGGGGGGAGGCAGGCTCCCTGCTGAGCAGAGAGCCCGATGCCAGCCTCGATCCCAGGACCCTGAGACCATGACCTGAGCTGAAGGCAGAGGCTTAACCCACTGAGCCACCCAGGCGCCCTATGTTTTCAATTCTTAGAGAAATGCTAAATGCTTAAAAATTTCATTGGCTGTATGTACTATTTGCTTTTCACATACCCTGTTTGTTTAAAAATTTTAAAAACATGCCTGTTAAACTGAGTTTGAATGGTACTTCTCAGGAATTTAGCAGATGTTGAGACTGCTTTTGTATAAGAAAGTAACAATAGACTGTTTGTACTTTCCATCTCCGTAACAAGGGTTGAGCTAACTATGGCCTGTGGGACAAATCCCACCAACAGTTTTATTTAAAAAAAAAAAAAAAAAAAAAAGTTTTATTGGAACACAGCCCTGCCCATTCATTGATGTATGTATGTTTACGTTGAGTGCTTGCCTTGTGTAGACTAGAACAGCAGCAGAGTCAAGTAGTTGCATGTGGCCCAAAAAGCCTAAAAGATTTCCTAGCTACGGTTATGATGGAGCAATAAAAGAGTTTGCTGACCCCTCACTTTAATAATGACACTGTCCACTTACATAAAGATAACAGGTCTCCCTCTTTTCTCCTCTCGCTCTGTCTTCTGTGTTTATCTTGTGCTCTTTGTGAGTATCTGGTGGTTTTTTGCTATGTATATGGCTGGGTGCTCTAGCATAAATATGGGACTGTCTCTTCAGAAACTTCCCTCTTTCTTTCCATCTTCTTTCTTGTCACCTTTTATTGCTCTGTCATAACTGGCCATTATATAGAACTAAGAGGGTTTTTTTTTTAAGTTATTAGAATTTTATATCCTGAAGATTAAAATACGAAGGTAGAATGTGTCCTGTTTCTGTCTTAAAAACAAAGAACCCAGTTGTTAAAATTGGGATGGTATTAAGCTCAGAATGGTGTCTTTGATCAGTTAGTCTGCTCCAGAGGGTTCCTGAGGGGAAATAAATGCACAGGGGCAAGGCCAAGTAGATGGCATTCTTTATTATTGCCAGGTCCCATGGCTTCCCAGTGAGCTGACCTGGACCTTGTGGAGGGCTTCTTTTGCTTAAACTAGAGCCAGCTGAAAATTTGCCTTCTTCACTATTTAACTCACACCATCCCTAACCTTACATTTGACCACTCCACAGTCAAGAAAAGACCAAACTAGAGCATTCAGCTATTAAGTCGAAGTGACAGCAACAGTCAGAATAGGCATGCCCAATTCCAGCTCTTATTTCCCAGTGGAAATACATGCATAGAGAATAGTGGCTATCAAAGGAACAATATTTTACTCCTTTTGCCCAGCACATTAAAAGTTCCATACTGGAAATGTGGCCTAGAGAATTGTTTTAGTTGAGACTGTTTATGGCATTATACTGCACCTTGGGCATGAGAATGGAGGGAGGCATGAGGGACTGTGGGGGGCTTCTTTTAATAAGGACCAAATACCACACGAACTAAATTGGTTTTGATTTTCCAGGCCTTCTTGTTTTTTGTTGAAATTAGTGGTCAAGCCCAATGAGGATGGGGGCACCTGCCTGGCTCAGTAGATAGAACATGTGGCTCTTGACCTGGGAGGGTCATGAATTTAAGCCCACGTTGGGTGTAGAGATTGTTTAAATAAATAAACAATAACAAAAAAATCAAACCGGTAGGGAAAGTTTCATGTTGGCAGGGTACGCCACCTAGTGGCTTTGTGTATGAAAACAGGAATCTGAAATAGGTGAGAGGAAGAGTGACCAGAGTGCTTAGTCAGTATATACTGACCAATCAGTATATACAGTATATACTGCATATTAATATATAGTATATTTCAGTGTATTTCAATATTTAATTGAAAAGCTTCGATACAGCATTTTACAAAGAGAACATAGCTTTGTCTTTTTTTTATTAAAGTAAAATGTGGACACCTGGGTGGCTCAGTCCCTTAAGCATTTGCCTTTAGGCCGTGATCCCTTGGTCCTGGGATCAAGCCTGGCCTTGGGCTCCCTGCTTAACAGGGAGTCTGCTTCTCCCTCTCCTTCTGCCCTCTGCTCATGTGCTAGCTCTCAAATAAATTAATAAAATCTTCAAAAAAAACATAAACTAAAATGTGCTTATAACAGCTCTTTAATTCTTCTTAAATTTTGCTGCTCATGCCCCTCATGTTTTCAGTGTGATTCTTTCTACTGTCAGTGTGTGTTTAAGCCTTATAAACTCATTTAAATACCAACATAAGCTGAATACAATGAATAACATAGACTTGTCTGTCATATTATCATATGCATCCTAAAGGCAAATGATATTTTTAAATTGTTTGTACCACTTCTCCCATTCCTTTGATAAAAATTATAGTTTTACTCAGCATCTATTTATTAAATACTGATCACATCGTAGACACTAGCATATTGCCTGAAACATGGTCCCGGCCCTTAAGAGTAGTAGGAGGAGATGGAATGTAGATACATAATCGTACCAAAGTAATAGGTTAAAGTGATAAATATTGATAAAGGCTGTATAGCCGTTGAGGAAGGAGAGCACAAAGGAAAGAGTGGGTCTACCAGGAAGATTTAGGAAGGGCTTCAGAGAAAAAGATACTTGAGGGATTCCTGGGTGGCTCAGTGGGTTAAAGCCTCTGCCTTTGGCACAGGTCATGATCTCAGGGTCCTGGGATCGAGCCCCACATCAGGCTCTCTGCGGGGAGCCTGCTTCCTCCTCTCTCTCTCTGCCTGCCTCTCTGCCTACTTGTGATCTCTGTTTGTCAAATAAATAAATAAAATCTTTAAAAAAAAAAGAAAAGAAATACTTGAGTTCTGCCCTGACAGTTGCAAAATTGGTCACCAGGTGGATATGGGGTGGGTTGCTCCACGCAGAAAGAACAAGCTAGACAGAGGCTCAAGTATAAAGCAACGCAGCGCATTCAGGGAACTACAGCTAAGTAAATGATGTATTAGAGAGGTGGGTAGGGCCAGGAAGTGAACTTCATATGCTTTGCTTAAGGATTTTGAACTATATTTAATAGGTCATGATGGTTCTTTTTTAAAAGGTTTATTTATTTGAGAGAGAGAGGGAGCATGAGGTGGGGCGGGGGACAGAGGGAAAAGCAAACTCCCTGAGCAGAGAGCCTGATGTGGGACATGATCCCAGGACCTTGAGATCATGACCTGAGCTAAAGGCAGACGCTTAACCAACTGAGCCACCTGGCACCCCAGGTCATGATGATTCTTAAAATGATTTATAGCAGGAAGCAAACATCAGATTTTAATTTTAGAAAAACCTCTTTGGTAATATTGTAGAAAATAGAACAGTGGAATGCATGACTGGAAGTAGTAAAACCCGTTAAGGACCATTGCAGTAGTTCATGCTTAATAATTATTGACTAAGAGATCAGGTGTGGGGTGGGTAAAAGGAGAGGAGTCTTTAGTAAGTCCCTCGTTTCTGGCTTGGATGGTGGGTGATACTCAGTGCTCTTCACTAAGGCAGGAATATAGGAAGAAGAGTGGGT
Source organism: Lutra lutra (assembly GCF_902655055.1). Lineage (NCBI taxonomy): Eukaryota > Metazoa > Chordata > Mammalia > Carnivora > Mustelidae > Lutra > Lutra lutra. The sequence goes on from NC_062281.1 coordinate 91,332,665, forward strand.
TTTGCAAGAGTTCTTTTTTTTTTTTTTTAAGATTTTATTTATTTATTTGACAGACAGAGATCACAAGTAGGCAGAGAGGCAGGCAGAGAGAGGGGGGGAAGCAGACTCCCCGCCAAGCAGAGATCCTGATGCGGGACTCAATCCCAGGACCCTGAGATCATGACCTGAGCCAAAGGTAGAGGCTTTAACCCACTGAGCCACCCAGGCGCCCAAGAGTTTAGTTTCAACTGTATAGACTTTGAGGCAGTCAAGGGCAGTTGGCAGTCTTCAGTAGACAGCTAGATGTGAATATAGAAATTAAGAGGAGGCCTGGGGTGGAGAGGGAGATTTTAGCATCCTGAGTATAGATGGCAGTGGATGAGATTATGGCAATAGAAGAGATCACCCAGAAGGAGCTAAGGCTGTTGATATTGTTGACACAACCCCAATATTATTAGGGTTGGACAGAGTTGAGAGAGAGGAGAAGTTAAAGAAGCTGAAGGAGAAAAAAGTTTAATGAGGAGTTGAAATGCTACATGAAGACTAAGAAAGATGAAAACCAAAGTGTCCACTGAGTTTGGCAATTAGAAGGTCATTGTTCTTTGCCAGAGTCAGTTAGGTGAAGTGGTGTAAGTGGGGTAAGGTATATAGGCTGGAGGACAGAAACAAGCTGGACCAAAATGGGCTGGAAAAGAATGGAAGAAAAAGAAGTGTGAGAGAAATCATAGATTATTCTTTTGTGGACCTTGACTAGGAAAGGGAGAAGAGACTTGAGTTTGTAGTACATATTACAAGCCAAGTGCTAAGAAGATAGGGAGTGGGGCAGTGTGAGTGAGTTGGAATTGCTGCTGCCTCGTGAACCTGGTCTTTAACTGCTTGTTCTCCCCTGCTTGTCTTTCACACAGTCAGGGCTGGTGTACACAGAGGACGAATGGCAGAAGGAATGGAATGAGCTGATCAAGCTTGCCTCAAGTGAACCCCGCATGCATCTAGGTACCAATGGAGCCAACTGTGGTGGGTAAGTGTGGCTCAGCGGGGGAATAGGAAGGAAGTCTTTTTTTTTTTTTTAAGATTTTATTTATTTATTTGACAGACAGAGATCACAAGTAGGCAGAGAGGCAGGCAGAGAGGAGGAAGCAGGCTCCCCACTGAGCAGAGAGCCCGATGCAGGGCTTGATCCCAGGACCCTGGGATCATGACCTGGGCCGAAGGCAGAGGCTTTAACCCACTGAGCCACCCAGGTGCCCCAGGAAGTAGTCTTTACTGAGTCCTCAGCATCCAAAGAACTTCATGCCAAGAGGATATCAGAAGGAAAGAGAGGGGCCGTGGCAAGGGTACAGAAGGGTGTAAGAATGGCATGCTATGTTCTGGGAACTACAAGTAGTTGGGCATTGCCAGAATACAGGGAACATGGTCTAGAGTGCTAGAGAAGACTGGATAACTAGAGTCGTGTGTGCCATGCTGAGGGTTCGGTTGTACCCTGTCCGTCCAGACTTTGAGAAACTGCAGGACATGACTCAGTTTTCTCAATAAATATATTGCAAGGAAAATAATAAAGGAGAGAGAACCTAAGTTTAAACACTCTTAGACAAACATACGGTCATTTATAAGACAGTTGGGGAAACATGAACAATGTCTGTATGTTTAATTATTGTTAAATTTTTTTTAAAGTCTGATATTAATGGTTGTGTGGTTGTTTTTAATAGGAGTCCTCTCTTTTTTTAGAGATAGAAACTGAAAAATTTATGGATGAAATGATATGATGTTTAGGATTTGATTCAAAATAATCTGGTGGGTTGGGGTGGGGGTTTATAGTAAAATAGATCAAGGTCTAGATGAAATGACACTGACCATGTGTTTTATAATTGTTGAGGCTGGGTGATGGTTACATGAGAGTTTAGGTATAATATTTTTTATAGTTTTGAATGTTTAAAATTTTGAAATTTTCTGTAACACAGTTAAAAATTATAACCTATCCAGACTTCAGTGTGCATAAGAATAATCTGGGAGGCTTGTTAAAGTGTGGATTTGGGGGCCCCCACCCTAAGGAACTTCAATTGAGTTGGACTGAGCTATGGCCTAGAAATTTGCATTTGTACCAAATACCCTGTATTGAATCATGTTGCTGCAGGGGGCAGGAAGCCACTGAATTGTGTATACGTGGGTGATAGGAGCAAATTCGTGTATTTGAACACACTGCTAGCAGAGTGGCTGATGAAGAAGAGGGCAGTGAGACTGGGTGCAGTTGTAGTGATCCAGGAGACAGGCCATGGGTGTGATCAAGAATGGTGGGTTGCAGACAGGTGGGAGGAGAGAGACACAAGAGACAGGTAAGAGATAGAATTGGTCAAGCTAGGTGATTAATTAAGATGAGAGATAAAGAAGAGTAACTATTTCAGACTTGTGATTAGGCTACTAGGTAGATATGGTAGGTGTGAGATGCTCTTTTTCACGTAAGGGAACGTAGGAAGAGGAATTTTTGTTTCCTTTTTTTTTTTTTTTTCCCTTTTTTTGTAGGACTTGATGCATGTGATGTGTGGGCGGTTGTGATGGGTAAAGTGAGGCTACACAGTTGTGTCCTGAGCTATAGGATAAAGTAGATTGGGGAAGGCTATTGAGCAAGATTGGTTTTAACCAAGGGATTACTTCCAGATTCCTAACACTACTTTAGCCCTAGGGCCTTCAAATCTTTCTTGGATTTCCTCATCTCTGAAACAGGAATAGAAATAGCCATGGTAGCATAAAATAATCAGCTATGTCCATGGCAGCCTTAAGATTAGAATACCAGGAAAGGACATTCCTCTTTTTCCTCTTTGCGGGACTGGTCTTCAGGGGTGTCTTGTTTGATTTTCCTCCCTCTCCCCTCCGCTGTACCTCTTCCACTGTCTCCCCTCCTGCAACTCCAGGGTGGAGAGTTCAGAGGAGCCTGTATATGAGAGCCTAGAAGAATTCCACGTCTTTGTCCTTGCCCATGTGCTTAGGAGGCCCATAGTCGTCGTGGCCGACACCATGCTGAGGGACTCTGGAGGGGAAGGTGAGTCAGTCCTCCCTGCCCTGAGCACCTTCTGTTTGCAGAGCCTTGGCCTAAGCACTGGGAGGAGGGAAGGAAGGGGCTATATGGACCCTTGGGGAGAGACAAGATATACATTAGAACGATGCAAAATTCTCTATAGAGATTGAATGCAAAGCAGTTGGGGTTAATTGATGAGGATTCTTAACTTAAGAAAGAATGATTAACTAGGAGTTAGAGTGAGTGAAAGGGGAGCTCCCTTGGTAGAGTGGGGCATGGGGATTGCCCTCTAGGCAAGAACACATCCTCAATAACAGTCTTTGTGGTTTGCTGCAGCTTTCGCTCCTATTCCCTTTGGGGGAATCTATCTGCCCTTGGAGGTCCCAGCGAGCCAGTGTCACCGCTCCCCTCTGGTGCTTGCCTATGATCAGGCCCACTTCTCTGCACTTGTGTCCATGGAACAGAAGGAGAACGCCAAGGACCAAGGTGCTGAATGCGGTGTTATTGTCTTTGGGTGTGCTTTATTTTCACTTGGAAAACCTGAAATGGGAGAGAGTGTAGGAGGGAAGAACTAAGTGACATGCAAGCCCAGGCAGTGCACACTGATAAGGTTTTACTAAGCCAACGATACTCCAGGGTGTTTAAATTAAACATAAAAACATTTTGACAAAGAACTTTGAGGAAAAAACAGTAGCCTGCCTGTATTTGCTGCTTCCTGTTCTGGAGTGAAGAGTGTGTGTATTAAGGTTATAGAACCTTTCTAGTGATGCTTTGCTGTGTTTGTCTTAATAATGACTTTGAATTTTTTGAATCCACATTAACTGGCAAGAATATCATGAGTGTTTGTTGACTGACTGGTGGGGAGTCATGGAGATTAGTGGCCTAAATTGTGTGTTGGCTAGTGAGGGAAAACCAGTCTGTCTGGTTTTGATGCCAGTGTAATTCACATGTGAAAACTGAGGAGTGAGCTCAGTTTGAGACCTGTGATACGATCCAGCCTCCTTTTTAGTGAAGTCAGTTTGTGTTCAGTTTCCTTCCTCTCTTCTTAAGGAGACTCCTTGATGACATGTTTCTTCCTCCTCAGCTGTGATCCCACTTACAGATTCAGAGCATAAGCTGCTGCCCTTGCACTTTGCTGTGGACCCTGGAAAGGGCTGGGAGTGGGGCAAAGATGACAATGACAACGTCCGATTGGCCAGGTGAGGCAGGCGTAGCCTTCCCATCTATGAAGTGCCTTTTCCACATTCAGCATCCGTTTCCCCCGAGACTCTTCTCAGCTTAGAGGCAAGACAGTCACATCCTAGCTCCGGAGTTTTGGGAAGATGGAAACACGGGGGACAGGTTGGGCACCAGGATTCTTGGAACATGCAGCTGCTTTTTCTCCCCATGAAAGAGAGGGAAATCCTGGGACTGCAACTTGTTCTTTCCTTATAATATGAGGAATGGTCGTCTACTGATACATCCTGGAGTCTCCAAAACAGTCATCAGAAAATCAGGATAATCAAGTCACACTTTTTAATCCCAGCCCAAGTGAGAGGGTCTTTATTTTATTTAAAATTTTTTTTTTAAGATTTTATTTTTTAAGTACTCTCTACATTCAACATGGGGCTCAAACTCACAACCCCAGGATCAAGAGTAGTGCACTTTGTCAGCTAAGCCAACCAGGCAGTCCATGAGAGGGGTTTTTAAGTAATTGGCCAAAATAGTTAGTTTGCTTTGGATTTTTGCCTTCTGAATTTAAATAGCAAGAAACATTTGTTCTTTCTGACAGCCCCCCTCCCTGCGGCCTCCCAAAGCAGGTTTAGTCTTCCGCCTTTGCCTTCCACGGGTTCCTACAAAGAGGGTATGGGTATAAAAGCTCCTCTCTTACCTCCTGTCCAGTGTTTCCTTCTTTGGGCTCCTGACATTGGGATCTAATGGAGAGGGTTTGATTTAAAAACTCCGAATTTATGGCTTTCAAAATAAGTTCTCACCTAAATATCAAAAGTTCCGTCTTAATAATATTTACACCAACAACAATAGTGGCTACTGTTCAGTCAATATTTCCTGTTTTCCAGGCATTATGCTGGGTCCCTTCCAATACTGTTTTAATCTTCACAACAACACTACAGGGTAGATATTATCTATGTCCATTACCAACCCCAGCTGAGTTTCAGGGAGGGTGAAGTGACTTGCCTCAAGGTCATAAAGCTTAGTACTAATTGGTGGAGCTATAATTCAGACCCAACCTTGTCTGAGTCCCAAGCCATGTAGCCCTTTTCCATCCTCCCAACTGGATCACACACTTTGTTTTTCAAAGGTCATGGGATTTTTTTTTTTTTTTTTTAAGATTTTATTTCTTTGACGGAGAGAGAGAGAAACAGAGAGGGAACACAAGCAGGGGGAGTGGCAGAGGGAGAAGCAGGCTTCCTGCTGAGCAGGGAGCCTGATGTGGGGCTCGATCCTAGGAGCCTGATGTGGGGCTCGATCCTAGGACCCTGAGATCATGACCTGAACCAAAGGCAGACACTTAACAACTGAGCCACCTAGGCGCCCCTCATGGGATGTTTTTAATTCTTCCTTTTTCTTCACAGTGTAATCCTGTCCCTAGAGGTCAAATTGCATCTGCTGCATGGCTACATGAATGTGAAGTGGATCCCAGTGTCCTCCGACGCACAGGTGAGGACTTCTCCCACCCCACCCTGTCCGGCCTCGATTTCAGTGACGGGTGGGTGATTTGGTGATGGTCTCCTTCTAAATCGCTTCTGAGTGATAGCTAACCATTCAAGGTTAGGAATAACTGGAAAATATCAGATGAGTTCCAAAAGACACTTTTTTCTGCCTTTTTACCTGTTAGTGTCCTCCATTTTCCATAGCTCCTCTCCAGCTCTGCTTTTTGATACTAAAACACATTGTTCAAGAAAAGCTTTCTAGACTTTTTGGTGAACTTTGGATCGTCATTACTTTGTTCCAAGCCTTACATATGTAGACTTCTGTGGCAGGTACCAGAGAGACAGAATTGCTTAAGTCTCCTTAAGAGACTGATCCAGTAGGTTCTGAGACGGTCATCATTCTTCATAGAACAGGAACACAGGAACAGGGCAAACAGCCAGTCCCCAGTGCTGAATATCTAAAAGTCGAGGGGTTGCAGAATGGTTAGGCTTGGTTGTGGTTAGTTACGTATTCCTGGAGATTAATTTGGGGCAGAATCTGGCATAGAGAAATTTTTTTTTAAAAGATTTTATTTATTCATTTGAGAGAGAGACAGAGAGAGCACAAGCAGTGGGAGAGGTAGAGAGAGAAGCAGACTCTCCACTGAGCAGGGAGCCTGACATGGGGCTCGATCCCAGGACCTGGAGATCATGACCTGAGCCAATGGTAGACACCCAACCATCTGAGCCACCTCGGCACCCCAGGCATAGAGAAATCTGTAATGGGGCACCTGGGTGGCTCAGATGGTTAAGCCTCTGCCTTCCGCTCAGGTTATGATCTCAGGGTCTTGGGATCAAGTCCCACTTGATCCTCTGCCTGCCACTTCCCCCTACTTGTATACTCTCTCTCTCTGCCAAATAAATAAAATCTTTAAAAAAGAGACAAATTTATAATAAAGAATATTCTAGTATCTATGGAATGTTCTTCCTCTCCATGTATTATATAGTTGCCCGTTGCTCTAGAAGAATGTCAGGCTTCATTTTTTTATCTCCTTATTACAGAAGGGAGTCAGATTGCATTTTAGGTATTAGGTACATCTTTCCCTGGTCCATGGGAGAGCTGACTGGAGCTAGGGAAGGACAGTGCCCTCCTGGATGACCCTACCCCACCATGACAGCCGCCCTTCACTGGAACTAGGCAGGCACTCCAGAGAGGGAGTGCACAGGGGTGATGTTATTGGTCCTTTTCCACGGGACTAGAACCATTAATCCTGTTCTTACATCCTCCAGGCTCCCCTGGCACAACCTGAGTCCCCCACAGCCTCAGCTGGAGATGAGCCCCGGTCCACTCCTGAGTCTGGGGACTCAGACAAGGAGTCAGTTGGCAGCAGTTCTACGAGCAATGAGGGCAGCAAGCGGAAAGAGAAGTCAAAGCGAGGTCGGGAGAAAGACAAGAAGAGAGCAGATTCTGTGGCCAACAAACTGGGCAGCTTCGGCAAAACCTTGGGCAGCAAGCTCAAGAAGAACATGGGAGGCCTAATGCACAGCAAGGGCTCTAAGCCGGGAGGGGTGGGGACGGGGTCAGGGGTGAGCAGCGGCACCGAGACACTGGAGAAGAAGAAGAAGAACTCGCTGAAGAGCTGGAAGGGTGGCAAGGAGGAGGCAGTGGGGGATGGGGCCGTGTCTGAGAAGCCCACGTCTGAGTCTGTGGGTAACGGAGGGAGCAAGTACAGCCAGGAGGTGATGCAGAGCTTGAGCATTATGAGGATTGCGATGCAAGGGGAGGGGAAGTTTATTTTTGTTGGCACTCTGAAGATGGGTCACCGTCATCAGTACCAGGAGGAGATGATCCAGCGGTACCTTTCTGATGCTGAGGAGAGATTCCTGGCAGAGCAGAAGCAGAAGGAGGTGGAGAGGAAGATCCTGAATGGGGGGTTAGGGAGTGGGCCTCCTCCAGCCAAAAAGCCAGAGCCAGATGGCGGGGAGGAGTTGCTGCCAGCACCCCCAGCAGAATCCAAGCCAGTGGTGTTCTCTGCTGGCTATCCTGGGGGCTTTACCATCCCTCGCCCTGCTGGGGCTGGAGTCCACTGCCAGGAACCCCGGAGGCAGCTGGCAGGAGGTCCTTGTGGCGGGGGCCTACCACCCTATGCCACCTTCCCCAGACAGTGCCCTCAAGGGCAACCCTACCCCCATCAGGACTGCATCCCCTCTCTGGAGCCAGGCAGCCACTCCAAGGACGGGCACAGGGGCGCACTGCTACCACCCCCCTTCCGCGTGGCTGATTCCTATAGCAACGGCTACAGAGATCCCCCTGAGCCAGATGGATGGGCTGGAGGTCCCTCGGGGCTTCCTCCAACCCAGACCAAATGCAAACAACCGAACTGCAGCTTCTATGGACACCCAGAGACAAACAACTTCTGCTCCTGCTGTTACAGGGAAGAACTGCGGAGGAGGGAGCGTGAACCGGGTGGGGAGTTGCTGGTGCACAGGTTCTGAGGGGGAGCCCTGGAGGGCAAGGGGGGCTAAACAAAGAGAGTTAAGCTCAAAGAATTAGCTCATCAAGACCCAGCCCCCATGCGGATGGGGCAAATGCAGTGATGGTGGGAGCCTGGCTGGAAACTTTTGAAGTGTGTGTGCGCTGGAGAGCTGCCAGGCTGGGCAGGGCAGGTCAGGGCTGAACGGTGCCTGGAGGGCCTCGCTCATCCTCAGTCCTGCTGGGACTGAGGAGGTACAAGGGGGAAAGGCGATGCTTCTGTCTCATAACTGCTTGGGTACACCCCAAGACCAAGGGAAACGAGGGGAAGGTTTAGTGTGTGGGGGTGGGGAGGCAGGCAGAGGTCCAGGGCAGGAGCAGGCAAAGGAGGTTCTCAGTCAATAAAAGAGAAAACAGACCAAAGTTCTTGGAGGTTGGAAAAAAGCACATGATGGTGGAGTTGGGAGTGTGGAGGGAAACTGGGGAATTAGATTTGCTGTTGAATTGAATTAAGGTAGAAATTAGGGTTGGATCAATTCTTCCTCCTGAAGGATCTGGAAAGACAAGGCAGTAATGTGTGCTCAATGGGTGCTTATTAGGAGGGGGGTTAGTTTACATCCATTTATTGAGATGGGAAAGGGAAGAATTTAAAAGGGGAATCCTTTTCCTCTCAAGTTTTATTTCCTTCTAAACAGCCATCTGTCATCTGTTCTAGTTTGAGAGGAGATTGCTGATTGCCCTGTATCTTTTGCTCATCCTTTTTGAGGGCTGAGCTCAGCTAAGTTAAGATTGTGATTTTTTTTTTAATGATTTTAATTTTATTTAAAAAAAAATGTTCCCTCAGGGGAAGGGAAGAGTGATGAGAAGAACAGCTGTGTGGGCTGAATCTTCTCCAGGTGAGTGGGTGCACAGGGGATCTTTTGTAACTACTTAGCAATAACCACACATTGGGGTGTGAGTGCACCCTGGGAGGGGCAGGAGCAGGACAGACCTTTGGCCAGACTGTTTCAAACAAAACCAAAAACCTAAATAGAGTACTACCATCCTCTGCTGCTGTGTTTCTGTAGGAAGCAACTTATCTTAACTGTTTTTTTTTTTTTTTTTAAGAAGAAACAAAACCCCAGTGAGCAAAAACATTATAAAAAATGATTTTTTTTTCTTCCTATTTAAATGATTCTTTCTCCTTCCTATCTACTTTTGGAGAATGAACTTAACATCCCGGCTTCTTTTGTTAAGCCATAGCTGACCTTAATCTGTGGTTAGTTTATTAAAATAAGACAAAAAATACTTTGTAAGAAGACATATTTTTGATAATAGGATTGATGTTGAAACACAGGGGCAGTTTATAAAAAGGTAGAGAAATATATTTTAGTGAACTGTAACCACAGATCACATATTACTCCCAATGAGCTGATCTGTCTTTGGGTTTCCCCCTTTCCCTGACTCAGGCCTTTTCCCCAGAGGGTGGGAATGGGCCTATGGACACAGAATGGGGAGCTCCTTTGCATTTTGCACAAAGCACAAGTCTGGACAGCCTTTACTCTGGCCAGCACCACTTCTAAGAGCTTTAAACTGGAGGACCTATCCTGGGCCAATTTTCCTTTTTCTTTCTTTCTTTCTTTCCTTCCCCACCCCCCCCCCCCCGGGGGGGGGGAAATCAACTATGCAATTGTATACACTCCTGGGTAACTATGAAGAAGGGGAATAAGTGTACTTAAGTTTTCAGAGTGTTAATTGGGGCTGTTTTCCTGTATGTGGATTTCTCCTTTGAGGTATGTACTCCTAACCCATCTCATGGAATGTCATCCCCACATTTGCTCTAAACTGGATGTGGGCTGGTTGTGTGTGTGTGTGTGTGTGTGTGTGTTGGGGACATTTGTAATTGCCATATGTTGCTTCTGCCCAATCAGGAAAGTTGTCATCCCATTTCCCCCTTGGTCAAGACTATCCTCTTCATTGGAACTGCTCAGAGTTTAGAAAGGTTCTTCTCTCCTCAGCAGACTTGAAAGTCACTCATTTTTCTAATCTGATAGTCTGTTGATTTAATCATTTCCTATGGCTATTAATTCTTGGGCTTTTATCTGAAAATAGAATGGTTTTCAGGAAGCACTGAGGTTAAAGGAAATCGGTTCCAAAGGAGGGGATGTACATATTTCTGGACAGGGCTGGGACTAGTACAAGATGAGTACTTCTTTCAGGTACAGAACTTTAAGGGGTACTGAAATCTCAGTGATTAAGATAAATACTGTTTTAATGCAGTATTTAAAATACAATGCAAAAAAACTGCATGATGAATAAAATATCAAAATCTTAAGAATCAAATGGGACTGAGACTAGGGTGGGGGAAATAAGCTGAACGGACCAAGTGTGGGGTTGAATCCTGTCCTTACAATTTTGATAGCTAGTTCGTTGTGGATGTTTTACATTGGTTTTGACGTTCAAAAAATACTGCGTTAAAATGGTATATTGGTTATTGAGTTTTGGGGCACCACTTAAATTTTGTGCCCGAAGTGAGTGCCTTGCTCACCTCACTCTGGGGCTAGAACAACACTGGTGAGACCATCACCTCTGAGCCTCCATCCCCATCCCCTACGTGCACCCAAACAACAGGGGGCCCCAGCTGGCACCTGGCACAGCTCACTGAGCTTTCCCATCGGCGCCTGTCTCCTGCACAGGATTCTGGCCTGGACCAAGAGGAATGGGAACAAACCAGGGGTTTTCCCAGAGAGTAAAACCAGGAAAGTTCTAATTCTCCTTTGGACTGCTGTGTTTGGACTTGATTTGTTACTAGATTCTAGTTAATAGTTTTGTTTTTAAAAACTGAGGACAGATGAACAAAAACAGAAAACTTGTGTCATGTTTGTTTTTGTTTTGATTTCTAAACTAACCAATCCCAGTTTATTTGACCTCTTTTCAAATAAAAGTAGAAATTCTGGGGGGTTGTCTAGGGGTGAGTATGATAGAATAGGTCTTTATTTAGGCCCTATAACTTTTTATTCAGAATTAAATTATTTTTGTTTAATTTGGGAAGGTAACTATATATTGAAGCATAAAAAAAAAAAAATTCTCCATTCTAAGAATGAGGGGCCCTGAGTCAATGGATGTTTTTCTGTAGGGATGAGTAAAGACTGTTTTGCTTTATTCTTTGAGGGGTTGTGTGGGATGGAGGGTGAAGGAATAATGCCTGGGAAATGAAAACAGACTCTGGTTGGTTTGTGGTATTTTGGGAATATGAGGGGGTGGGTGGGAGAGGCAAGCCCATGCAATTACTGTGCTGGGGAGAGGGAAGGAGAGGGGTACATGATGTGCACCCAAAATGAGCAAGAATTCCTTGGTTAAGGAGGGGTATTTGGGTGAAGGGGAAGGCAGATCCTGTAATCTTGGCTGAGGGATGGGATCTCTTGGTCTTAAATAAGTGCACTTAGTTCCTTTAATCCAGGGCATTGGGGTACCTACCGAGGTTTTTATTGGAGAGGGGAAATATTTGGGGTTCTTATTTTTCCCCTTTTAAGACAGTGCGATCCTTCCACCCTACATTCTCCACCCCAGCCCTGATGGAGCAGGTATTCTATAGGATAGGTCTCCAGTTTCCTACCTTAATCTGTGTTCGTTTTATTGGGAGTTACAAGGTTTAATAAAAAGTTTTTCCCCCATACTGGATTCTATCTACAAAATAAAAAGATTATATCAAAACTTTTTTTTTTTTTTTTTTTTTTTTAAAAGATTCAGTCTCTGTATGGAGTGGGGATGGTGTGAAACTTGGTGCTGTACAGGGCCTAGAGGGAAGCACTCTTTGGCTCAGTTTCTTCTCAAGAGAGACTAAAGCTCCCAGACCAATAAAATAAAAGTTAGCAATGTCTTCGTATTGTGTATTTGGGAAGTGATAACAGAAGTAGAAGAAATGGAGCTGGTTCCGAATGGTCTCCTTTCTAAACAGTCACACATCCAGGATTCCAGCCACATTTGTCTTTCCCATGAAGGCACTTTGGAGAGGACGGTCTCTGAGTTACTCAGACACCAGTGACTCTAGACTCTGGGTCATCTTTCTCCAGTCAGTGCCCTAGACACAGATGGGACGACGGCATTGGAAGCCCTTCCCAGCCTGGAATCACCTGCACCCCAGATTTTTCTAATTTCTTTTTCCCCTCCAGGCCCTTCAACTGCAGATTCAGTGAGTCACACAGGCACTCCTGTCTCTTTCACTTTGTCAAATACCCAGCTTGCAAATCTCAGGGTGTTTTGGCCCTGTACTTAAATAGCTTAACAAAATACTATGACGTCTTCATGGAGACTTTCTCCATGCCACCGCCCTTCACTGGCTACGTGGGTTAGGGGCGGTAGGAAAGGAACGGAAGCTGGCTGATGGTGACCAGAGCGAGGTAGGGGTGGGGAGGACGATGGCCTCTTTCTGTGCTTATAACTGGATCTGTGACTCATCTAGTGAGTCACTCAGCTCCGCCCCCCCCCTCCAGCTGCCCCTCCCAGCAGCCTTCACTCTTGGCACAGACCTGCAACCAGACCAGGATCCTGAAAATGGAAAAATCTGATATAGCCCCATGCTTCTGCATCCTTCCTTCCATCCACTTAAAACCTCTGCTGGTGTGGGGGATACGGAGAGGCGGTCCTCCCATTAGCCCTCAGCTGCTTCCCCTTTTCATCCCCCTGCTCATCCAAGTCAACTTTTTTCTGGCTTCCACCCCCCTCATTCCCCTGATTTTTTTTTCCCCCTCTAGATTCCTCTGCTGCTGCTATACCTCAAAATATGAAGAATAGAATGAGGCTCTTGAAGGGTGGTGGGGAGGAGGAAAATGGGGAATGGGATTTTAAAATTGTGGAACACAGCTCTTCCTATGGCAAGAGACCTTGGGAAGTATTTCTTCCCTTAAGAGATTGAGGACCATGGAAAGTAGGTGGGGTTGGGGGTGCTTGGGAGCTTTTAGGACTTCTAGATTAAGGCTTCTGGGCCACCTTCCTAGCAGGTGTATGCCTCTTTGTTCCAAGTTAACTTCCTGTGTCCCAATATCTTCACTATTTCCACAGTAGCAGCCAAGACCGGGAACTTTTACAGCTGAGGCCGGAAGGGTGTGTGCTAAGGGGAGAGTTGAGTGTACTTTGGAAAACTGGGGCCCCCACCTAGGGTCTGCTGCCTCTGTACAGACTCAAACATCAATAAAACAGCAGCTCATTAACCCTTATTTTGTATTGCATTTCCTGTCTTTTTCTGCATCTAAATGCAAACTTTAGCCTTCTACCCAGGCGCCATTAACTGCAGTTCCTTTATTTCCCTCCTAGGGTCCTCCCCACCCACCTCTGCTCCTCTGGTTGCAGGAGGATGGGGCTGTTGAACTGATAGAGGTTTTCAGCCCTCAGTTTTGCAGGTCCAGAACATGAATCATTAATTTGGAGATCTGATGTCTGGGTTGGAGGGAGGGATCATGTACCTGGAGTGGGCTCTGGTTTCCCACACGGGTGTGTGTGTGTGTGTGTGTGTGTGTGTGTGTGTGTGTGTGTGTTTTGGAGTAAGATCTCTTCCTTGGGCTTCCCTCTACTCCCAGAACTTGCACATACCCTCCTGTACTTGTCTGTGACCAAGAGATATTTCCATTTCTCTCCCGTGTTCTCAGGGCACCCTCCACACGAGGTATGTTTCATGCTCCCCGGAGAACCATATACAACATGCTTTAACTCTTCTCCCTCATTTCTTGGGCCTCCCCAGGCAAAAAATCCCCTGAGTCCCAATTCCCTACTACTTCTAACAGGTGTGTCAGGGGAGGCAGCAAGGAAGCCCGAACTGCTTTTGCATTCCTCCCACTGCACCACCCCCTTCAAGAAGACACACAAAAAAAGAAGCCCAAATTACTCCGGGTTAATACTCGGTATTACTGCTCCCCTCAAATACTTTGCAGTGCTTGTGAACAGAAAGAGCATAGGATCCAGGGTTGGGGAAAGAATCTGGGTTTTTTCCCCCCAGTTATCCATTTTTTCCTCACCTTTTCCAGGCTCCTCCACTTTTCCAAAACTGTGTGTATTCCCCTTTAAGGGGCTGGGCATCTCTCCCGCCCTCTCCAGAGTCGACTGAAGTTTCCGAGGAGCCTCCTCTAGCTGGGTTGGACACACCTTTCAAAAGACCCCTAATCGTGCTCCGTGTACCTCAAACGCTCCTTTCCCTGGTGCTGTCCCCTGCCCCTCTCCCTGACTTCCCTCTTCTCAACTACAAGATTCAGCCTACCCCTAAGGGGTTTGAGCATCTTCAAGGTCTCCCACCCTTCACTGCTCCGTCCCCGGATGGAGCCAGAGAAATGTGGTGGGGGGGTCGGGGCCAGAGTTTCAACATCGCCCCCCAGAAGGCGGAGCCAGACATGGGGGTAAGGAGGGGAGACTTGGGCTTGGGAGGGAAGGGCACCATGGGCAGGACGGTGTGAATGAGGAGGATATGGAGATAAAAGAGGAGCTAGGAAAGGAGCTAGAAGAGGAGGAGGGTGTGTCCCATATCAACTTTGCTTGACGGATCTTGGTAGGTCTTTTTCACAGTCTCAAGTTCATTGTCTCATTATCCATTAACCAGCCCCTCCCTTTACTGTCTGCCAACTGGGTCCTAAACTCCTCACAACCGCTGATCTCAGTTTCCCCTGAGTCTGAGTGTAGGCCTCCAACCGTGGCTGCTGAGGTAATCCCGGATCTCAGGACTGGAGAGGCCTGGGGATTAACCCTACACCCTTCACAGCGATCTGGACCAAAATCTGTCCAGAGGACTGGGATGCTGGAGTCCAGGAGTTGTCAGCTTGGCCGTCAGCTGGCCACGGGATGCCTCCCAGGTAATAACTTCCTTTCCAATACTTCCAATCTCCAAAGACTCTTCCAGATTTCATCCTGCTCAAACTTTGCTTCAAACCTCACCAAAGATACCTCTGTATTCCTCTACTTGCTCAAAGTGCTTCTGGCTGAGGCTTGCTCTCTTCTCTGTCAGAGTTGGCTAGGAGTGTGGACCTTGACGGTCCTGACTCTGTTACTCCCTTTCCTCATTTATTTATTTAAGAGTTATTTGAGTTCCCTACTCTGTGCCAGGCACTGCTCTAAGCTCTAGAGTAAAAGAATACAAATGACCTCCTCCTAAGCTTTTGTTCTAGTGGAGTTAGGGGAGGATCTTAATCTTCCTTCTTTACAGCCTTCTGTCTCAGAGGAATAGGTGTATACCAGTGTGGGTGACACTGGGAATAGTCATAACCTGGCTTCCCCCCTTCCCATGTAGGGGAGCAGATCCTAGCATGGGCCCCAGGGGTAAGAAAGGGGCTGGAACCTGAATTGCCTGGAACCCTGATCTGCACCAACTTGAGGGTCACCTTCCAGCCCTGTGGATGGCAACGGAGTCAGGTGAGATGGTTAGGCCAGTGGAAAGCACAGTTAGTGAGAAATGGATTGGTGAGTCTAGGAGGATTTAGATAAGTGAGACAGGGAGACTTATGTTTAAGGGGTTGTCTCTAGGGAGGTTAGGGATTGCCAAGGTAGGATAATGAGCAAGATTTCAGATGTCTTTAGCATCAGTCATGTGCTTCCTCTAGGAGACTCCCCTGAGCAGTGAATATGATTTTGTCCTGGTCAACATTGGGCGATTAGAGGCTGGTGAGTGGGGGGATGTGGGGTGTGAGGTGTTGGTGAAGGGGCTTACTGGGGGCTCACCCTTCCTCATCCTTCCTCTATTCTCAGAGGGCAGCAGGGATGGAGTGGGATGGGCTGGAAGACTTCCTTGTAGAGGGACCCTGATCCATGGCTACACTGCTTTCTAACTCTTGATTTCAGTGAGTGGATTGTCCAGAGTCCAGCTCCTCCGTCCAGGGTCCCCACTTAAATTTATCCCTGAGGAGATTCTCATTCATGGCCGAGACTTCCGGCTGCTCAGAGTTGCTTTTGAGGCTGGAGGACTAGAGCCTCAGGCCTTTCAGGTAAGCCTTCAACCCAAAGACTCCTCCTCCCCTTAGAACCTTGGGATCATTTCCTTGGCATTCCTATTACTCCCCTATCTCCTAGGACCCCTCTCATCATTCTATCTGCTTCTCTCCTCAAGGAGAGGCTAAAAGGCTAGGATAGAGGATACTGTAATGAGAGTAAGGGGCCTGAATTCTAGCCCAGCACTGCCAATTAGGAGGATTATGACAGCTTCTTCCTTTGAAAAACAGGATGAGATTGTTTCAGAAATTCCTCCCAGAATTGACATTCCATGATCCTGAGGTTCTGGATGTGTTCTCCTAAACCTAGTCCCCACCACTTGTGGAAGCTCCCTTCCTTGGGACGGTATTCTCTGTTCCCTATTGGTGGCAAAGACAGTTGAGCAACACATGGGACCAATGTCCTCCTCTTCACTTCTTCAGTCTGAGACAAAAGGCTGGGATGCCCTTTCCTCCACAGGTGACCATGGCCATTGTCCGAGCCAGAGCTCAGAGCAGTCAAGCCCAACAGTATGCAGGGATATCCCTGAGCAAGGCTGGTGAGTGAGGGTGCTTTAGAGTAGGGAAAGGGTAAAGAATCGGGAAGAGCAGAGGCTGGCTGAGGACAGTAGAGCTGAGAAGCTCTCTCTGGTTCCTCTTCCCTCTTTTCTGTGCTTCACTCCTTTCCTAGGCCAGAGTTCAGGGTCCAGAAAACCACCTATCCCCCTCTTGGAGACATCAGAAGACTGGGAGACTGAGCGGAAAAAGCAGGGGGCCAAGGGCTGGAGAGTCAGCACTGTCAATGAGAGGTTCGACGTAGCCACCAGGTGATCCCCCAGTCCACCCCAACTGCTGCTGCCCTCCCAATCTTCCCATAGTTCTCAGATCCTCTAAAGCTAGGACTGCCCACAAACCCTAGCCTCTTACGAGATCCATAAAGCTATCCTCCTTACTGCCTAGATCTCTAAACCTGGGGTCCCTTGAAATAATTCCCTCCTGAGCAACTTCCTTGTAATGACAGGTCTGCATTATAATGAGCTCATTGAGCCAAGCTGTGACTATAACTCTCAATTCCATAGCCTCCCCCGTTACTTCTGGGTCCCGAAGCGAACTCTGGACAGTGAGGTCAGGAGAACATTTGGCCACTTCCATCAGGGCCGTGGACCGGTCAGTGTGGGGACCAGGGTGATGGTGGGGATTAGATGGTTATGGGAGGTCAGAGGGGGTCGTTGTAGAGGGAGGTCAGGATGGGTGCGGGATAGGGTGGGGCTAAGAGTTTCTTCCATGGTGATCCTAACCTCCCACCATCTGCAGCGCCTGTCCTGGCATCACCCTGGGGGCAGTGATCTTCTCCGCTGTGGTGGCTTCTATACAGCCAGCGACCCTAACAAAGAGGATATCAGGTGAGGGAAGGTTTGATGAGCAGAAGCAAGCGTTGGAGGTTTTGGACACACTTGTTCCTTTACCTTGTGACTTCTTCCTCTCCAGAGCAGTGGAGTCAATGCTCCAGGCTGGGCATTCAGATGTTGTGCTGGTGGACGCTGTGGATGAACTGCCTAGTCTTACAGATGTTCAGCTTGCCCACTTGAAGCTGAGGGCCCTCTGCCTGCCTGGTGAGATGACCTCTGACCCCTACCCCCACCCCTAGGTCTGCTCACCCTAACCTGGTTTACCCTTTTGCCTGTCACAGTATGAGTAACCCTTCAGGCCAAAGATCCACAGTTTTCTATTCAACTCCCATCTCCCACAGACTCACTGATTTCTTGTCTTCCTATCCCTAGTATATTTTTTTTAACAGCTTTATTGAGATACAATTTACAGACCATAAAATCCAGCCTTCACCCATCTTAAGTGTTCAGTGAATTTTATTACATTTACGTGGTTGTACAACTGTCCCCACAATTTAATTGTAGTAGCCTTATGACCATTTATAGTTACTGTTTATTTCTATCCCCAGTCCTGAGTAACCCTTACCCAACTTATTCTTAAACCTCAGGCTGCAGACCCTGAATCATAAATTCTGAGTTCTCCAGATCTCTTTGTCCTTCTGACCCCTTTCCTCTCTCTCAGATTCATCTGCAGCTGAGGAGAAATGGCTCTCGGCCTTGGAAGGAACACGATGGCTGGATTACGTCAGGTACACCTGCATTTTCCAGCCACAATTTATATAATTCAACCTACCCCAACTTTCTGTTAACTTGAATTCCTAAATGGCCTTCCATTAGCTTTTTTGATTTCCCAAGAAGACTCTTATTTGCTGCTCCTTAGAAGAACGGGCAGAATTTTGGAGTCTGCCTCTTTTCCATCCCATGACCTATCACTCCTTTCTTCCAGGCTTACCATTCTTCCCTCCTCTTCCTCATCTGCCCCCTCAGGTCTTGTCTTCGAAAGGCCAGTGACATCTCAGTCTTAGTGACATCCAGGGTTCGCTCTGTAATACTCCAAGGTGAGTTTCTTGGGTTAACCTATTCCATGCCTTCCTTTTTCCTTTACCCACCCAACTGGGAGGAAGATCTTTAAGTCTTCCTTGTCCCCAGCTAGCACTACAATTCTCCTCTCCTGTCATTAGGAACTACCCATGGGCCTTAACTCATCCTTCAGTGCTACCCTGCCTCCCAGTAGCAGTAGTATTACTACTAGCTGTAGTGTTACTACAGCTTGTGGTCCCTAATAGCAGGGTTCTTTACCTACTGTTCCTGTCCTTCCATCAGTAGATGGTGACTGGGTTGGGGTGGGAAGGACAATGAGGAGGCTGGTTTGAGATTTATGATTCTGCCTCCTACACTGAAGCTGGGTATTGCTATCTAGGTGGAGTCTATGAACTGAATCATTCAAGGTCTTTATTTTCTCTTCACTTCTATTTGCCCTCTCAATCCTCCCTAACCCACACTTTTCTCCTCTGTGTCCCTCTCTTCTTCTTACCACATTTCCTTTTCTCATGTTCTTCTGCCCTAGTTTCTTGGCCCCTCCTTCTTTGTCCTCTCCCTCTTTGTCACCCAGAGCGCAGTGATCGTGATTTCAATGGCCTCCTCTCTTCACTCGTCCAGCTGCTTTCAGCCCCTGGAGCCCGAACACTGCTTGGCTTCCAATCACTAGTGCAGCGAGAGTGGGTGGCAGCTGGACATCCCTTCCTGACCCGACTTGGAGTAACTGGAGCCAGTGAAGAGGTAAGATCATTTGGGGAGGGTACTGGGGGGAGATTATTACTAAAGGTGTAAGGGAATGAGAAAACTATATAGTATAATCCACTGGAAGTAAAATTGGGTTAGAAAGATCCTGAGATTAGGTTGAGCTTGAAGGGAGACCTAGATGAATGAGGCACCACAACCCCCTAGTACCCTCAATCTAGGTTTCCATTCCCTGACCTTAGTGGCCCTGTTGGCTGTGTCCCTTGTCCCCCATCATTTTGTCATCCTCCCCCTTTAGGTGTCATCCTCCCCCTACAATCCCTTCTAACCTCTCACTTACCCTCTTCTCAGGCTCCAGTGTTTCTTCTCTTCCTTGATTGTGTCTGGCAGCTCCTCCAGCAGTTTCCAGCTGAGTTTGAATTCTCAGAGTTTTTCCTTCTTGCTCTTCACGACAGTGCCAGAGTTCCTGACACTCTCACATTCTTGAGAAATACTCCCTGGGAGCGCAGAAAGCAGAGCGGACAGGTCAGTCAGTGACTTCCATTTTTGAGCTGTCTTTTCTTCTTCTTGAGAAATACCCTCTGTTTAGTCTTGATTTATGGAAAGTGAAATCTGGGGGGAGGGGGGGCGGAGTTGGTGCTCATTCTTCATGACTTGACTTTCACCTCACATCTGATTTCCCAGAGGAAGAGGAGAGCTTTTTATGATTTCTCTCCAGACTTGGGAAAAGGATTACTTTTTGCTTAACCATCCGTTTTCTTGTTTTCTCTGTCCAGTTCAACTCCTATACACAAATCTGTACCCCAGGGTACTCCCAACCCCTTGCTGGGAACTCGGTTAACCCACAGCTGTCCGTCTGGGACTGGGATTTACGTTACAGCAGTGAACAGATACTACAATTCCATAATCCTGGCTATGACCCGGAATACTGCCCAGATTCCTGGCTCCCTAGACAGCAGGTGAGGTGTCTACACTTCCTAGGTTCCCTTGACTTTCTCACAGACTCGTCCTACTAGGTAGGGAGAAGTGGAAAGACATGGTGTCTGAGTTCCCCAGGAAAAGCTTCCCTACACTTCTGTAGCTGTCAGAGTCCCTGACTGTCCCCAGGTAGGCAGAAATCCTAGAATAGCACAGAGGGGGTCCTTCTTGTCCTCATCTTTTTCTATCTCTGACACACATTTTTTTAAAAGATTTATTTATTTTAGAGAGAAAGCATGTGAATGCCAGCGGTGGTCGGGTTGGGGAGAAGGTAGAGGGAGAGAGAATCTCAAGTAGACTCCCCATTGAGCACCTGCAGAACGCGATGTGGGTCTGGATTTCACAACCCTGAGATCATGACCTGTGCTGAAATCAAGAGTTGGATGCTTAACTGACTGAGCCACCTGGTAACCCCTTTCTTACACACATTTTATAAGTTTCCCTTAAGTTGACTTTAATCAGACCTGAGGCCTAGTTTGAGGCCTAATGAGGAGAGTAGATAAAGAGTTCTCAGGGGGGTGTCTGGTAGGTTGATCACTAATGCGGTGTGAGCAGGCGGCAGCTAGATATTCCTTCCTGACCCAGTTTGGTGGAAGTGGGGTAATCTGGTTTCTAGGTTGCCAGTTGATTTCTCTTTTCCCTTTAGCCAAGCTTCCTGGTTCCTGGACCCCCCAGTTCTGTGTGGCTCTTCTCCAGAGGGGCCCTGACCCCCATGAATCAGCTCTGTCCTTGGCGGGACAGCCCCTCCCTACTGGGTGTCTCTTCTCGTTGGCTCCCTCGACCTGCTATCTCCTCTGAAAGCCTGGCTGATCAGGAGTGGGGGCTCCCCTCACACTGGGGAGCTTGCCCTTTACCCCCGGGGTTGCTGCTGCCTGGATATCTGGGACCCCAGATCAGGCTGTGGAGACGCTGCTACCTGAGGGGAAGGCCTGAGATCCAGGTGAGGAGGGAAGACAGGGATAGGGATTAGGAGTGGGAGAAGGGGCTTGACTGCTAAACCAAATGTTCTGGGAGAAACCAGGTGTGTCCAGGAGCTGGAAAACCAAGGGACTTGGGAGGATTGAGGTTGAAGTACCATTCTTGTTGGTATCAGAGTAGACAGGTTTGGGATTATGTGTGTATGTATGGGAAAGACTGCTTGTGGTTCAGATCAAATAGAACCTAGGGCATAGTTGGAGGGGGAAAGAGAATTAAAGATGCCAGAGGTGATGCGAACTAGACTTATCACAGGGATCACTTTGTAATATATAAAAAGATCAACTTTTTGTATAAAAATTGCATAAAAGTACAATTTTATAAAAGTATAATTTTACAAAATTTTACAAAAGTATGAAGAAATCACTAGGATGTGCACCTGAAACAGGATACTGTATGTCAATTGTAATAGTAATAATAATAATAATAATAAAAAGATGGCAGAAGTAATGGACAGCTCTCATAGAAACAGGCAACTAAAACTATAATAATATTCCTCTCCGCCTCTCTTCACCCCAGAAAGGCCTCTCAGCTCCCACAATCTCTGGCCTCCAGGATGAACTATCCCATCTTCAGGAACTTTTAAGGAAATGGACACCAAGAGTATCTCCTGAGGATCATTCCAAGAAAAGAGATTCACATACCATTCTCTCCCAATCCCGTTGAAATTGCTGTCTTTTGTATGGGTCTGGCGAAGGGTGGTCTGGGGTGAGGGAGGGTTCTTTTTAATTCTCCAATTTTTATTATCTGGTCTTGCTGTCTCAGCTTTTGACACTCCAGCCCTCAACAAGCTCATTGATCAACTTTCCATTGCAGATGGGTGGTGCTAACCTCCCAACTCTTGCCCTGTCCTGTTTTGTTGCTCAAGAGGTTTCTTAGGATTTGAGGAATTAAGAAACAAAAGCAATCCTGAATACGATTAACTTTGTTTTTTTCAAGGCAATTTTATCCCTTTGGATATCCAGCTGTTAAATGTGAGATGAGAGATGCTGTTTGTCAGTTCTAAAAAGATGGCCTATAGAACTCATTCTCACTTCCTCCTGCTGCTTAATCCCAGTTTGTTTCTTCCCTTTCTTTCCTATGGGTATGTCGTGTGTATGGGAGGCACCCTGTCTCTGACAACTGTATATTTTGTAGTGACATTTCTATTTAAGGAGTTCATTAAAGCACAGTTATTTATACATGTTGCTGGCATTATCTCTTGTGTCTGAATAAAAGATCCTAGGTAAGAAACTGCTGGGTATAAACCAGGAGAGGATGCGACCCACCACATTATTCTTAAGGAAATACGGGGATAGGCCAGGCGAAGTCCACATGCATCTTTTTAGATCAGCAAAGAGCATACCGTCTGAGACGTTGGTTGCTGGGCCCGGGGTGTTCTGGCGGTTGAAACTGAGGCCTCTGGGCTCCAATATCAACCACCCCTCGGCTTTTATCACACTTCCTCTGAGTCTCAGATTTCCATCACCCCTCATGCAATAGGACTAGGTGAGCTTGGACATGAACCCAGCTCAGACGTTCCGCAATCCTCTCCCCTGGGGAAAAACGAAACACCTCATGCCCAGGGTCTGTTGAGGCCGCCGCTTCCTACAGACTGCGGGCCAGAGTGGAGGGCTGCCTCCATGCCCTAAGGTAGCCGAATCCTTGAGCTGGAGGAAGGGGAGGTTTCCAGAGCACACCCTTCTCCGGGGAACAGAAAGAAGGATCTTTTGCCAACACAGTATTTTTTAAAAAGTAAAGTTTCGTTGTTTTAGCTGTCGAATTTACATTTTTGGGAGAACAGTGGTCCTTTAACGTCTAGCATTGCCTTAAGAGGGTCTGGGCATTTCCAGTCCGCCTTCCTCGCTCTAATCCGCCGCAGCAGCGACTCTGAACAAAACCAGGGACAAGAATAGCCTGCCGCACAAATCGCGTAGTCCCCGCGGTTCCTAAGATGGCCGCGGCCGCTTCCGGCTCCTCCTCCGTTACGGCCCCGCCCGCCGCCCTCAAGACCGCCTTCGCCCCGGAAGTGGAAGTAGTGACTAAGGTCAGGGGGTGGGATCGCTGCCTGGAGACGGCGGGAGCTCTTTCGCCATGGCGGCCGGGCCCATCTCCGAGCGGAACCAGGGTGATTGGAGGGGACTAGCCGGGAATGGGCCTAGGGGAGCTGGGAGGCCTCGACTAGGGCCAGCAGTGTTTCCGCCGGGATTGGGAGATCGGCTCCCCCCGGAGGGCGGGAGACCGGCTCTCGTGCCTTCCGGGGGCGGGGAGTCGGGTGCAGACTGAGGCCTGTAGGTGTGATGCTCTATCCAATTCTTTCTGCCTTCCCTTTAAAAAAACAAAAACAAACGAGCAAACAAAAACCAGAAACAAAGCAATTCACAGAGAATTTGCAGCAGAACCTTCAGGTGGACTTAAGGTTCTCTAGTTTTAGAATGAGGGAGGTGTAAGGGCTTAATCTTTCTTTTTCTTTTTTTTTTTGCTTTTACACCCCATGTGCACTCCCAATTCCCCCGCCTGTCACCTCTTTTTTCCTGTCATTGTCTCATCCTTCCCCTAATCTGCTCCTGTCTTCTAGATGCCACTGTCTATGTCGGGGGCCTGGACGAGAAGGTTAGCGAACCGCTGCTGTGGGAGCTATTTCTCCAGGCAGGGCCGGTAGTCAACACCCACATGCCAAAGGATAGAGTCACAGGTCAGCACCAAGGTGAGTACATGACAAGAGGAATGTTTACCTGTTGCCAGACAGACTACCCCTGGAGGGTTCCAGCAGTTTTCATATCTGTTTTGGAATAAATCACCCGCAGATTCTTCTCTTTAAGGGTAGCTCACAGTTTGCTTCTGGGACCATTCCCAGTTGAAGTGAGGTGATTATTTCATGTTCTTTGTGCTTTGGGAGGTGAATGAGTTATACCCTATTTTGAATCACTTCACTTAAGTTGTTAATCTCCACCCTTCTACTTCCCAGGTTATGGCTTTGTGGAATTCTTGAGTGAGGAAGATGCTGACTATGCCATTAAGATCATGAACATGATCAAACTCTATGGGAAACCAATACGGGTGAACAAGGCATCAGCTCACAACAAGAACCTGGACGTGGGGGCCAACATTTTCATTGGCAATCTGGACCCGGAGATTGATGAGAAGCTGCTTTATGATACTTTCAGCGCCTTTGGGGTCATCTTACAAACCCCGAAGATTATGCGGGACCCTGACACAGGCAACTCCAAAGGTTATGCCTTTATTAATTTTGCCTCATTTGATGCTTCGGATGCAGCTATTGAGGCTATGAATGGGCAGTATCTCTGTAACCGCCCTATCACTGTGTCCTATGCCTTCAAGAAGGACTCCAAGGGTGAGCGCCATGGCTCAGCAGCTGAACGACTTCTGGCAGCCCAGAACCCACTCTCCCAGGCTGACCGTCCTCATCAGCTGTTTGCAGATGCACCCCCTCCGCCCTCAGCCCCCAATCCTGTGGTATCATCATTGGGGTCTGGGCTTCCTCCTCCAGGTAAAGCTTTTATTCAGAATATTTTTGTCTTGGGTTTGGGGTGTGGTGAGGGTGGGGCAGGAGGAAGGAAAAAGAACAGATAAAGGGGGACGTGGGGTCAGTAGATGATGAGAAAAGGAGTGAGGGGTGACAGTTGTGGTGGGGAAGAAAGTTGTTCAGAGTTGTCTAGTATTGCTTCTGATTTTTGAGGGCTGGGAGGAAGGGAAAAGAGCTTATCCTGCCTAAAGAGGCTGCATTGAACAGGCTCTCTGAAGACATTCTCTCCTTACTTTCATTAACTCTTCTTCCATTTCCTCTGTAGGCATGCCTCCTCCTGGGTCCTTCCCACCCCCAGTGCCGCCTCCTGGAGCCCTTCCACCTGGGATACCCCCAGCCATGCCGCCACCACCTATGCCTCCTGGGGCTGGAGGGCATGGCCCACCATCAGCAGGAACTCCAGGGGCTGGACATCCTGGACATGGACACTCACATCCTCACCCATTCCCACCGGGTGGGATGCCCCATCCAGGTGGGTTTTCTTTGCTGGGGAAGGGAGGGAGGAGCCTGGTGGAGGAGCTCTATTGCTGCTTATGGTGCTGCCCTTGTTGCTCAGCAATAATAGTAATAGTTCCAGAGCTCTACTTTTCTTCAGACATTAGTTTATAAAAACATACAAAATACTGCTCTCTGTTTACTTTAACAGCTACCACTCTGTCTCCATTTCTTATTTAAACTTATCCAAAGAGTATAACTACTTGCTTTTTTTCCCCTTTAACTTTTACTAATTTCTCTCCTCTGACTTCTACCCCAAAGCAGTAACCTGATTGCCAGATCTAGGGGGTGCTTTCATTCCTTATCTGATTTGCCGTTTGGTGTACGTGAAACTGGGCACGTCATCCTTTTTGAAAATCTTGTTCCTTGGTTTTTCTGCAGTCTTCATTTATGTCTGATTCCTTAATCTTAGCCACCTTAATAGGCTTTTCTCTCTCTCCATCTAGCTAGGTTTTTGTATTTAGTTCTCTTTTCCACATAGGGCCATTACTTGTACACTGATGCCTCCAAGATACGTATCCCTGGTCCTTGACCTTAAGTCAACGACTGCCTGACAGACAGCTCCACTGTTCTACCCTCCCCTTCAAACCTGTTCTTCCTCTAGTACTCTGTTTTCAGATGCTTAATTCAGAAATCTGGAAACTATTTTTAACTACTTCCTATCACCCCACTGTAGATACCAAATCTTACTAATATTTCTGGCATTGGCTCCCACTGCCAGTGCCCTCGTTCAGGCCCCCTCGTACTTGTATTATTTCACACCTAATTTATTATAGTAATTTTCTAACGTTTTGCCTCCAGTTTCTCTTATCTTTGATCCACTTTAGCACAGAGTTATTTTTCTAAAACACAGACATTTACACACCCTTGCTCAAGATTCTTCTGTTGCTCCCTTTGAACTACACAGAGTAAAACCCACACTTGTCACCATAGCATTCTAGGCTTTTCGTGATCAGTGCCTGCCAGTTACTCCCCTGACTACATGCTGCTCTTTATTCCTGAGTTACTGGTTTTCCCTGAACATACTAGCTGTTTGATGCCCCTGTGAATTATACATGCTAATGTTTCCTGCCTGGGTTATTCTAGTCTACTCTTGTCCACTTGAAAAATTCTTACTCATTCTTTAGAATTAGATCTTTGCTTGGACAGGGTCACTGCTACCTTCCCAAATCCTGTCAGTGGAATAATCACTCGACTTGTTACAGACTTCCGCAGCACTGTTAGAGCGTCTAAATCGTGGAAGGAACGAGTGGAGTGGGTGACCGTTGATTGGGGGTAGTTGACTTATTTGTACCCTTGGAATGGGGTTGAGGATAAAGGCACTTCATACCAGCCTTCTCTTCGGGACGTCCTGATGTGACTTCGTTCTCAATTTTATTCTCTTCCTTTCTCCATCTTCTGTGCTCTCTGTATTCCTTTTGTCTCCTTTCTCTTTGTGTCTGTTTTGTTCTCACAGGGATGTCTCAGATGCAGCTGGCCCACCATGGCCCTCATGGCTTAGGACACCCCCATGCTGGGCCTCCAGGCTCTGGGGGGCAGCCACCACCTCGACCACCACCTGGAATGCCTCATCCCGGACCTCCTCCAATGGGCATGCCCCCTCGAGGGCCTCCGTTCGGATCTCCCATGGGTGAGTAGGCTCTAGCCACCTCCCTCATCCTTGAGTATCAGAGTCCTACAACTCCCTTGTCACAGCCCTGTCCCCTGCCCTTTCTTTTATTTGCATTTCTGCTCATGGTCTCCCTGTCAGTGTTCTCTCTGCGTTCACCCCACATCAACACTTCCTATTTCTTGCCTTGACTGACTTTTCTTTTCCTTTGTGCAGGTCACCCAGGTCCTATGCCTCCACATGGGATGCGTGGACCTCCTCCGCTGATGCCTCCTCATGGATACACTGGGCCTCCACGACCTCCACCCTACGGCTACCAGCGGGGGCCCCTCCCTCCACCCCGGCCCACCCCCCGTCCTCCAGTTCCCCCTCGTGGCCCACTTCGAGGCCCTCTTCCGCAATAATTTTTCATTGTCTTGCCTCCTGTTCTATCTTCCCAATATCTTCTCAATTCCTTGGACCAATCAGAGTTGCTGTAGCTCCCTAGGGCTAAGGCACTAATCCTTCTCAGGCCTTTTTTTTTCCTTAGGTGTAATTTTTTTTTTTTAAACAGGAGGTTTTATTTTTTTTTTCTATGTTGGTCCTAAGTGTTTTGCAAATGCACAGAGAAAATAAACTCCTTGTTTATGCTTCGTGCTATTTTCCTTGGCAGAGTAACTTTCTCTCTTTTCTCTAGGAAGTATGTTGGGAGAAGAATGGTAAGGTACGAGTGGGGGTGCTTACCACATTTTTAAAAGGCTCCGTTTAGTTTATAAGCTGAGACCCAGTAGCCATGACGCGAGGACAGACGTGAAGTTCCTGGGGATAGTGCTGGCAAAAATACGAGGTAACGTGCGAAAAGCCACCCATCCCAGCACTGTATGTAATGACATTAGGCTGGAAGCAACTTTTCTATCGGTAGTAAGGAACTGGTTGAATAAACTGGTAAATCTGTGTAGCAGCAGCAGAGAGGAGTGAGGAAAGGCTACGTGGTGTTTTGGAAAGCTCTCTAGCATACATCAGGTGAAGAAAGTACCAGAACAGAAAGTGTAGTATGCCACCACATCTAAGAAGTGGTATGTGATCTATACATTTATTTATATTTTATTTTTTAAAAGACTTTATTTATTTGTGAGAGAGAGAGAGAGTGAGTGAGAGAGAGTACCAAGCAGGGGGAGCAGCAGAGGGAGAGGGAGAAGCGGGCTCCCTGCTGAGCAGGGAGCCAGATGTGGGGCTGGACCCCAGGACCCCAGGACTGCGACACAAGCTGAAGGCAGGCGCTTAACCAACTGAGCAACCCAGGTTCCCCCATTTGTTTGTATTTTAAAAACATAAAAATGAATGGAAATTGATCCCACAGCAGGGGTGGGGGGGGAATGATATGGAAGGAAGCCAGATTTCTTTGAGCATACTGTGTTAAACTCAGTTTCCTTTGACACCATATAAATAAGTGTCTTACATAATTGCAAAACCGTTGAAATTGGGACTGTAGGAACTCAGTAAACCTTCACTTTCTTACATTGTCTACCTTTAGACATCATAAATAAGGGATTTGGGTTTATCCCTATTTTTTTCTCCCCAGTCCTTCCAGACCTGACTTCCATCCCATTTAAATCTGTGCTCAAAGACTTTCAGTAATTAGACCAAATCCAAAGGCCTTCTTTCTGTTCTTTGCTGCATTTAATCCCCTGATATCGCACCCTTCCTAAAGCTCTTTTTCTGGTTTACGTGATCATGAACTTTCCTGAAGTCTAGGTAGAAAAAGGTGAGCTTTTTTGTTCTCTTGCACCGTTCTCGTTCACGTGACCTGGTGGCGACGCGACCTCCGCTGGTGCCTTCTGAGTAATGCACAGACAAGCAAGGCAGTTCTGTTCTGCTCTTTACCAAGGGAGTAGGCTGACGCATGAGATTGTTATGAAACAAAATATTTTGAGAGCATGAGAAAGGGTATCTAACAGAGCATGAAAGTCCAAGAAAATTCCTGGGAAAAAAGTGATATATTTGCATGTAATCTTAAAGGAAGGGCAGAAGTTTCCCAGGTGAAGAAGGGAAAGCTCATTCCAGATGGATGGAATATTCCTGAGTGGAAGCAGAGATTGCTGAATGGCACAACAGAAAACGCACTGGATTCAGTGTTGGAACTAGCCGGAGGGGCTCCCACGAATCGGTGCTTCTCTGTCCTTTCTCACATGGCAGAGAACCATTTGAAACAGCGCACTGACAGAGAAGGCAGCTTCGGGCCAGAAGCTATTATTGGCTCAGGGATTCTTGCTCTCAGGCCCTGTTTAGCAGCCCAACATGCTGAGGGAATTCCCATGTGAGCACCCCTGTCACGCACACAGGTTGCAGGAAGTTGCTCTCCATGAGTGGAAGCCACAGTGGGGATTTAAGCAAGGGAGGGACAGATTTGCATTTTAGAAACGAGGTAGTTTTGAGGGAGATGACTGGGGGCAAGGTGCCAAGCTGGGCATTTGGCAATAATTTGGGTGAGAGACGATGTCCTAAACGAGGGCTGTAAAAGGAGCCGGGATGCAGAGGAAGGGATACACGGGGGAGGTATTTTAAAAGGCAAAGTAGCAGGATGAGGTGTTAGAATGGGTATTGTGAAATGACAGGGAGAGCGGAATCAGGATGAGGGTATGCAGCAGGAAGAATTTTGGGGAGCGAGATGGAAATGGTAAGTTCAGTTTCAGGTATGTTGACTTTGAGGTGAATGGACCTTTGAGGTGAGTGGGGTCATCTAGAGGACAGCTGTCAAAAGCTTGAGGAAGATCCGGCATGATTATTTCACACTGTGGATGACTAAGGATACCAGGCTTCTAAATCCCAGTGGGATAAATTGACCTCTTCATTTCAAATAGAGCTTTGCTACACAATTGCTTTGCTGTGGCCAGAAGCTGAGGTCCTGGATGCCCTGGGAACCCGGCACAGCTAGCAGCTGGCTCCTGGCCCCAGGCTCCCCAGGCTGGCACTCCAGCAGCCGCAGGTGGTGGGAGGCTTTGTCTCAGCCTCTGCGTCCTTTCTGCCTCCACGGCATCTGTCAAATGAACCGACTTCTAACTGATCATCCACGAGGACGTCAATGACGGTTACCCTCGTGCTGATGATTACTAGCTTGTTTTTTTGTTTTTTTTTTTTAAAGATTTTGTCAGAGAGAGAGAGGGATAGCGAGCACAGGCAGACAGAGTGGCAGGCAGAGGCAGAGGGAGAAGCAGGCTCCCCGCCAAGCAAGGAGCCCGATGTGGGACTCGATCCCAGGACGCTGGGATCATGACCTGAGCCGAAGGCAGCTGCTTAACCAACTGAGCCACCCAGGCGTCCCACCAGCTTGTTTTTTCATATAAACTCCTGTGTGGCATTTTCAGCTGTTACCTGATAGATGGCATTTGGATAAATTCACCACCCTCACAGAGTGAATTCGTGCCTTTGCTGAATTCCCTGCTTCCCTCTTTGGAACCACTGTTTCCTCAGGCGCTCACTCTCAGAATCTCTGCGCTTTCATTCAGTTAGTGCTAATTTTGGAGTGCCTCCTCCAGTCATTGAGTTTAACTACCCACCCCCTACCATTACAGATGCCAGTGCTCAGCGGTTCTCTGTGCGGAACCAGTGTTCCTACATTTCCTTACTTCACTCCACACATCTGTTACTCATCAAACCAGGGTTTTTCAACAATTTTTTTTTATTGCCCCCTCCCCACCACTCCCACCAGGAGACATTGTTTTCAAATTGGTCTCCACCCCCCTGCATGAAATTTCTTTAATTCATTTTTTTAAAGATTTTATTTATTTATTTGACAGAGAGAGATCACAAATACGCAGAGAGGCAGGCAGAGAGAGAGAGGAGGAAGCAGGCTCCCTGCCAAGCAGAGAGCCCGATGCGGGACTTGATCCCAGGACCCTGAGATCATGACCTGAGCCAAAGGCAGCAGCTCAACCCACTGAGCCACCCAGGCACTCCTGCATGAAATTTTAATATCACAGATAAGCTGTGTATCTGTTTATGTACTAGGGCCCTTTTCGGGGGAACACAAACCATTGTTATATCTAAGATTCCTGCTGCCCAAACCAGTTTTTGACCCCTTGGGGTCAATTGAGAATGTATGCATGCTCTAGACCCTGGGTCCTTAATATTTTGTGGGCCACAGGCAGTCCTTTGAGAATATAACAAAAACTATGGACCCTACCCAAGAAAAATACGTATTTGCATATATATCCAATACCCTGAAGCAAAAATTCCATAAGATTCATGGATCCCAATCTAAGTATCCCTGTATGACACTGAACCCTTAAGGAATCTCATTTTATTAATCTGTCCCCCGAGAATATTGAAAGGTACCTGGCCTATACAATAATAATCGTAAAAATAATAACAGCTAATATTTACTGAACTCTTACTAATATGTCAGGTACTATCCCAAGTGTTTTATCTGCATTATCTCCGTTAACCTCATAACAATCCCCTGAGTTAGGTTTTGTTATTACCCCCATTTGAAGATCAGGGAACTAACTGATATTAAGTTACTTGACCACGGTCACATGCTAAGAAGTGGGAAATGCAGTAATTGAACCAAGATCTGCCCCAGCCCTAGAGCCACTTCCGTAGTCATATTATATTACGTTTATTGACTACTTGCTGAATGAATGAATCTTTTCCTTTGGTACTTAGCAGTTTTTTTTTTTTTTAAGATTATTTATTTATTTATTCATGAGAGAGAGAGAGAGAGGCAGAGGCAGAGGGAGAGGGAGAAGCAGGCTCCCCGCGAAGCAGGATCCTGACCTGAGTCGAAGGCAGACGCTTAACCGACTGAGCCACCCAGGCACCCACTTACACTCTTCTTATAAGACATTCCCTTTTAACCGGTTTATAAACTCCTAAAGGATGGGGAGCTCTTTTTGTGCTTTTAGCATCTGTCCTGGAACTTTCTGGTATCTTAGAGGTGCTGTCATTGACCCTGTTTTGTCCCTCTACTCTCCCCATCCTGACAATCTCATGTACTTAGAGTGTGGTGGGGAGAAGACTGACGGAATGCGGGGGGGTTGCTAATGTGAAGGAGCCAATTTGTAGGTAAGTGGGCAAAGAAACTATACCAGGAAGCTTTATATAAGGCAGTGGTTAAAAACCCTGGGAAGCTCTAAGACCCAGAACAACGAAGCCAGACACCTAGATACTGTATGAATCTACATCTATGAGACTCTAGAAAAGACAGATCTAATGTATGGTCACCAAAAGGGGATCAGTGGTTGCCAGGGATGGGGATATGGACTGCAGAGGGTATTTGGGGGGAATAAAGGAAAAGTTCTTTATCTTGATCAAGGGGGCACTTACATGGGTGCAGACTTTTGTTAAAACCCATTGAACTGGGGCGCCTGGGTGGCTCAGTGGGTTAAGCCGCTGCCTTTGGCTCAGGTCATGATCCCAGGTCCTGGGTTCGAGCCCCGCGTCGGGCTTTCTGCTCAGCAGGGAGCCTGCTTCCTCCTCTCTCTGCCTGCCTCTCTGCTTACTTGTGATTTCTCTCTGTCAAATAAATAAATAAAATCTTTAAAAAAAAAAACCCATTGAACTGTATGCTTTAGGTGGGTGCATTTTGAAAGCATTTAGGGCTCTGAGTCAATATTGCCTGGGTTCTGATCCTCGTTTTGCCACTTCTGAGTTGTGTGATTAAGGTCAAGTTGCTTAGCCATTCAGGGCCTCAATCTCATCACCTGTAAATGGTGATTATCTCATAGGGTTAATGGGGAGGTGGGGTGAGTTCATCAATGTTAAGTGGTCAGAAAATTGCCCATGTCAGGCTCTAACAAGGTTAACCATCATTACCACATACCCACTCACCACCTCCTGGGCCATAGTCTTGTTTCCCCCACCTAAGACAAGCCGTTGTGGAAAAGAGACTAAAAATGGGGCAACTCTCAGTAGGCAATTAACTTATATTCCATCAGATTCTTTTTTTTTTTTAAGGTTTTATTTATTTATTTATTTATTTATTTATTTATTTATTTATTTATCAGAGCGAGAGCACAAGCAGGCAGAGTGGCAGGGAGAAGCAGAGGGAGAAGCAGGCTCCCTGCTGAGCAAGGAGCCCAATGTGGGACTGGGATTGTGACCTGAGCTGAAGGCAGACGCTTAACCGGCTGAGCCACCCACGCACCCCATCAAACAAATTCTTTATCTATTAGTTCAACACCTATCAATGGCACTAAAGGTAATAGTCTTTAACTTATGTTGAATGTTCTTTCATTACATGTTTACTTGATGGATACTGGGGTATAGCCAGCCAGTAAATACGCCAGATGAGGTCCTTGCTTCCTTAGAACCAACAATCTACGTAGGAGAAGACAAAACACTTAAAAAGTAAATAAAGAAAAATAATAATTTTAGAGAGGGATATCTTGTAAGAAAAAACAATAAAGCAGGGTGATAGGATAGTGACTGTGGAGTTGAGAGGGCCATCTGAAGAGGTGACTTTTGAGTGGAGACCTGAATGATGCGGCAAAGATCTGGGAGAAGGGAGTTTTAGCGGCAGGACCCCCAAGTGCCAGGGTCCTCTGCTGTGTCTGCACTGGGCATGTTGGTGGCACAGCAGGGAGATCAGTGAGGCTGAAGCAGAGATATGAGGAAGAGGTTGGAGAGGCAACCCTCTTTTGAGTTTGAGGCCATGATTAGGAGTTTGGATTTAATTCTTAGTACAGTAGGAAGCCATTGGAGGATTTAAAGAGAGGGGAGTGGTAAAATCTCATTAAAATTTTCTTGGGGCACCTGGGTGGCTCAGTGGGTTAAAGCTTCTGCCTTCGGCTCAGGTCATGATCCCAGGGTCCTGGGATCAAGCCCCACATTGGGTTCTCTGCTCAGCAGGGAGCCTGCTTCCACTTCTCTCTCTGCCTGCCTCTCTGCCTACTTGTGATCTCTGTCAAATAAATAAATAAAATCTTTTTAAAAAAATTAAAAAAAAAACTTTCTCTAAAAATTGCAGGTTAACATATTCAGAAAAACACATTGGTTTTAAGTGAATTTTTACATATGTAATTACCCCTTTAACCACTGTTTAGATCAAGATGTTAGTACATTTCCAGCCCCCAGAGGGTTCCCTTGTGCCCCTCCACGGTCAGTTTCCCCTTCCTGGTGGTAGCCTCTACTATTAATTTGCTTTTCCTTGAACAGTGTATAAATGGAAACATACAGTATGTACTCCTTTTGGTCCAGCTTCTTTTGCTCAATCTTTTGTTTGTGAGATCTTTTTATCCTGTTGCCTATAGTATTTTAGTCTCTAAAAAATTTGTCATGTAGTATTCCCTATATGAATATACCAGTTTGTTTATCTAAGTTTAACCATTCTTTGGCTGATAGATGTTTGAAGTTTTTGAATATGATGAATGAGGCCACTAGGAAAACTCCCCTGCCTGTCTTTTTTGCGGGACATAGGCCCTCATTTCTCTTGGGAGAGTATCTGTTGGATTAGATTTGATTTTAGAGAATCACCCTGACCACTGAGAGTAATGGGTTTTAGCAGAGAAAGACTGGAAGTGGGGAAATCAGTTAAGAGGCTGCTGTGGCAAAGGACAGAGATGGTGGTGGGTTAGACTAGGGGGCAGCAGGGAAGGGACAGATTTCAGAATATGTTTTGAAGTGGAGCTGACAAGACTTGATAAAGAAAGGAAACAAGGATAACTCCAAGGTTTCTGGCCTGAGCACCTCGGTGAAGAGTTGAGAAAGACCTCAATCTGAAGTTCGTTTACAGATAATACATTTGAGATGCTAATGAGATAGCTATGCATTGATAAGTTTACAGGTGGAGATTTTGAATTTGGGCTTGGCGGAAATGTCTGCACTGGAGAGATAAATGTGGGAATCATCAGCATATAGATGTCACTAAAGTCATGAGACTATCTGATCTGACAAGTGAGAATGGGGAAGGGGGAATGGAAGGGGGAAAGGGGCCAGGACCTATCCCCTAGGAACTCTTGTGTTAATAGAAGCAGCAAAGGAGAGACAGTGAAGGAGTAGCTTTTGGGGTGCATGGGTCTGTAGTTCCTGGGAAAAATAATCAAATCTTTCCTGAGAACTGGAAAATATATACAATCTTTCTCTGTATGACTATAATATTTCTATTTTAGCAAGTAAGGATAAGTGGAGAGTATGCAAAGTCACCTTAAAGAGAAGAACCAGCTCTCTGCCAGCAAGATTTGGCTGTAACCTAATTGAAAATATTAACATATTTAAATAAAGAATGTATCAAGCTGAAGAGAGGTCAGCGATGGAAGCCGAGTAAAGGGAGAGTCCCCGAGGCCCAGGCAGGCACCGCCTTTCTAAATACCATCCTGGAAAGAGTGCTTTAGCCAACAGAATTAGAGTAGTCCGGGAGTATTGGCAAGGCTGCCCATAGAACAGAGATGGGGGTGGAGAATTGTAGCCAAGTAGAGTTTTCTGAACCCATTGGCACGACTCCTTACTGGGGATGGCCAGATGCCATTAAAGATAAAAATATTCCTGTTCAATTATGTCATTGTGCATTTATATGTTGACATTCTGATTCTGATTTGGTTTAAAGAAGAGAATTGCTGGATATGAGTCTGAGCAACAGTAACATTTCTCATGGTAAATTAATACTGCTACATTATGCTTCGTAGTTCGGTTGATTGTAAACTTCACTGGCACAGTCAAGTACTTCCAAGATATAGTTTTGAAGTCCAGGGGCGCCTGGGTGGCTCAGCCAGTTAAGCGTCTGCCTCCAGCTCAGGTCATGATCCTGAGGCCCTGGGATCCTGGGATCAAGTCTTGCATTGGGGACCCCACTCGGTGGGGAACCTGCTTCTCCCTCTGCCTGTCCTTCCCCCTGCTTGTGCTCTCTCTCTCTCTCTCTGGCAAATAAATAAATAAGATCTTTAAAAAAAAAAAAAAAAGCAACTTATCTAATCTTCCTTTTCCCCCCAGTAAAAACCTGGAGTCCACCTCCTGTAACTGGGACGCTGTTTGGGTTTCAACCAAAATCAATGTACCCTGGATTGTAATTCTTTGATCCGAAATAAACACTCTGACTTTTGAACTGGTTTCTTGTTTTTATTTTTTTTATTTTTTTTCAAAGATTTTATTTACTTATTTGATAGAGATCACAAGTAGGCAGAGAGGCAGGCAGAGAGAGAGGAGGAAGCAGGCTCCCCACTGAGCAGAGAACCTGATGTGGGGCTCGATCCCAGGACCCTGAGACCATGACCTGAGCCGAAGGCAGAGGCTTTAACCCACTGAGCCACCCAGGCACCCGGTTTCTTGTTTTTAGATGGACATTCCTGTTAGTGGTAAATTCAACACTGCAAATCCCTCCTAGTGCTCTCTCAGGGAGCAGCTGGCTAGGCCTCTCCATCCACCTTATTCCCACCTTCTGAAACTGCCATGTTTGTTTGGTAAAGTAGAATCACACACTGCTAGATTGGAAAGGGTGCCAAGCGCACCATTTTCCAGATGAGGAAACTGAGGTTCCCAGAAGCAGAGAACCTGAGCAAGAGCCCACAGCTTACCGAAGTGAGAACTCAGGTAGGAGCCTCTGGTCAGTGCTCTGTCCAGAATATCCCAAGCCCTCACATCTTAGAATAGACATTCAGTATGTATATCCCCAAACCACAGGGCTCCCCTCACTTCTGGAGCAGGGTTGATCACTAAGGGGTATGTCTTGGATCTCCTGCCCCCAAAGCAGAATTGTGTGTGTGTGTGTGTGTGTGTGTGTGTGTGTGTGTGTGTGTGTACGTGTGGTAAAAGGAATGGGATGGGGCGTCAAAGGAGTCCCTTAAGTCATTGGAGCAAATGAATAGAAGGGTTAATGCCCAGTTGGTTAGGCCTGTAAATCGCCCTCAGCTTCTTCCCCTACTCACCTCTGCTGCCACCAACTGAAGAGAGGACGACGGGGAGGTCTGCACTGGAAATAAATAATGAGGGCTGCTTCTGTTTCTGGGAAAAGATGGCAGGGATCTATCCAGGAGTCTCACCTCTGGCAGTTCAGAATAAAAAACCTTGCTATTCTTGCTTTCTCTAAAACGGCCAGGTAAACTTGGATTCTGAGCACTCCGGACTGGGGAGAGGGTCGTGGGAAAAGGGTATGGCTGGGATTAGTGGAGAAGGGGAAGAAGGGAGGTGTTTTGGAGGCAGAGAGAAGCCCTGAAATTCCTGAGTCCTGTCATACTAGGAATGGGTCGCCGGGAAAGGGGCTGCCTTGTTCCCCACCTCCCTTTCTGTCTGCCCACTTGTCTTCCTAACATCGCTATTCCTTCCTTAGTTCCTTTCATCTTTTATTAGGAGCGGGCTGGGGAAGTGCTGTGTGTCTTCTCCAGCTGTGTCTGTGACAACCCCCTTAGGCCCTCCATCGTTGCTCCCCGATGTCCTGAGGCCATCCCCTCCTTTTTTCTTCCGCCGCTCCCCACCCCCCCCCCCAACAATGGTCTCTCCCGGTGCTCAGTGGCGCCGGGGGGGTGGGGGGGGGTGGGGGGGTGGGGGGGGAGGGAGGAGGAGGGCGGAGGCGGGGCCGGAGCGTGTATGGGGGGGGCAGGTCTGCATTGCCGCTTCCCCTGGTACTCGGAGCAGCAGTCGACGCTGCCGCCAGCCCCGCGCCCGGGACCACCGCCCGCACCCGGGACTCCCCTTACCCGGGGCGCCCAGGCCAGGTGAGACCCGTCTCTCAGTCTCTTACCTCCACCCCACCCGGGGCAGAAGCATCCTTGCTTTGCCTTGCAGCCATTTTATCCTCCGATGCTTTACTGGGGGGTGGGGGGGGAGGGGGGTTGACCGTCCCCACTTTAGGGGTGAGGGGGCTGGTGGTGGTCTGAATGGATATTTATTTCAGTTGCTGTGAGAATCAGAATACGTATATGGAGTAGGGGTGTTTTTCTCGACCTTAGCCAAGTCGCTACTACCTCTCAGATATGGACGGGGTGGGGGGTTTTAGGTGGGCTAGCGTTCCTTCAAAGTCCAATGCCCTCCTCACCTTGCACACCCTCCGCCGCCCCCCCAACCCCCCGCAATGATAAGTGACCTTGGCTGGGGCCAGAGAATGGATACTGCCTCAGTCGGCTTGCCTGGAGTTGGGGAGATGGGGGCAGAGGAGGAAGGGCAGGTGAAGGAGGGAGGGAAGGGAAAGGAAGAATGGAGATGCTGGGTAGAAAGATGGTAAACCACCGGGGTTGAAACGCGCTTGGAGGGGGCTTTGGGTCGTTGCTCCCAGGTCGGGGTGGGGGGGAGGGTGTTGAGCGATGATGGGCACTTGCCCAGAGGCAGGACTAAGGGTGGTGGTGGGGGGTGGGAGGCACTCAGAGAATAGGTTCAGTCAATTCTAGGGGCTCCTCTCTTACGCCAGAGCAGAGGCGAGATGGGGTGGGGGGTGCTGGGGGGTTGGCTATTGCTGCAAATGCCGGTAGAGGCGGTCTCTATGCCTGTGCTTGTGGAGGTCTCTCCCTGCCGCCCAGCATCTCGGTATTCCTCCGCTGTGCCTTCTCAGCGGACACCTTCATCTTTTTCCCCTTCCGAACTGTGAATGCTCCATCTTCCTAAGCCTGGGATAGGATGTAAGGAGGGGAGGTGCAGCCCTGGGCATCTTGGGTGGGAGCTGAGGCTCAAGTCACCCAGCTGTCACAAGAAGGGGATCTCCAGCCCTCTCCCCACCCCCCCGCTCCCGTTTTACCCCCCATCTCCCCGGTAGGTGGATGTTTTAACTGACTGCTTCTTAATGACCTTGTCACTTGGGCTAGGGAGGGTTGGGGAATGCGGGTGACTCCCAAAGTCAGGGATTTTGATGGGGCCGGGGGATAGGTGGGGGGGCTTCTGGACCCTCTCCTTATCGTCCAGAAGGGAAGACTTTGCTCGGGAGCCCCCCTCCCCCGTTCTGCAGAAAATCTCCTGGGCCCATTTTTTCTGGTCAGGTGGAGCCAGCCAACCTTAAAGGGCCATGTAACCCTGAATCTTGTCTCCTATAACCTCCACCTCTTCAAGTCCTGTCTCTCTCCCACAGGCTTAGCCACCCTGTGCTGCTTTGGGGGCTAAAAATAGCACCACTTCCTCACCAACTCGAAGAATTTGTGTTTATCTCCCTTCTGACCTCCTGGGCTCATTGGCCCTGGGGGAGCTGGCTGTTGAGCTATCATATCCGGCTGTGGTTCTGGGGGCCTTATCTACCTACCCTCCATGTACCTTCTCAGGAGTAACTAGTGTTGACAAACACAGGATGTGGCTCCTGGTGGGTCCATCTGTCACCTTCAGGGTTTGGGGGTTGGGGGAGATCCTAGATGGGAATGAAAGGAGATGAAAGCAAATGGACATGCAGTGAGGGGACTCCACATTTCCCTCTCTTGCATGGGGGATGGTTGGGGCCTTGTATCACAAAGAAAAGAAGGTGACCTAGGGGTCACTGGTTTTGGTCATTGTGGTCCACTGCTCTCATCAGGCCCAAGGGGCTAAGGCCCTGCTTGTCAGTGCTTCTCTCTGAGCCATGTAGCATGACTTACCCCCTTCTACCCGGGCTTCTGTATGCATGTGAGACATTTAAGGAAGGCCTTGGATGGGTGGGAGCAGGAGGCAGGATATTTTTAGGGGAATGTTCTCTGATCAGAATCTCATCCTGCTTCCTCTTTTTCTGTGAAGGAAAGGGGTTTCTCCTGTGCTTCCCTCTGGAGGATGTCTTTTTTGGGGGGAGGCCCAAGGGCCCCTTCATTCTCTCCTGGCCTCCTACGCAGTGCGGTATTTGTGGACTCCTGGAGGAGGAGCAGGAAAGATTAAGGGGGATTAGGAAGGGAGGCCCTGGAGAAAAGAGTCACAGCTATGGACATTAGACCCCCATGCTGGAAAAGTATAGATCTGATCAGCCATTTCTATTCCTGCCCACACTAGGGAAGGGGCCCATGGATGATGTCCTGAGGGAAAATGGCAGCAGCCAGACATTGCCTCTTCTCCATG
Organism: Lutra lutra; assembly: GCF_902655055.1. NCBI lineage: Eukaryota > Metazoa > Chordata > Mammalia > Carnivora > Mustelidae > Lutra > Lutra lutra. The sequence goes on from NC_062281.1 coordinate 91,372,293, forward strand.
ACCTCAGGTTCCAGGTCTCCCCTTTTTTGAGTCTTCCTTAGTTTGTCTGGAGAGAGACAGTGTGGGCCCATCTGCTGGAATTAATTTGAACACAGAGGGGTCTTTGGACTCTGTTTTGGGAGGATACTGGACAACAACCTCCAAGTACAACCTCCAGTTCTTCTCTTGCTGCTTCCTGCTTCCTTCACATTTTTTTTTTTCAATCTAGTAGGAAGGAGGGAAACTAGTATTTGTAGAATATCTACTATGAGGTTGAATTCTCTTGTGGACTCAGAAAAATAAAATTATCCCCAGTTTAAATATAAGGACACTGAGGTTGAGGGAAATTAAATAATTTTCCCAAAAGCAGTCAGTAAAGTAAATGGCAGAGCTGGGATTTCAACTTAGGTCATATAACTGTCATGTGCTTTGCCCCAAACCAGCTTTCTCCATGAACATTCAGAGGTGGCTTTTGTCCTGGGGTCTCATGAGGGAGTGGAGAGGATCTCACCATATTATCATCATTGCAAGGAGTAATGACTAGTATTTATTCATCACTCTGTATGTGCTGGGTACTATCCTAAGGAACTTCTACATATTGTGTCATTTAATCCTTCCTTTCCCCTTCTTAAGGAAGAGGAAACTGGGTGTTTAGAGTCATGCCTGAGGTCACTTAACTAGTAAGTGCTGAAGCAAAAAGTCAAACCTAAGTCTCTCCAACTCTGAAACCCATCTTTTACCCACTAAGAAGACCCCTTCTTGTGAGGCCTACAAACATGGAACTTGAGGGGAGGAGCACAGAAGCCTCACTACAGGTGACTGAAGTCAACAGTTGGGAGGACTTGGTCCCTATACACATTCTTTCCAAGCTCTGCACCAAGTAAGAAAGCCAGAGTGGACTAGAATAGAGAATTTTGGTTTCCCCTATTTCCTGTTTTGTTCTTTGCAGGTCTGTGGTAAAGCAAGGAATCTGATCTTTATGTGGGACAGGGGATTAGGAGGAGGGCTCTAGGTGACCCTGACTCTAGAGAAATCTCATAGGGCTGATCTCCAAGGTCAGAGTAAGGGGCCTTATACTGAACAGTCCGCAGTTGGTCCAGGAAATCACCCCTTTTTACTGAGCGTGGGCTTAAAGTAAGGAGACCATCTGTAATACGTGGCCCCAGAAGGGCTCTGGTTGATGGGAGCTCTAGCTTGGCCTTCTTTATCATCTTAGGCTTCACAACCTCCTTTTTCCCCCCTTTTTATATTTTCTAGATCTCCCGAAGCTTCTAGAAGAAAAGTAGTGGACTTTCCTGAGTTATCCTGGCTCTTCGTCTTAGCCCCCACAACCTGGCTCCCCTCTCCTTTCCTATTCCCCTGCTCCCCATCTCCCTTCCCCATGTATCCAACTGAATTGGCCAGCACTCCTCACCCTCTTTTCCCCTCCTAGACTTTCCCATTTTCTCATTCCGTGGCTAGAGATATTTGAACACACTTCATCTAAGTACCTGGAGGAAAGAGGCTTTCTGACTTCACAAATCCTTGAACAAAATCTGAATAAGGAGCAGGGAGTGGAGGAGGTATAGTGAAGCATTCCCAAAGACATCATGGAAGAAGGCTTCAGAGACCGGGCAGCTTTCATCCGTGGGGCCAAAGACATTGCCAAGGAAGTCAAGAAGCATGCGGCCAAGAAGGTGGTGAAGGGCCTGGACAGAGTCCAGGATGAATATTCCCGTAGATCCTACTCCCGCTTTGAGGAGGAGGACGATGACGATGACTTCCCTGCCCCTGCTGATGGCTATTACCGTGGGGAAGGGGCCCAGGACGAGGAGGAAGGTGGCGCATCCAGTGATGCCACTGAGGGCCACGATGAGGATGATGAGATCTATGAGGGGGAATATCAGGGCATCCCCCGGGCAGAGTCTGGGGGTAAAGGCGAGCGGATGGCAGATGGGGCTCCCCTGGCTAGAGGGAGGGGGGGCTTGGGTGATGGGGAGGGCCCTCCTGGCGGCCTGGGGGAGGCGCAACGGCGGAAAGAACGGGAAGAACTAGCTCAGCAGTATGAAGCCATCCTCCGGGAGTGTGGCCATGGCCGCTTCCAGTGGACACTCTATTTTGTGCTTGGCCTGGCGCTGATGGCTGATGGTGTTGAAGTCTTTGTGGTGGGCTTTGTGCTGCCCAGTGCTGAAAAGGACATGTGCCTGTCAGACTCCAACAAAGGCATGCTAGGTAAGACACAATGGGGAGGCACTCTAGCCCTGTCCTGCCCCAAACTCTAGAAACACCTTTGGTCGTGAGAACCCCTGTCCTTACCACTGGGCTCCTAGAACCCTCGTCCCAAGATGTCCCCAGAGGGCTTGGAGTTCCTCTGCACACTCTCCCCTCACACACCCTCCTCTTGAGGCTGGGTCACAGTGAGGTGGTTTGTGCTGGGCTGGGGCTTGGGTGGTGGTCTGCTTAGTTCTCCAGGAGGTGGCCATGTTTCTTTGGACAATTCCTTTTTGTCAACTTGACCCTTTCCCTGAACTGGGAAACAAGAAATCAGTGTCTAAACTTCCTAGTTTAGATGGGAAGTCAGTTTAGGCTGACTAGGATAGGGGAACAATCCTAGCTCCATCTTCAGCCAGAGAAGATGGGCCACACTTGCTCTTGGCCAGGCTTGGGAGTGTTCAAGGGCCAGTGAGTGGTCTCTAATGGCCCTTCCTGATGTGAACCCTGAGGGAGGAAACTCCTCAGACTCACCCACAAAGGATCTCTCTTTCTTACCCTGCTCCCAAGTTGCCATGAGACCTTGGGCAGATCCCCACTCCTTGGGGCTTGGCTGAAGCATGGCTAAAATGCAGAGTTTAGGGTAGATGATTTTTTTTTTTTTAAGATTTTATTTATTTGGGGCACCTGGGTGGCTCAGTGGGTTAAGCCTCTGCCTTCGGCTCAGGTCATGATCCCAGGGTCCTGGGATCAAGCCCCGCATCGGGCTCTCTGCTCAGCAGGGAGCCTGCTTTCCTTCCTCTCTCTCTGCCTGCCTCTCTGCTGCTTGTGATCTCTCTCTGTCAAATAAATAAATAAGAATCTTAAAAAAACAAACAAACAAACAAAAAGATTTTATTTATTTATTTGATAGACAGAGATCACAAGTAGGCAGAAAGGCAGGCAGAGAGAGAGGAGGAAGCAGGCTCCCTGCCGAGCAGAGAGCCCAATGTGGGGTTTGATCCCAGGACCCTGGGATCATGACCTGAGCTGAAGGCAGAGGCTTTAACCCACTGAGCCACCCAGGTGCCCCTGGAGTAGATGATTTTTAAGATCAGTTCCAACTCCGAATATAGGACGGAAGAAACAGGAGAGTTTTAGGTCCAGAAGCCCTAGAGCTAGGAGGAGTAAAAGACAGGTTCTGTGTGGGGGATTTCATGGGGGGGACAGAAGGAATGGAAGCTGCTTTCCCAGGTACACGAGAGACCCCTCCTGCTGCTTTGAGGGCATCAAGGCTGGGAGGGGAGAGGTGACCCTAGGAGGGTTTGGGAGTCTGGGACAATCCATTGCTCCTTCCAGGCAAGCCAGAGATGGGGATGGTGTGTGTGTGTGAGAGAGAGAGAGAGGGACAGAGAGACAGAGACAGAGACAAAGAGCTGAGAGCAAGCAAGAGAGAGCAGGGGTCGGGGGGGAGAAAGAAAGAATTCTTGGGGTCTCCCATGTCTGCCTTCCTGCCTTTGAATCCCTGGCCTGCAGGGGTGGCCTTCCGTCTTCACTCATATTTCACCTTCTCTTACTTGCTCTCATCTCTGGGTAGACTTAGCTATTCTAGAAGTCCTCCAGCTCCTTGATCCATTCTGCTGCAGCTCTAGCTCACTTAATGCTCACAAAGTGTGAGAAAGGAAGCATGTCCTCTCATACCCCTGCTGCCTCTGTTTCCCTCCTTCAGGACTTATAGTCTACCTGGGCATGATGGTGGGAGCCTTCCTCTGGGGAGGTCTGGCTGATCGGCTGGGCCGGAGGCAGTGTCTGCTCATCTCGCTCTCGGTCAACAGCGTCTTCGCCTTTTTCTCATCTTTCGTCCAGGGTTATGGCACTTTCCTCTTCTGCCGCCTCCTTTCCGGGGTTGGGTGAGTGGCCATTTCCTAAGCCCCTGGAGGAGTCCTGAAGGAGGACGGTACATGGTCACTGTTGTATTTCTAGAGCCCAGCACAGTGCCGGCATACCAGATGTCCCTCCAATCTGTATGCGTTGAATGAATTTCTTTCTCCTACCAACTTCAGGCCAGCTTCCCCCTGTCTAGGACCCATCTACCGCCTGTCCAGAACACCATTCCTTGTCTGGTCCTCTCCTCAGTCTGCCACCTACCCTCTAATTCCATTCTGAGACTGGCTCCATGAAGAGGCCTGGTGGGTCTCAGCCTCAGCCCTGGGTGCCTGTAAACCCTTGAGTTATCCCCTTTCCTGTTGACATATTTCCTGCATTTGACAAAAGACCTTGCTAACACCCACAGCGGCCAGAACTTGGAATCCTTGACCCATCACACTCCCACACTCCCTGAGGTACCAGCATGCGTTCATTGCCGGGGCCGCAAGCTCTTGTCCTTGGCCTGCTCCCCACACACCTGCCCTCAGACTCTTTTCCCATCTTTCTCCTCTGGGCATTTCCCCTCTTGTCCATAATTATCTTCCCTCTCATGCAACTCTGCAGTCATCTTCAAGATTCAACGTTTGTGCCTCCTCTGCCCCTGAGGCCTCCCTGCCTGTCTCTCAGGGTCCCCAGGATGTGTGCTCGCTGGCTGCTGGGGAGGGAGTATGCAGGGCACTGTGGGAGAAATCTCTTTACTAAGGTGTGGCAGATGAAAGGCGCTCAGGGATGCAGAGCGCTGGGGCAAGGGATCAGGAACGGGCCGTTTTCTAATGCTCAGTTCTCTTGCGATGCCCTCCAGGATTGGAGGGTCCATCCCCATTGTCTTCTCCTATTTCTCGGAGTTTCTGGCCCAGGAGAAACGTGGGGAGCATTTGAGTTGGCTCTGCATGTTTTGGATGATTGGTGGAGTGTATGCCGCTGCCATGGCCTGGGCCATCATCCCCCACTACGGTGAGCAGCCCCCAGGGAACGTGCCCCAGTGTCTTCCTCTTCGGCCGGGTGCCTGGTGGTGGGAGCTCCCCCAGCCTCGGGCCTCTCTGCTGATGCTGACTTGTCCCTGCCAGGGTGGAGCTTTCAGATGGGGTCCGCTTACCAGTTCCACAGCTGGAGGGTGTTTGTCCTTGTTTGCGCCTTCCCTTCCGTGTTTGCCATCGGCGCACTGACCACACAGCCGGAGAGCCCCCGCTTCTTCCTGGAGGTGAGTGGGGTGGGGGCTGGCCCGGGGGACGGGAGGCAGGGGGTTCTGTGTTCAAGCACTCATGGTGGGTTTGGTTTGGGGGACCCTCGCAGGGTCCATACTTCTGGGGTCTTTGGCTTGCTTCCTTTGGTACTATATCTCTGTAGGGGGTGGTCTCTGTGCACAGAGAAACGAGGGTACCTCCTCACCCAGGAGTGGCCTAAGATGTTGTGGGCAGGGGGCCTGGTCCCGACTTTAGAGTTCAAGAGACGTTCTTCATCCTCTACTTCTTCCCTCTCCAAGTAGATCTTGGTCCAGGAGGGTTAGGAAGCCGCTCTTCCTCTGACCATCTCCTTGCCCTCATCAATTCCCTTGTTTTCAGTTCTCTTTTCATTGTCCCCATGGATCCCTAGGACCTGTAGTTGTATCTGTCTCCTGGACTCCCACTACTATGGCCCAAGTCTGATTATATTTTGCCGTATCCCTTCGTGGGCCTCGTTCAGAGCAGGCGATGTCCGTGCCCAGAGGTCGGAGGTAGTGGGGGGAGCCTTTTTGTATCTTGGGACTAGAGAAGCCACAGGGAGGGGGCCTGTTGCCCTGGCTCAGGCAGGAGCTAACCCAGATATGGGAACTGTGTCTGTGGCTCTAGAACGGGAAGCATGATGAGGCCTGGATGGTGCTGAAGCAGGTTCATGACACCAACATGCGAGCCAAGGGCCATCCTGAGCGAGTCTTCTCTGTAAGCCACAGCCCTCCCCGCGATCCTCCACAGCACTCCGGTCCCAGCCCCACCAGCCCCTCTCTACCTTCCCTGACCTCTCCAACCATACCCCACACCCTCCCTCAATGTCATCTCTCGGGGTATTGTGGCACGTCTGTCCCCCACCCCCTGCTTGCATTTTGCTCCCGGAGGAGAAACCGAGGCACCAGAATGGGGTTGGGAAATACAGACTATATGATGGCTAACCCCCGCTCTTGACCCCAGGTAACCCACATTAAGACGATTCATCAGGAGGATGAGTTGATCGAAATCCAGTCAGACACAGGGACTTGGTACCAGCGCTGGGGGGTCCGGGCCCTGAGCCTGGGGGGGCAGGTAATGAGGGATGGTTCCGTGAAGAGAGAGAAGGGAGCAGGAGAGGTGGAGATGAAGGCAGGGCTGGAGCCTGTGTGTGGGGATGGTGGGTGACCTGAAGGGAGGGGGTTGAGTCGGAGAAGGGGGGACCTGGGGGTACTAGAAGTTAGTGCAGCCTCTGTCTGACTGTTCTGTTCCACCTAGGTTTGGGGCAATTTCCTCTCCTGTTTTGGTCCCGAATATCGACGCATCACTCTGATGATGATGGGCGTGTGGTTCACCATGTCATTCAGGTGAGGGGGTGTGTGGGGGCGGTGGGGATCAGAGTCCTGAAGACCAGATGGAAGTTAGACGGGCTGGGGGTGGGGGTGGGGTGGGGAGACTTGTTCCAGGCCAAGGGCAGAGCAGATGCATGGGAGATAAGAGTGCGGTGGGTGAGTAGACCAATGTGAAGTCCCCCCGGACCCTGGGCAGTCGGTGAAGGGAAGAGGGGTGAGGGATGAGGCTAGAGAGGTGAGCAAGGTCCTGACTCTCTCCCCCCTCATTTCTGGACCCTCTGGTCCTAATCCTGAGCCTTGTCTGATTCCATCGTCCTTGACTCTCCAGCTACTACGGCCTGACTGTCTGGTTTCCTGACATGATCCGCCATCTCCAGGCAGTGGACTATGCAGCCCGGACCAAGTTGTTCTCTGGGGAGCGTGTGGAGCACGTGACCTTTAATTTCACGCTGGAGAATCAGATCCACCGCGGGGGACAGTACTTCAATGACAAGTACGTGGGGAGCTTTCCATGTCACTTCTTCCCTGTCCTTTCTACCTCTTGTATGAGCCTGGGAGTTCAAAGACGGGGTGTTTGGGGGTAAATACCTGGGGTTTCTCCTCACTTCCAAGGGATGAGTCTTGGAGGAGGGAATGAGGATGAGGGGAACGTATGTCTCATCATCCTGGCCTTCCAGGTTCATCGGGCTGCGTCTGAAGTCAGTGTCCTTTGAGGATTCCTTGTTTGAGGAGTGTTATTTCGAGGATGTCACTTCGAGCAACACATTCTTCCGCAACTGCACGTTCATCAACACTGTGTTCTATAACACTGGTAAGGTGGTGTGGCTGGTGGCTGTCAGACCAAAGGGCTGCATGGACCCTGAAGAGGGGAGAAGGAGCCTTGCTCATTCCCTAGCTCAGGGTTCACAAGCTGAGATCTGTGGGGCCCTGCAGGAAGGTGCGGGCCTGTGAGCTACTACCAAGAATTCAAAAAATCGAACGGAAATGGAACATTCTCTGTAATAGTTTTAAGGCTACCTGGCAAAAACATCAAAGTTCTTTGCCTTTGAGCTGGAATTCAAGTAACTGTGTGATGTTATGAATGCACTTTGAAGAGGGCAAAACTCATTCCAACAGGGTCTTCAGGAAAAAAATCATAAAAGGGATATTTGGTGAGTAAAAGGTTGGAAATCATTGCATTAGTCCAGTGCCTGTTTGTTTGTTTTGTTTTTTTTAAAGTTTTTATTTATTTATTTGTGGGGGCGCCTGGGTGGCTCAGTGGGTTAAAGCCGCTGCGTTTGGCTCAGGTCATGGTCTCAGGGTCCTGGGATCAAGCACCGTGTCAGGCTGTCTGCTCAGCAGGGAGCCTGCTTCCCCCTTCTCTCTCTGCCTGCCTCTCTGCCTACCTATGATATCTCTCTCTGTGTGTCAAATAAATAATAAATAAAATCTTTTTAAACAAAGATTTTATTTATTTATTTGAAAGAGAGAGAATGAGAGAAAGAGCATGAGGGGGGAGGGGCACAGGGAGAAGCAGACTCCCTGCTGAGCAGGGATCCGGATGTGGGACTCGTTCGGTCCTGGGACTCCAGGATCATGATCTGAGCCGAGGGCAATTGCTTAACCAACTGAGCCACCCAGGCGCCCTGTTTTGTTTTTAAACATTTATTTGAGGGGTGGGGTGGGGAGGGGCAGAGGGAGAGAGAAAGAGCCTCAAGCAGAGTTCCTGCTAAGCAGGGAGCACCACGAAGGGCTCAACCCCACTACCCTGAAATCACCACCTGAGTGGGAATCAAGGGTCTGCTGCTTAACTCAGTGAGCCCCCACAGGCACCCCACATTAGTCCAGTTTTTAAAACCGTGATTCTCAAACATGAACTGCTGCTTTGTCAGCTAGACTGAGGATCCCACCTCTAATGGAGTACTGGGTAAGTTTTTCCCACCTTGCAAGGAAAAATAATGGAAAGGACTTCTAATGATTTTTAATATCTGGCTCAGGAATTTTTCCTAGACCCACAGCACCACTACTGCTTATAGTCAGCTAGGGCAGACAAAAGGAATGAATAAGAAGCTAAGATTATTAGTGAGATAACTTGGAAACAGCCAGTTCCACTGTTCCGTTTCATAGACTATGATCATTTCCTGCACCATAGGAACAATCCTGGTTGCCAGGGTGCTTTCATTTGATGTTTTATAATGAATGCCCTGAGCAAGTTTGAGAGCCCTGCCCCCCACTACCCCCTACCCCCCCCCCCCCCCACTGCCACACTAACCCCACAAAGGCAGCGCCTTGAGCCCTGCCTTGAGCCTCCCTATCACATTTCACTGACCACCTGCCTTCCTTGGTCTTGGCTCCCAGACCTGTTTGAGTACAAGTTTGTGAACAGCCGTCTGGTGAACAGCACGTTCCTGCACAACAAGGAGGGCTGCCCACTGGACGTGACAGGGACCGGCGAAGGCGCCTACATGGTGTACTTTGTCAGCTTCTTGGGGACGCTGGCTGTGCTTCCCGGGAACATCGTGTCTGCCCTGCTTATGGACAAGATTGGCAGGCTCCGGATGCTTGGTAAGGGGGCGGGTGGGTGGTGGTGTGTCAGAACTGACTTGGGGGCCGGGGAGCAGGGCGAGGCTGTCAACACGCTTCTCCCCTGATTCTGAAGGAAAAGCTTAGCCAGAGAAGGTTCTCTCTCTCTTCTGTTTAGGTCTTGGCTGAGATGGGGTGGGGCCTGGTGTGGAAGCTTCTCTGGGGGGTAAAGGAGGTAGGCAGAATAGCGAGCACGCAGGCTTGGAGGCTATGGGTTTTGAATCTCAGCTCTGCCACCTACCTTGGGCAAGTTACTTCACCTCTCTGAGCCCAGGCGTCTCGTCTGCAAAATGGGGGTGATGACAGTACCTGCCTGATGCATCAGATCAATGCATGTAAAGATCAGGCTCCCTGGCCCATAGCTGTCATTGAAGAGATGGTTGTTACTGACGTTACTAGTAAAAAGAGAATTATGAGGTTGGGGATGAGGGAGGAGCCTTCGTTTTGAGTCCTTTGGGAAGAAGAGTCTCATCCTGGGCTACCCTCAAGCCTGGTTGATGGCATGGGGTGGGTCGTGGATGGGCATCACTGTGGCTGGGTTCATGTTCCCTCCTTTCCTGGCTCCAGCTGGCTCCAGCGTGATGTCCTGTGTCTCCTGCTTCTTCCTGTCTTTTGGGAACAGCGAGTCAGCCATGATCGCCCTGCTCTGCCTTTTTGGGGGGGTCAGCATTGCATCCTGGAACGCGCTGGACGTGTTGACCGTTGAACTCTACCCCTCGGACAAGAGGTAGTAGGAGTGTCATGGGGGCAGGGCCGCCGGTTTTGGGGGAGGTGGGATAAGGAAGTGGGCTGAATGGGAGATCATCTTTAGGGTTAGAAGGACGCACATTCACATGGAGTTTCTCCTCTAAGGGTTTTTAACTTTAGTATTCGCTCCTTGAAGTCTTAGCTATTAACCAAATTTTTTGGTCTTTTCACCTTGCCTCCCAATCTCTATTCCCTGATGTCCATGCCTCACCTCTCCTATCCTTCCATCCTTCCTCTCCTTCTCGGACACCACCTGCCATCTCTCCGTTGCCCTCCCACCTACTTGCCCATCCCCGACAAATCCTCCCGTGCCTCTTCTTTATCTCTTCCGACTGCCCTGGGGACTTGGAACAGGACCACAGCTTTCGGCTTCCTGAACGCCCTCTGTAAACTGGCAGCTGTGCTGGGGATCAGCATCTTCACATCCTTTGTGGGAATCACCAAGGCTGCCCCCATCCTCTTTGCCTCGGCCGCGCTTGCCCTCGGGAGCTCTCTGGCCCTGAAGTTGCCTGAGACCCGGGGGCAGGTGCTGCAGTGAGAGGGCCGCCGGGCTTTTGAGGGTGGCAGGCACACTGTGAGGCCAACGGCTCCTTCTCCTTCCCTGCCCTGCCATCCCGGCCCGAGCAGCCTCACTCCCCACTCCCCTGTGTTCCATGTCTTAGCCGTGTGTTTGTGTGTGCGCGTGCGCGTGTGCATGTGTGTGACCCCGTGGGCAGGAACTACAGGGAAGGCTCTTTCATCCCCATTTGGGGATGCAGCTCTCCTCCCCACCTCCTACCCCCAATTGACTTTGCACAGGAGAAGGCTCGGGCTCCCCCTTCTCTCCCAGTGTTAGAGAGGGATCCTAGCTCTTCCTGGCTCTAGGGGGTCCAGAACAGGCCTCCTGCCCTTCCCCTCATCCCCTCTACCTGGGCTCTGGTGAAACCGTGGGCATGTGGTTGCGCTGGGGGCTGGGGCTCCGTGTAGTCCATGGACCAAAAGAACTTCTTAGAGTTGGAAGGGCCTCAGGTGCCCTCTCACAGCTGTCAGATGCTGGGGGAGTAGCAATAAACCTCAGCCCCCTGGCCTCCACGCCCCCCCACCAATTTGGGCTACAAGTAAGGAGCCTGAGTTTTATGAAATTAGCTGATTCTTATTTATTTATATATTAAGTTCTGAGGCAGCTCAGCAGGACTGTGTGTGAATGTGTAACACTTCACGTATGTGTATGTATGTGCCGTGGGGCGGGGTGTCACTGTCCTAAGATATAAGCCAAGGGTGATCTCCATGGATACACACACTACCTGCCTCCCATAGTCCCTCCCCTAATCTTGTTTCTGGGCCAAGCCTGGGAGGGAGGAGCCCCAGGCCAGGTTAGGATGAGTCCTGCAGTCTAGCCAGACCAAGGGCACCTGACGAGGTCCATCTCCTCGCCTTCTCTCAAGAAGCACAGGCCTCTGGAGTGAGAGGCTCTACCCACAATAGCACAGACAGGGACGGCACAGCTGCCCTCCCACCCCCCACCTGTCCCCTCACAGGCAGGGTAGCAGGGGAGGGAAAGAAACCAGGCGTGGGGTCAAACCAGCAGATCAAAAAGCACAAGATGCTGGGGCAGGGGCAGAAAGCAGGGGCCCTCCCAGCAACTCCTCTGAAGTGGGAAGAGGTTGGGCAATAAGCCAGGGACCCCCTAATGTGGGACCAGAAGCCTCAGTTTCCCCATTTCACCCTTTCTACATGATAGCCCCGGTAAGTTAAGCTGCCCTTGTCTCACCCCACTGTGGCTGCTTTCTTTGGTGCCCTCCTGCCCCCCCAACCCCCACTGTAGCTGTGACGTGTTGTAGTTTTTAGCTGTTTGTAAAATGTTAAAAAAAAAAAAAAAGTTAAAAGGAAAAAAGTGAAAACAACAACAAAAAAAGAAAATGCAAATTCACCCTCCTCGTGCTGCGTCTGGTGCCCCCACCCTGTGGTCTCTCCCCCCATTTTCTAACACTGAACCAGGTGGGGACTGTTTAACTCTTTGGTGTCTGTGCTCAAAGGACTGCCTTCTCCAGTGCCCAGTGTACAAGTGTGTACCCCCTTTCCTTACCCTTCATTTGCTGGACGCAGCCTTCTCCCTTGTGCCCTCTGAAGGGGCCCATCCATCTCTCCTGCTCTCCTGGGGCACCCCCCTAAACTCAACTCTGTTGATGTGAACAATGAAATGAAAAATAACGATGAAAAATAAAAAGGAAATAAATCCTTAAAATCCCAAATGGCTATGTCTGCGCTCTGTTCTAATCAAGCCATTTTCTGATTTTTTTTTTTTTTTTTTAATGGTAGCTCTCTAATAAAACTCCATCCTTTCCAGCCTACAGCTGACCTTGAAGTCAGGGTCCCACCTTCCCTCTTGGTTGATCTCTGCGCCTCTCATCTCCTATGCCAATTCACTTACACATCACTGCCAGGTCACTCTGCCCCAGAATGCTCTGTGGTATGCCCTTCCTCAAAACTCAGTGACTTCCTATCGTCCAACCAGATGCAGTCTAAACTATAGCTCAAAATGATCAAGATTTATGTTCATCTTTTTCTTTAGTATCTAGAGTCTATTGCCACACTGAGGTCATTAAAGTTGTTTATCTGGACATCACTTCAGCTCCCCTCAGAAATACTTTAAAAGGCTCATAAGGAAAAGGACTATATATAAAGTTTTCTCCTTCTATATTCATTTTTTGTATTATCATCTTTGCACTGCCTTAGTGTGTTTTAGTTTTTGTTTTGTTAAGGATTTTTCTGAGAAACAAAGGCAAATCCTTTTGGAAATGGACAGGTTGATAGAAAGCCAAACATTTCCCTGGTAGGAAATTCAAATGTATTTGTAACTCCTGTCTTGTCCAATCAAGTCACGGTCTCGTCCAGCTTCTCTGCCTTTGCTTGAGCTCTTCCCCCTACTTGTAACATCTTTCCTCTCCTTTCAGGTTTAAATCGACTTTCCTTTAAAGATCCAAGTAGGTCACTCCCCCCAGGGAAGCCCTCCATGATCACCCGAGGCTACTCTTTCCCTGGGTAAGCTCTGATCTCCAGAGAATATGTATATGCTGGCTGAATGGGACCCAAGGATCCTTATCCCTTACAAACACCAGACTGTATTGACCGAAGAAAGCCCGTAGTTTATTCACAGACAAACCATTAGCATCCTGGTCTTCCCTCTCCCGAGGCTCAAAGGGTTCCCCGAGTTTTCTTGTTCCCACCCAAGCAAGGGGGGCTCATGTCCAGTTGAGGGTTTTCCTTCCACTGGGCCGGGGTCCGCGCCTGTATGGCCAGTGCGTGGACTGGCCCCGCCAGCTCCTCAGAAAGGGCAGCGTGGACCAGCCGGTGCCGTTGTAAGGGGCTCAGTCCCTCAAAGCGAGAGCTCACCACCGCCACGCGGAAATGTGTCTCGCTGCCTGGTGGGACCGCATGGCCGCCGCTCTCGTTGCGCAGCTCCAGCACTTCGGGGTTCAGGGCCTGCTCCAACTTCGTGCGAATGGCTGCCTCGACGGGACCGATAGTCCCCAATCCTGCGCTGCTCCGGGACAAACAGACGCGACCAGCCATGGAGAACAGGCGCCCGACCAGCTGCCCACTCAGCATCGGCTACCGCAGAGACAAGGCCCAGAGCAGTGAGGGTCAGGGCCTCCCACCCCGAACCGCCCACATCCGCACTTCGCTCCTGCAGGGTGCCCGCCTTAACTCCAGACACCAACCCTTCCCTCTGTGTGACGTGGGGGAATTTGGCCTCCAGCTGCCGGCAGCCGAGGGCCTACGAGGGATCGGAAAGGGGCCGCGAACAGGCACTTTAGCAGGGAGTGGGCCGGCGGTTGCAAAGACAGGGTACGCGCAACTCGGGGTTTGTGGTTGAGCCAGTGTCCCCTTTAAACCCCAGGTTGGGCCCTTTCTACCTTCCGCTCAGCCTTGGCTACCACAGTTGTGGCTCAGGGACCGGACTCCTGAAGTTCTCGAAGAAATGCCTTCGTCGCGTCCCGAGGCACGCTGGGAAATGGAGTCCTAGCTACGCGGTAATGGAATGGGCAGGCGCCACGTGATGCCCCGAGGGCTCACGGGAATTGTAGTCTATGAGCTTTGGCGACTCGTGCTTTTAGGTTGTGAAGCAGAGTTGGAAAAAATCCGGGAATTCCTGCTCAGTTGGGACTGCTGTTATTTGATACATTTTATTGCCATCGAGCTGAACTCCTTTACTTTACATACAAGAAAATGGAAGCTCGTTACATTTACTGGACACATAATTACTGTGCGCAGACCAGTCCTGGAGACTGGGAAATAAAGCTGGTCTGGTCCTCGAGAATTTTCGAGAGCACTGAGGATGAACAAGCAAGCGGGCAGTTACAATATTGTGTGCTAAGTGCTATGATGGGACGGAGAACAGGATTCTAAGGAGTCATGTCAGCCAGACCTGGGGCGCAGAGGAAACTTCAGAGAGGAAATTTTAGGAGAACGGTTTAGAAGAGACAGCTCGAAAGCCGCTGTCTCAGTCCCTCATAGTCAAGCTGTGGTAGTCGCACACGCGAAGGCCAGGAGAGAGAACTTTGGAGGAGTGGTTACTTAGGGTTTAGTTACGTGTAGTCGGAGCCTGGAGGAGGGCGGGGGGTGGGGGGGAGGGGGCAGAGATAATGGTGATGGGGAGTGAGTGAGTAGGTAGGCATGCTTTGGAGAAGGCAGGGGCTGGACCATACTGGACCTTGTAGGCCTTGTTAGGTGACTTTGTCTTTATCCTGGTAGCAGTGGGAGGCTAGTGAAGGTTTTAAGTAGGGTTGTAACGGGATGAGCTTTTTTTCCGAGATGATATGTAAGTTTTCAATTTGTATTTTATTTTTTATCTTTAATATTTTATCGATTATTTCTCCATATATTCCCAAGTATTTTCCCTAGCTTCTAATTTTGAAAAATGTCAAACCTGCAGAAAAATAGGATCCAAAGCAATAGCTACCTTTCAATATTTTTTACATTTATGTATAGTATATGCTTATAAATATATATTCAAGTATTTTTATATACCTGTATACTTTAAAAATATACTTATCAAATTTGAAAATAAGTTGCAGATAGTAGAGGCATTTCACCATCAAGTACTCCAACATGTATCACCTAAGAAAAGGATATTCTCCTGTATAACCATAATATCTTTATCTCGCTCAAGAAATTGAACATAATGACGTATTTTTTCCTAGCCTTTAAAAAAATTTTAAAAACTTTCAGAAAAGTTGCAAGATTAGTAAAGTGAGCTCCATATTTACGCTTCATCTAGATTCACTGGCAACATTTTACCAGACTGTCTTTGTCTCTCTTTGACTTTGTATGTCTATAATAACAATAATAAAATCATTGTTATTTTTGCTCAGTCATTTGGGAGTTAGTTGCAAAAATCTTTACATTGCACTACTATCGACTTGAGCATCTATCTTCTGAAAACAAGGACATTTTCTTACATAACCACAATACCATTACCACACGCAAGACATTTAACGTTCATGCAATATTATTATCTCATACACAGCTGACATGCAAATTTCCCCAGTGGTCTCATTAGTGTCCTTTATAACTTTTTATTTTTGGGAAACCAATCAAGGGTCATGCATTGCATTAAGCTGTCTTTAAATTTGTATTTTGAAAAGATGATGTGAATGGTCGGAAAGGTAAGGGTGAAGGCAGGGAGGCTGGCTGCAGAGTTCTTTGTAGCGGGCTCAGTGAGAGATGATGATGACTTGGATGGTGGTGGTGGTGGAGGTGAAGGTGAAAGTGGAGAGAAATTGTGACTACAAGATACATATATTAGAAGGGTAAAATCCACAGGATGTGGTGATAGGTTAGTTATGGGAGGGGACGTGTCAAGGATGACTATCAGGCTTGTACATCAGATGAATGGCGTTTGTTCTGTAGGATACAGAATGCTGGAAGGAGTCCCAGTTTGAAGGGTGGAGAAGGGGAAGATTAGGTGCCCAGTTTAGTTTTGGGCTTGAGTCTGAAGTATCTTTATGGCATTCTAGAAGAGATAGCAATCTGGATACATGGTTCTATGTGTGTGTATTTTATTATTAACTTTTCCTTCTGAAGTACTTTCGGAGTTATAGAAATCCCCAAAATGGTACAAATAATTCCTATATATCCCTGTGAGATAATAGAAATATATATATTGGTACCTGGCCCAGGTTCCTGGCATAGAACTCCTAAAAACCTTGTAAGATCCTAACTGGAAGCAACTCTTGTTCTAATATTGGTCTTTGACCCCAGTTGCTGACACAGTGCTCCTGTAACCCTTGCAACTTCATGGGTGATAGGAGTGTCTTTTGCTCTAATAAGGCAACTCTGAGGGGGGATCCTGCCTGAGGGGTGGTCACCAGAAAGACCAGGCCATGATTAGAAGCTTGGAATTTCCAGTCCCGCTCCCATTCTCTTGAGAAGGGAGAGGGGCTGAAGATGAAATTAATCATCCATCGTGCCGATGTGATGAATTTTCCATAAGATCCCAGAAGTATGGAGCTTGGGCAGCTTCTGGGCTGGTGAGCATGTGGAGGTACTGGGAGAGCGGCCTGTCAGAGAGCCCCGTTCCACATACCTCACCCTTTCTCTTCCATCTGGGTGTTCTTCTGTATCCTTTATCATATCCTTTTGTAATAAACTGGTAAATGTAAGTAAAATGTTTCCTTGAGGTGTGTGAGCTGCTCTAGCAAATTATTAGAACCCACAGGAGGGGATCATTGGAACCCTAATTTATAGTCAGTTGGTCAGGAGGACAGGTGACAGACAGCCTGGGCTTACAGCTGGTGTCTGAAGTGTATGTGTGTGTGTGGGGGGGGGGTACAGTCCTGTGGGACTGAGCCCTGTAACCTGCAGGTTGTGATACTGTCCCTGGGTGGATGGTGTCAGAAATGAATTAAATTGTAGGCCACCCAGCTGGTGTTGTGGAAGATTGTTTAGTGTTGGGGTAAAACCACACATTTGGAAGTGAGGTGTTTTATGTGACCAGTAGAGGAGACTAAATGGGAAGAAACACACAGGAGACAGACTGAACTGAGGTATTCTGCAACACGGGTGAAAAATGGAGTGTCTCCAATACATAATCCCTCATCTGATACTCAGATTATCCAAATATTAACATTTCATTATGTTTGCTTTATATCTATGTATTTATCTACACATAAATAATTTTTTTCTGAACCATTTGAGAATAAGTTTCAGAGATAAAGCCCCACTTACCTCTAAGCAGCTGTGATGGTTAATTTTATGTGTCAACTTGATTGGGCTATAGTGTGCCCAGATATTTGGTCAAACATTATTCTGGGTTTTGGGGGATGAGATTAACATTTAAATGGGCAAAGCAGATTGCCTTTCCTGATATGGATGGACCTCATCAATCAGCCAAAGGCCTGAATATAGAACAAAAAGGCTGGTCCTCTTTGAGAAAGAGAGGAGTTCTTTCCTGCCTGGATGCCTTTGACTTGGGACTATGGCTTTTTTCCTGCTTTGAGACTCAGACTGAAACATTGACTTTTCCTGGGTCTCCAGCCTACTGACCCTCAGATGGGAATGGCAGCATTGGTTCTCCTTGTGTGCAGGCCTTCATCAGCTCTCCCAGGTTTCCAGCTTGCTGACCCATCTGCCAAATCTTGGGACTTGTCAGCCTCCATAATCATGTGAGCCAATTCCTTATAATAAATCCTTCTCTCTCTCTCTCTCTCTCCATATGTATATATATATATATATCTCCTATCAGTCTGTTTCTCTGGAGAACCCCCCTTCCCTGCTTTTTTTAAGTGAGGGGAAGGCAGAAGGAGAGGGAGAGAGAATCTTAAGCAGACTCCACGCCCAGTGCAGGGGGTATTGTGGGGCTTGATTTCACAACCCTGATCAGGATCACAACCTGAGCCGAAATCAAGAGTTGGACACTTAACCCACTGAGTCACCCAGGCTCCCGTCTCTGGAGAACTCTTATATTTACTGACGTGTATGTAGTTTAAAAAAAAAAAAAAAAGACATTTTCTCACATAGCCACAATATAATTGTCAAACCCTGGAAATTGACATTGATACCCTACTTTTATCTAATATACAGATCTTACTCAAAATTTGTTAATTTCCCCACTAATGTCTCTTTTGTATAAAATGAAAAAAACATGTTCTGGTTCTGGATTCAATCTGGGATCACATGTTGTATTCAGTTGCTATGTCTCTGGTTTTTGTTAATCAGCAATAGTTCCTTAGTCTTTGTCTTTTATGACTTTGACATTATTGGAGAGTACAGACCATTTATTTTGTAACGTCCCTCAATTTGGGTTTGTCTATTATTTCTCTAGGATTCAGACTCAGGATACACATTTTTGGCAGGAATACTGGAGAAGTGATATTGAGCCCTTTTCAGTGAACCATACCAGTGGGCATGTAACTTGATATTCATGGCTGGTGATAATTCCGATCATTTATTAAACTGGTATATTCCAGGTTTCATCATTATAAATTTATTCTTTTTCCACTTGTAACTGTGGGTGATACTTTGAATCTATGTGTTATCTTGTTATTAAGTTTTTGTCTACTGATTTTAGCATCTGAGAAGTGTATCTGAAGCAGGGGTTATTGAAGATGGAATGAGGTTATCTTGGGATAGGTGGGTGGGGAAGTGGGTAGGGGTGGTAGAATCATGTCAGGAGAGAGTATATGACGAGAGAGAATCTGATTTTCTACTAAATCGCTCTGGCTAGCGTGTGAAGAATGTATTAGAGGGATAGGAAGAGTAGAAAAGCCGTTGGCAGTAATCTGGTGAAAGAATCTGAGTGAAGGCAGGAGATGGGCTAGAGAGAAGCAAATCAATCAGAATACTGCTAAAGAGATGGAATCTATAGGAGTTGTTTTGGTCAGGCCTTTGTTGCTTGCTAATCCAGTGACTGATGGGGAATGATGGGAGGCTGTGGTTGAAGAAGGCCTTGCTAAGGACGTGATTTAAACAGATTTGAATGACTAGGGGGAACTAACCATGTGGAGAGATCTGGGCAGAGAAAATGTATTCATTACGTTCTTTTTAAAAATTATTTTTATTATTATTTTTTCTTAGAGCACGAGAATGGGGCGGAAGGGCACAAGGAGAGTATATTAAGCAGGTTCCACGCTCAGCACGAGCCTGACTTGGGGCTTGATCTCCGGACCCTGAGATATGACCTGAGCCATAATCAAGAGTTGGAAGCTTAACCAACTGAGCCACCCCTGCTCTTATAGTCATTATGTTCTAAATATGTTATGTCAAGGTCAGTAGTGGCATACCTGGGTGTTCAATTAAATGTATTGGATGGATATGTGAACTAATGTATGAAGAGAGGGCTGATGACATCATTGTTTCTGTTGCAAAAGTGAACAAAAGCTTTGTAAAAGCTTTGTAAATTGCAAACTCCATAGGGCAAGCTTAGTGTCTTTGTTTCTAATAAAAACATAATCATAATATCTACTATGTAGTGAAGGTTTGTCATGGCCAAACTGAGACTTTTAGAGGCTTTAAACACCAAGAGAGGGGCGCCTGGGTGGCTACCTCATGTGTAATTAAAGAAAACAAAACAAAAAAACAGTAAACACTAATCTGTAACATGAGGATTGGATGTCCTGCAAAATACTCATTTTCCCTCCATGGTGATTACTTCAATATTTGTTCTTGGAAATCTTAATTTGTGCTTATTGGTGTATAATTTACACATAAGGAATTTATAAATATACAGTTTAATTCTCCTTATGAATACATCCATATCAAGATACAGAAAATTTCCAGCACCCTAGAAGGCTCGAGGGAAGTCAATACCACCCCGCCACAGGTAACCATTATTCTAACATCTATCACCATAGATTAGTTTTGCCATTTTTAACTTCATATAAAAAGAGCCACGTAAAAAAAAAAAATAAAAAAAATAAAAAAAAAAAAAAGAGCCACGTAGCATGAATTCATTTGTGTTTGCATTCTTTCATCCAATATTGTCTCTGGTGGTGCGGCGGCAATTTGCTCGTTCCCACTGTCGTGTAGAATGGCGGGATACGAATATACCACATTCCAGTATGTGCTCTTCGTTGCATGCATTCATTTCTGTTTGCTCATGTATATCCAGGAGTGGAATTGCTAGGTTATCTGATAAACCTAATGTTTATTTTTGAAATGATAAATCAGTCCAAAGAATTTTGGGGATGTCCCTGTTAATGTTGGTGCTAGGTACTGTTCTAACCCCCATGAAGTAGCTACTATTATTACTTTTGCTCTACCAGTGAGGAAGTAGAGACCCTTAGAGGAGAGGTAATTTGCCCACAGTCACAGATCCGGAAAGCAGTGCAGAGTCAGGCTGTAGAATTTGGGCTCTTAGCTGTTAACCTTTTCAGCCTCCTAATACAGCTTTGGGCCCTCTCGGGTTCCAGGCTCTGTACTAGGTTCTTTTTTTTTTTTTTAAAGACTTTATTTATTTATTTGACAGACAGAGATCACAAGTAGGCAGAGAGGCAGGCAGAGAGAGAGAGCAAGGGAAACATGCTCCCTGCTGAGCAGAGAGCCCGATGTGGGCCTCGATCCCAGGACCCTGGGATCATGACCTCAGCTGAAAGCAGAGGCTTTAACCCACTGAGCCACCCAGGCGCCCTGTACTAGGTTCTTTATGTTTATTCTCATTTATTCTAACAACTCTATTATGGTTGGATGTATTTTTGTGTAATTGACGAGCTTTTGGTCTATCTTCCATCACTCTGGCTATTGCCACGTACTGTTTATAGTTGGCATTTGGAGAGTGCTTGTTGAGTAAAGAGAAAGATTTTTGAAAAGAAGACGCTAATTCTCTAAGAGTGTTATGCCATTTATTCATGCTAAAAACATTTAATGATAGAGCCAGGTATAGAAGGAATTAAGGACTCAGATTCAAAAAAGACATGGTCTCTCCCTTGAGGTGGTCACAGAAAGGAAGTGAGAGCAAAGTCAAAGCACCTTACGGAGTGGTAAGTGCCAGCACCAGGATATGAACAGAGAGGGGGTACACACTGAGGCGGTGTGTGTGGGAAGGGAAGACCTCATGAAGGAGCAGGTGGTATCTGGGCTGAACCCGGAAGGACGGGGAGGGTTCTGCCAGGTCAAGAGGAGGACAAAGCATTCTAGCCAGAGGCCACTGTATGTGCGATGGCAGGTAACTGCGGACAGGCCTTGCTCGAACGGTGTGCAGCTCAGTATGCAGGTGGCTGAGGGTGGCGCTGAGCGAGGCCGCGGTGGAGGGGAAGGAAGAGGAACATGGTGGAATGGAGCCAGAAAACAAAATAAATATTTGATTAACTAGATTGCCTGGAAAGGAACTGAGTTGCCTGGTCTAAAAATACCAGTTGCCTTCTCTATCCTGTTTCTCCCTCTCCTCCCTGCTTGTGCTTTCTCTCTCTCTCAATAAATAAATCTTAAAAAAAAAAAAAAGAAAGAAAAAGAAAAATCTTAAAAAAAAAAAAATCCCAGTTGCCTTTTTGTTGAAGGAACTAAGAGCCAGCCTGTTTGTGATGCTGCACTACTTTTACGGATGGCCTGCTCTATTTCTTGTTTTACTAGCTCTGGTAAGAGCGCTGGGCAAAGAGCTCTGGGGAGCGATAGACAGTAATTGAGCCTCATATAATTTGTAGGATATTGGCCTATCTAGACTTATCTAATAAGGTTTTATAGCTGGATGGAATCTCATGTACTAAATCTAATTTCTCTCATTCTCTTACTTTGTTTAATAGAGGAAGAAAGAGTGGCTGTGTAAGTGAAGTGGCCTCCTGCAGCCCAACACCTAGTGAGTGAGGCCGCGTGAACGCCCTGAAGAGCACAGGTTTTGAGTCGGGCAGACCCAAGTTCAGATCACGTCTCAGTAAATGGCTGTGTCCCCTTCAGCAAGCGCTTTAACTTCTCTGAGCCTCACTTTCCTTATCTGTGACACAAAAAATTGTCACAGGTAGCCCCTAGCGTAGAGCTTATCACATAATAAGGTTCCGTACAATCTCTTTGGCCTTCACCTTTCCTAATAGCAGCGGGTCACTGCCATAGAAGTAAAAATGAGACCAGAGGTCAGAGAGAGGGGGAGGTCAGCTGCCCCCTCAAGCTGGGCCTCTCAAGGTGCCAGAGTTGTGGTGGGGTCCCCACTCTCTGGGTTCGGACCCTATAGGTCTGAAAAGTTGACACGATCAGAACTTCCAGAGGGTACTGGCTCACTGGGGAGAGAACTTACACTACCAAAACACACAAGAAACTTATGAATAGTCTAGAATGCAAGGTCATTACCCTCCAGTGATATATCTTCTCATAACTGGCTCACCCCTTCTCAGTCTCATATTTGTATCTGGAGTAGAATAATCGGAAAGTGGTTAATTGAACCTAGAATCTGAGCTAAGAGAGACAGTCAGAACTATTTCACCCAGGTTGTGAGAAAAGGCTGAGCTTTTCCCAAGGACCCTTCTATAATAGCCTAAACCTTCGTGTCTAGCAGACATATAAATATACATTCTTAGTGCTGGAAGAACAACACATTCCTACTGTAATTGCCCTGTTGAGACTCTGTGTGGACCACCTCTTTCTATTAACACATGCATCTTCTACCGTGATACAGCTGATGGGGTTAGAATCACCTACGGGTATGTTCTGCTATTGAAAAAAACCTTTGATTGGACGTGGGTGTTTCACAAATCTACACCAGCATTCCTACCAGGGATAATCTCTACAGATAGCTGATTTTAACTTCCAGAGTTTAGATTTCCTCTATTTTCCAGTTTCAGCTATCTTTATCCCCTTTGCCTTGCAGGTAGACCGTACTTGATAAAGGTCAGTTCAATAAAAGTGAGGATGAAAGAGAGAACATCTGAAATGGGCTCAAGGAAGAGGGTTTAAGTGTATTCTTTTTTTTTTCTTTTAAGATTTTATTTATTTATTTGACGGAGAGAGATCACAAGTAGGCAGAGAGGCAGGCAGAGAGGGAGGAGGAAGCAGGCTCCCTGCAGAGCAGAGAACCTGATGGGGAAGGATCCCAGGACCCGGAGATCACATGACCGGAGCTGAAGGCAGAGACTTAACCCTCTGAGCCATCCAGGCGCCCTGTCTATACTTTGTAACATTCTAGGGTGCAAATGGTGTGAGGGGTGTAGGACACTCCAGGGTGGGAAGCTGAGGAGAAGGAAACAAGATTCTCGGTAAAGATTTCTCTAGAAGGCGGCTGGAGGATGAAGGAAAACAAGTCTGCTGGGCTGTTGCTGAAGTTTAAGAGAGCAATGGGGAGGCAGACAAGAGCACGGAGAAAAGGCTGAAGAGACATTAGGGAAGTGACCGGATATGCTGTTGAGATGCAGATAAGGGTAGACTCTGGCTTAGGTGGTATTCAGAGAAAGAGCAAACAGAGGCGACTGGGGCCGTTTGGATAGTTCGAACTGTTGGGACAAATGGGCTGAAGTACCCGGTAAGCAGTTTGGAGTCAGGGTCTGAGCTTCCGGAACAAATCTGGATGTCTACAATTGAAAGCATGGAAGTGGGAAGACTCCCTGGGAAGAGTGAAGGGTGGAGGGGGGTGTTGGGTAGGAGGCAGAGCCCAGACGGACACCGGAATGTAGGGACGGGCAGAGGAAAAGGAGCAGGAGTAGGGGGAAGTCGGAAGACATTTTGAAAGCCAAGGAAGCAAGTTTCAAGGCGGTATCGGTTGCCTCCTGGAGGTCAAGAGCAGGAAGACAGATGTCGTCCAGTCCTTGGTTACGTGGATTCCGAAGAGCGTAGGCGGCTGGGGGTGGGGCGAAGCCACACCAAAGGCCACGATTCCATTGCAGAGAAAGCGGACGGCCTTAGTAACATATTCTTTTGGAAGTCTGGCTGTGAAGACAGAAAAGGCGGGACTTGGAGGGTAACTTAAAGCTCAAGGGGATAATCAGCTTCAGAATCCGTATCCTTGAGTGGGAGCAATTTGCTGGAGGCCCTCTGGAGATTGTTGTTCTAGCTCTGTGAAGGGGGGGGCGGAGAAAACGACCTCCGCCCTTCTCTAAACTGGAAACAAAAAATGCCATTCAGTAAAAGGCAAAACAAAACAGCGTTTGGTCTGAAAGCCTTCTTTCTTTAAAAATCCTGGCATGCAAATAAGGGGCTTTAATGTGGCTCCCAGCGATTGGTAGGTACTTACGAAATCCGTCATTTCCTCGTAGTGCAGGATGCAAACGAAGAGGCTACTTTCTGCCTTCCTATTGGCTGTTTCACTGGGCTACTTCCCTTCACCCCCTCCCGGTAGCTCTTATAAATTACACCAAATTGGTTATCCTTTCCATTTCTTTCTCCTTGAATAAGAAGCTGTGACTGCATTTTTGGCCGTAATGTCAGGACGCGGAAAGCAGGGAGGCAAAGCTCGCGCCAAGGCCAAATCACGGTCGTCTCGCGCCGGCCTGCAGTTCCCGGTGGGCCGAGTGCACCGGCTGCTGCGCAAGGGCAACTACGCCGAGCGGGTGGGGGCTGGCGCGCCGGTGTACCTGGCGGCGGTGCTGGAGTACCTGACGGCGGAAATCCTGGAGCTGGCGGGGAACGCGGCCCGAGACAACAAGAAGACGCGCATCATCCCTCGCCATTTGCAACTAGCCGTGAGAAATGACGAAGAGCTCAACAAGTTACTTGGGGGTGTCACCATTGCTCAGGGCGGCGTCCTGCCCAATATCCAGGCGGTCTTGTTGCCCAAGAAAACGGAGAGTCACAAGCCTGGCAAGAACAAGTAATTAGGAAGGTCGAGACCGTCCCCACTAACCCCAAAGGCTCTTTTAAGAGCCACCAAAACGTCAACGGAGGGGCTGATAACGAAATAGCGCATTAGCTCTTTTTTTGAAAACGTGGGTGGCTCTAAAAAGAGCCTTTGGTCTTTGGCTTGTCAAGGCTTTATTTACTTTTGGCTTTGTGGCTTTCAGTTTTCTTTGGTAAGAGAACGGCCTGGATGTTGGGCAGGACGCCGCCCTGGGCGATGGTGACTTTGCCCAACAGCTTGTTGAGCTCCTCGTCGTTGCGGATGGCCAGCTGGAGGTGGCGGGGAATGATGCGCGTCTTCTTGTTGTCTCGGGCCGCGTTCCCCGCCAGCTCCAGGATCTCCGCCGTTAGGTACTCCAGCACCGCCGCCATGTACACCGGCGCGCCGGCCCCCACCCGCTCGGCGTAGTTGCCCTTGCGCAGCAGCCGGTGCACTCGGCCCACCGGGAACTGCAGGCCGGCGCGAGACGACCGCGACTTGGCCTTGGCGCGGGCCTTGCCTCCTTGCTTGCCACGACCAGACATGATTGACAGTGAGGCTAAAACACCCAAAGCACGGCACCTCACAACAAAACAGAATTGAAATATCTCTGATTGAAAAGCCTTTATAAGCTTTGCTAGGGGTGGGGTCATGAACGAGCTTTTCATTGGTCCTAAATTGGCTCCAGAACTGGCCAATGAGGCCAACAGTAGGTGTTGTTACGTAGTCATTGCTGATAACGCAAGGTTCCTACAAGGTCCAATAGAAACGAAGGGCTTTTGGAGCCCTAATTTGCATACAGTGGTTATAAAAGGATCAGGCCCGCCCATTCTCTCACTTCTTTCCTTTGCTAAGGCGTCTGGTGTTTTATAATGCCTGAGCCGGCAAAATCCGCTCCCGCGCCCAAGAAGGGCTCGAAAAAGGCTGTTACCAAAGCCCAGAAGAAGGACGGCAAGAAGCGCAAGCGCAGCCGCAAGGAGAGTTACTCCATCTACGTGTACAAGGTGCTCAAGCAGGTGCACCCGGACACCGGCATCTCCTCCAAGGCCATGGGCATCATGAACTCCTTCGTCAACGACATCTTCGAGCGCATCGCCGGCGAGGCCTCCCGCCTGGCGCATTATAACAAGCGCTCCACCATCACGTCGCGGGAGATCCAGACGGCCGTGCGCCTGCTGCTGCCCGGCGAGCTGGCCAAGCACGCCGTGTCCGAGGGCACCAAGGCGGTCACCAAGTACACCAGCTCCAAGTGAGTCCCTGCCGGGACACGGCGCTCGCATGAGTCGCCGGCCGCTTGACTCCAAAGGCTCTTTTCAGAGCCACCCACCTAATCACCAGAAAAGAGCTTTGTTCACTTATTTTTCCTCACTTGCTCTCTCAAAGTAAGTTATTCTACTTGTGAAAGATCCTGGAAGATGGTACAAGTAGCTTTTTAAACCTACTTGAGATCCTTGGCGCGTGACTGCCTTTGCTTTTTAATCTGGGGCGCGTCTTAACCCCGTAACTGGGGCTTAGTTTTCTTACAAGTCCTTTTCGAATTAGAATATTGAAAATCCGCTTCTCAACTTACATCCCCTGACTATTGTGTCCTGGTGACTGTTGGGTGCACGTTTCATCGGTGTTCTAAAACGAAACGAGTGGTTTTGGTCATCCTCACTTCTAAGGAGGGCCCCAGGACAACTAAACCCAGGTCCTGAGAACATTGCGTCAGAGCCTTGAAGAATTCTCCCAAGCGTTTGGCAGGGGCGGGCGTCCAGTCACCACTTCTGCCCTGCTGTGTGGCCTCCGGTGGATACCAGCGGTCTGGGCACTGAGGGTGGAGCCTGCGCTGCCGGGTCTTAGCCTTTCCCTGATTGGACGACATGAATATTCAAAATCGCGCGCCCTCTCCGGAATTCACAGATTCTGGTTTCCGACGCTTGCTTTGGGGTTTTATGACATCCCAATTATTTCTCGGTTTGTGGATCGTTTTTGCATTTAATTCTCTAGTCTCGGAACGCCCCGGCCTTGCGTTACTGCAAGGCGCTGGTCATTTAGGGCTGGGCTCAAAAAGTCACCTCTCAGAGACCTTTCCACGTCCCACTCAGGAATATGCGTCTCGTTCCTGCCTACCATCTGATCTCGTTTTCTCTTCCTCCTAGCAGCTGTCAGAAATTGTCCGGTTCGTTTATTTTCTTATTTATGGCCTTTCTCCTCAAGCCCTTAACAGAGACTTGTTGGTCTGGTTTTCTGCTAAATTATCAGCGACAGTCTGCCTGGCACATGGTGGACACTTAAATTCTTAATTAAAATTTGTCAAATTAATTTTCTCACCCCATTCCTTTCTTAATCGCTTCCGTGGATGATGTGTGCCGTTCATTTGCATTCGATAAATGTGAAGACGAAAACAAATGTTTTTGGAGCTCTTTGGCAAGTCAGTCCAGGGTCCCTTCAGGGCATTAGCTCTGAGGAGGCCTAGGTTAAGATTCTTTTTCTGCACCAAAATGGTGTTTGGTGGTTTTCCCATTATGCTTCTGGTGGTATAATCTCTTGGATTTTCATTAAATTCAGAGTATTGGTCGCTGGAAAGATCCTTTTCCCATCTCCTTTTCTGACACCCACCATCTCCATCCTGATACTCTGTTCCCCATGGAAGATGAGCTTTTAATTTATACTCATCTTCTCACTTATCAGGAAGCCCTGAAAAGATAGTCCCTGCAAGACAGTCAAGACCAAATAACCCCTTTTACAAAGGAGGTTGAGAAAAGCAAAGGAATTGGTTCACTGGTCATGCAGTTAACATTGTTCACCTTTGTATCCCTAAATGCGCAGACAATTGCATTTTAGTTTTATTTCATGTAATTACAGAATGTTCACTCCTTCTGTCCAAGCCTTGATTTTTGCTGATGAAGACACTGATGGTCTGATCAGTTATTCAACTCTACTTTTGGCTAAGGGGTCCTTAAGTTGATCCTAAGGGTTTCACGAATCCAAGTGGACTCCAAACATTATCGTAAACTGAATTAATCTTATGTTTCCTACATGTGTTTTCAAATGTGTGTAGATGCTGTTGTTATTAATAAAATTACCCATTAATTTAAAAGCTTGCCTGGATTCCTTTTATCTGCGATATATTCTCTCATTAAATGAAGTTAGATAAAACTACTGCTGGGTCTGTGGAAAAGCTGTTTGCCTCTGACTTGGCGGATGACTATTTATAAGCCATTGGCCAAACTTACTTCTACCCAAGAGGTGCACTGGGGCTGAAGTAGCTTGTTATGAGGCCTAGTCACTTAAAAAGACATGACTGCAAATAAGAAGCATTATAAACAAGACAGAAGAAATGAAGTCCTTAAAAAAGTTTAACATCTATAGAGCACTTACCATGGACCAGACAACTGGTCTAGGCCTTTACACATAATTAATCCTCAAAAGAACCTCATGAAATAGTCACCATTATTATCTCCCATTTTATAGATGAGGAAACTGAGGCACAGAGAGGCTTCTCTTCAGATGCTCCAGAGAATAAACTCCTAGTTCAGGGTTTAAGGGATTTGAGAAAGTAAGATCAATCTCTAGAAGCCTTGGACCCCTCCCTGGAGTTTGGTGTGGGGGAGGGGGACTGTTTAGTCTTTAAAATGAAAATTAGAAGGAATATCACCTGCTTTATTCTCTTCAGGACGCATCCTGTGTATAAATCTATGGTGGTGACAGTGGTGGTGGCTGAAATCCCTGGGTTGGGACTGGGGGGTTCTGGTTCTCCAACCCAGAGGCCATACCTCAACTTACTTACCTGCTGGAATCCCTTTACTAGTATGAGAGAGTCTTGGTCATTGGTTTCAGGCTCCATCTGGGCATAGTGTTTATTAGGAAGGAAGTTGTAGAGCGGGGAAGGGGGAAAAGATGAATTTGGAATTTGGAATTTTAACTCCGGAGGGGAGCTAATTTAGGGATGGTGAGTTTAATCCTAAAGATCCTCTTTGATCACTTTTTCCTCCTGTCAAACATCTGTATACATTTGCTTATGTTGGGGTTAATAACAGTCATTGTTATAATAATAATAATTACTTCTACTTACTGAGCGCTTAACTGTTTCCAGGGTCCTCGGCCGAGGGCTTTACCTGTGTTGCCTCATTTCATCTTCGCAACCACTGTGAAAGTAGGTTCCGCTATTATCATCCTTATTTTATAGTTGGAGGAAACAGAGTCTCAGAGAAGTGAACTTGTCCCGGATCAGTGGGGAAGTGAGTGATGGAACTGCAGTCCAATGTATGCTTTTAAAAAGCTTGATATTCGGGGTGCCTGGGTGGCTCAGTGGGTTAAGCCTCTGCCTTTGGCTCAGGTCATTATCTCAGGGTCCTGGGATCGAGTCCCGCATTGGGCTCTCTACTCGGCAGAGAGCCTGCTTCCCCTCTCTCTCTGCCTACTTGTGATCTCTCTCTCTCTCTCTGTCAAATAAATAAATAAAAATCTTAAAAAAAAAAAAAAAAAGCTTGATATTCAGGGGCGCCCAGGTGGCTCGGTTGGTTAAGCGTCTGACTCTTGATTTCTGCTCAGGTCATTGATGTCAGGGTTGTGAGATCGAGCCTGGGATGCCCAGTGCAGAGCCTGCTTAAGATTCTCCTCTGTCTCCCAGTCCCTCTGCCCCTCTCCACCGGCCCCTAAAACACAAAACAAAATGAGAAAACTAACAAAACAAAACAAAACAACAAAAAACCTTGATATTCAAAACTCTCCAGAATCCGCCTCTCCCTGCTTTTATAGCCTGTTTCCTACTGGTCCCCTGTGAGGTTAGGGAGGTTTTCTGCTCTCCTGAAAAGGGTCTGCTCACCTTCCACTAAGCCCATTTTGCTCAGGTCTGGACTGGACTGCCCCTTCCTTCTGGCTTGGCCAGAGCATTCTTTCAAGCCAAAGCTCTATCTTCCAGCTCAAGTGACACCTTCTTTTTTTTATCTTCCTTCCTTCATTTTTCTACCATATCCACCTGTACTTTTTTTTTAAACATTATTGAGTTATAATTGGCATTCAATAAACTGCACGTTTAAAGTATAATTTGCTAAATTTTGACATAATACATTATAAACCAATGAAAACATCACTACACTGAAAATAATGAACATATGCATCACCCCACCCCCAGAATTTCCTAGTCTCCCTTCATAATTCTCTCTGCCCCCTTCACCAATGACCTACTTTGCCCCCATCCCTGCCCTCAGGCAACCACTGGTTATTATATATAATAACCACTGCTATTAGAGATAGTTTGACTTCTAAAGTTTTATGTAACTAGAATCCTACAGCATGTATCCTCTGTGTCTGGCTTCTTTCACTCAAATTCCTTTTTTTTTTTTTTAAAGAGATTTTATTTATTTACTTCTGAAACAGAGAGAGAGCATGAGCAGAGAGAGGGGCAGAGGGAGAATCAGATTTCCCACTGAGCAGGGAGGGAGCCCGATGAGGGGCTTGATCCCGAGACCCTGGCACCAAGACCTGAGCCCAAGGCAGATGCTTAACCGACTGAGCCACCCAGGTGCCCTCTGTTCACTTGCTGATGGATAGCTGGATTCCAGTTCTTCCACTTTGTAATACACTCCAATTTTGTATCGTGATAGTTCCACATATGAACACAATAAACTTTTTGCCCTCAATTGGGAAGGATCTCAGATGGGGCATGAGACCTATACACAAATATATTCTGTTCAAATGGGAGAAAGTGTTAGGGTTACACCTCCCCTCTCCTGGGCTCACACCTCTCACATTCATTCCAGGTTCCACAGCTAGCTCAGCCTTCCAAGCACAGAGCTGATCTCATCACCCACCTGCTCATAAACCTCCAGTGGTCTCCCTCACTGCCTCAGTTGGGCTTTCACAAGAAAATAAATGAAACAAAAAATGTAAAACTTTATCAGTAATTCTTATACCATATTTGGCTTCATAGCGCGGTCTGGGGACCGCATAGCTCACAATATGTCCAATCAGAATTTACCGCAGAGAGGGTAAGCCTGAGGGCCAGCTCTGTTTAATTCTCAGTAAGTGACCCTAAACTGGGAGACTGTCCCTGTGCCTGGGGAGACTACATTTCATCATTCACATGGGTGATGGGAAATCTGTATTTACTAATTTTGTAAAAGTTTTTAAGTATCTATTGATAGTGATAGTATTAAGTTCTGTAAGAAAGACTCTCTAGGACCATTCCTCTTCCCTGACTCCTAAGCATTGCTAGATATGATCTCATTATGTCATTTTTTCATTCAGTAATTTGTTGAGGATTTGTTAGGTACCAGGTGGTCTGCTGGGAGACAGAAAGGAGCCAAATGGCATTGAAAACAGGAAAGCCCATCTCAGGGACCACAGGCTCTATGTCTATTCAAGTACCTTGTGGAGCCGATGGCACCTTGATCCTCAAATGAGTATCCAGTCACTGCAACGGGGCTTCCCTGAATGTAGAAATGGCCCCATCAGGCTTTCCAGGCTGATAACAGCCACACGGTGCTCAGAGGGGACCGTGAGATTCCGAGGGGACTGTGAGATTTATAACTGGTCAAATGTAGAGGTTTACTAATGCCCTGTGCTGGTTAGGGCTAGAGAAATGGGGTAGTCTTATACACTGTTAGTGGCAGAAGAATGTGGTGCAAATGTTTTAGTGGGTAATATAACAATAACTATCGTAATTCCCTTTTCATATACAAATACAAAACAAAAGACTTCAAACAAAAGACTTCAAGATATTCATGCAGGGATGGTAAATAGCAACTTTTTATTTAAAATGTATTTTTAATTCTTTTTAAAAAATATTTTATTTCTTTATTGAGAGAGAGAGCGCACAGAGGAAGAAGTACACTCCTCGCTGAGCAGAGAGCCTGATGTGGGGCTTGATCCCAGGACCCTAGGACTGTGACAGGAACCGAAGACAGACACTCAACAGACTGAGCCACCCAGGTATCCCTTTTTTTTTTAATTCTTGATAATTGAGAAATTAAAACATATACAGAGAGGGCAAGGTACTCGTTATCCAACTTGATCAATTACCAAACTTAAGACTGTCTGTCCTGTATCATTTTGAGGCAGATCCCAGATACCGTATTATTTCATCCATAAATATTTCTTTGTGTATCTCTAAAAGATAAGGACCACAATAGCAAGTCACATCGAAAATAACTAACAATAGTTCCTCAATTCATCAAATATCCGGTTGGTGTTAAAATTAATCTGCATGTCACAGCTTGAAGAAATGCTTTGCTTGAATCTGAACCCAAAAAGTTCTATATACAATGGTTGGTTGACATGTCTTTCAACTCTAATATCTGTTTCCCATTCATCTCTTTTTTCCGTCTAGTTTCTTTGTTGGAGAGACTGGGTTGTTTTTCCTGTTGAGTTTTCCAATTGGGATTTTGCCGCTGGCTTCCCTGTGGGGTAGGTTATCAGGATCTCCTGTCCCTCTACATTTCCTGTAGAAACAGATGGAGTACAGGGAGCAGAACCTTGACTAGACTTGGGTTCACTTTTTCACTCCCTGACAAGACTGATATGTAAGTGGTGCTATTTTTTTTTTTCTTTTCTATTAGGAAACCCACAATGTCTGATTGCTTCCCTTTCTGAGATAACATCTGTTGATGTTTAATGGTTCGATCTTTTAATTCATTAGGGGCTGCAAAATGATACTCTAGCACTTCTCAATTTATTAACTAGAATGATTGAAAAAAGAGAAAGCAGTATTATTTTTAATAGTAGACACTTAGAGACTACTTAAATATCTTTTAGCAGGTGAAAAGAAAGTGATAGGGTCCCTTTTGGTGTAAATAAAAATGGTACATGTGTACTGGTGTGTAGGCATGTGTACATGCATGAAACATTTTTCTGGAATTTCACCTGATAAAACTAAAAATGCTGGCTACCGATAAGGAGAAGAGTTTGGTTAGGCCAGAAGGAGGCTTTTACTCTTTATGTCTCAATATCATTTGAATTTTTGATCAATGCTTGAAATCATTATCAGTAGAGGTTATTTGGGCAGTGGGGTTATTGGCTTTAAAGGAAAAAAAAAAAAAAGCCCCAGTGAGTGCTGTGAGAATATTTTTGGTGAAAATAACATGTTTCAAATACTTATCCTACCACTTGGGCCGCTACTAGACCCTCAGTTCATTTTAGTTAATTCTGAAAAACAGTTTAAAAAATCTTCAACAGGATAACCAGCCCTCAACCTAGACAGCAGCAATGGACTCCAGACACTCTTGGGGCTTATGTGTGGACCTCTGGTGCAGGGACTGGGACTCTCATAGTCCCAGTCTCAAGAAAAATACAATCACTTAAAAAATGGTGAACATTGACCCCGCATCTGGCTCTCTGCTCAGCAGGGAGCCTGCTTCCCCCTCGATCTCTGCCTGCCTCTCTGCCTACTTGTGATCTCTGTCAAATAAATAAATAAAATCTTAAAAAAATATGCAGCCATCAAAAGAAATGAAATCTTGCCATTTGCGACGACGTGGATGGAACTAGAGGGTATCATGCTTAGCGAAATAAGTCAATCAGAGAAAGACAACTATCATATGATCTCCCTGATATGAGGGAGAGGAGATGCAACATGGGGGGTTGAGGGGGTAGGAGAAGAGTAAATGAAACAAGATGGGATTGGGAGGGAGACAAACCATAAGTGACTCTTAATCTCACAAAACAAACTGAGGGTTGATGGGGGGAGGGGTTGGGAGAGGGGGGTGGGGTTATGGATATTGGGGAGGATATGTACTATGGTGAGTAGTGTAGTAGTAGTAGTAGTAGTAGTATGCTGTGAAGTGTGTAAACCTGGCGATTCGCAGACCTGTACCCCTGGGGATAAAAATATATGTTTATAAAGCTTTAAAAAAAAAAAAAAGAAAGAAAAAAGAAAGGATGAATACCCAAGTTTTGTAGCAACATGGACTGGACTGGAAGAGATTATGCTGAGTGAAATAAGTCAAGCAGAGAGAGTCAATTATCATATGGTTTCACTTATTTGTGAAGCATAACAAA
Source organism: Lutra lutra (assembly GCF_902655055.1). NCBI lineage: Eukaryota > Metazoa > Chordata > Mammalia > Carnivora > Mustelidae > Lutra > Lutra lutra. Next base: position 91,405,901 of record NC_062281.1, read on the forward strand.
TAGCATGGAGAACAAGGGGAGATGGAGAGGAGAAGGGAGTTGAGGGAAATTGGAAGGGGAGGTGAACCATGAGAGACTATGGACTCTGAAAAACGATCTGAGAATTTTGAAGGAGTGGGGGGTGGGAGGTTGGGGGCACCAGGTGGTGGGTATTGTAGAGGGCACGGATTGCATGGAGCACTGGGTGTGGTGCAAAAATAATGAATACTGTTATGCTGAAAAAAAATAATGAATACTGTTATGCTGAAAAAAAAAAAATTAAAATTAAAAAAAATCTTAAAAAAAAAAAAAGGTGAACACTGGGGTACGTGGGTGGCTAAGTCGGTTAAGTGTCTGCCTCCAGCTCAGGTCATGATCCCAGGGTCTTGGGATCGAGTGCCGCATTGGGCTCCCTGCTCAGTGGGGAGCCTGCTTCTCCCTCTCCCTCTCCCTCTGCCTGCTCCTCCCTCTTGTTTCTGTTCTCTCTCTCTGTCAAATAGATAAATAAAATTGTAATAAAAAAAGAAAGCAATACGCCTTTTAAAAAATTGTGAACAGTCCCTGGTGTGATTCTGTCCTGCGCAGCTGTTCTGTGAACAATAGTCGTTTATCTCCGTCTGCCTTCTCTCCCACCTAAGTGCGAGCCACCACCCCATGGAAGATTCGATGGATATGGACATGAGCCCCCTGAGGCCCCAGAACTATCTTATCGGTTGTGAACTAAAGGCTGACAAGGATTATCACTTTAAGGTGGATAATGATGAAAATGAGCACCAGTTATCTTTAAGAACGGTCAGTTTAGGAGCTGGTGCAAAGGATGAATTGCACATTGTTGAAGCAGAGGCAATGAATTATGAAGGCAGTCCAATTAAAGTCACACTGGCAACTTTGAAAATGTCTGTACAGCCAACCGTTTCCCTTGGGAGCTTTGAAATAACACCACCTGTGGTCTTACGGTTGAAATGTGGTTCAGGGCCTGTGCATATTAGTGGACAGCACTTAGTAGCTGTAGAGGAAGATGCAGAGTCAGAAGATGAAGAGGATGAGGACGCGAAACTCCTTAGTATATCTGGAAAGCGTTCTGCCCCTGGAAGTGGTAGCAAGTTTCCTCAGAAAAAAGTAAAACTTGCTGATGAAGATGATGATGAAGATGACGATGATGACGAAGATGATGATGATGATGATTTTGATGATGAGAAAGCGGAAGAAAAGGCTCCAGTAAAGAAATCTATACGAGATACTCCAGCCAAAAATGCACAGAAATCGAACCAGAATGGAAAAGACTCAAAACCATCAACACCAAGAACAAAAGGTCAAGAATCTTTCAAAAAACAGGAAAAGATCCCAAGACACCGAAAGGACCTAGTTCTGTAGAAGACATTAAAGCAAAAATGCAAGCAAGTATAGAAAAAGGTGGTTCTCTTCCCAAAGTGGAAGCCAAGTTCATCAATTATGTGAAGAATTGCTTCCGGATGACTGACCAAAAGGCTATTCAAGATCTCTGGCAGTGGAGGAAGTCTCTTTAAGAAAATAGTTTAAACAGTTTGTTACAATTTTCCGTCTTATTTCATTTCTGTAACAGTGGATATCTGGCTGTCCTTTTTATAATACAGAGTGAGAACTTTCCCTACTGCATCTGATAAATGTTGTCCAGGTTCCATTGCCAAGAATGTGTTGTCCAAAATGCCTGTTTAGTTTTTAAAGATGGAACTCTTTAAAAAGATGGAACCAACCCTTTGCTTGGTTTTATGTATGTATGGAATGTTATGATAGGACATAGTAGTAATGGTGGTCAGACAAATGGAAACGGTGGGGAGACAAAAATATACATGTGAAATAAACTCAGTATTTTAATAAAGTAAAAAAAAAAATTGTGAACATAACTTTTAAAGAGATGTTTCGAAGTGATTTTCCTGACTAGTCAACCTTGCCAATGAGGCTTCAGTTGGAGATTTGGTGCTCAGCCAGACCAGGAGGGCCAGTCAGGCTCTTCAAGGAGGACTAGGTCACCGAGGTGTGTGAATTTAGAAGAGAGTATGTAAAGCCAGCCCTGGACAGTTAGTATGGGTTACTGGGCAAGTCAAGAGTAATACTTAGGGAAGGTTATTCTGACCTTCTTATCTTTATTCTGAGACATGCAGAATAAATTGATGCTCCTAAATTTTACTCATATTTTTTTAAAGATTTTATTTATTTATTTATTTATTTATTTATTTATTTATTTATTTTTAAAGATTTTATTTATTTATTTGACAGACAGAGACCACAAGTATGCAGAGAGGCAGGCAGAGAGAGAGAGAGAAGGAAGCAGGCTCCCTGCTGAGCAGAGAGCCTGATGCGGAGCTCGATCCCAGGACTCTGGGATCACGACTTGAGCCGAAGGCAGAGGCTTAACCCACTGAGCCACCCAGGCGCCCCTTTACTCATATTTTTTTAAAAAAATTTGCAGATCACACATAATCTAAGGCTCTATTCCTATATTTGCTGAATACATTTAGTGGAACCATTGGCCCCTTTTCTTATTTATTTTTCCTTTGTATGTTCATTCTTTACTCCCTTGCCGACAATCTTAATTTACCCTCTCCGTGTTCTTGCAAAAAGTGTATTGCTTTCTAGGCATTAAGATAATTATCATTGCATACTATATATTTCATCTATATGGCATTCTTGAAATAGCACAACTACAGAGATGAATAGATTAATGGTTTCCAGGCGATGTGGGGGAGATGGGAGGTGGTTGGGAAGACGCTGGCAAGTTCTTTTGAGATAACTGCATTACACAAGTTCATACAGGGACTAAAATTGCATAGAATTACATGCACACACGCACATAAATGCAGGTTAAAAAACTTGTAAGCAGTAATTCAGGCCTGCATATTAGTTAACATAATCTACCAATGTCAATTGCCTGGTTTTGATATTATATTACAGATACATAACATGTCACCATTGGGAGACACTAAGTGAAGAGCACATGGAACTCTTTGTACTATTTTGGCAACTTCCTGTGAGTCTATTACTATTATTTAAAAACATAAACTAAAAAGCTGCCGAACGTGCTTTACTACTAACTAAGTAGATGCCAAGGTAAACGAGAAGGGCATATATATTTTTTTCTATGGCTTATGTATTCTTCCTTGGTGCCAGACGATGTTTTAAACACTTTGCATGGATTAACTCAGTTTATCCTCATTATTTCCATTGTCCAGACGTGGAAATGGAATCACAAGAGAAGTTAAGGAACATGGTTCAGTCATAGGGTCGGGAAGTGGCCGAGCCAGGATTAAAAGCCAGAGTCTCCTTTCAGACATTATACTGTACGACTAAGTCAAAGAAGCAAAACACTGATGCAGCATGTATAAGCACTAATATTTCTAAAAATATTAGAAATAACCAAAAATGTAGGAGTGCTGAAAAAAATTTAAAAATTGAAAAAAATCCTATGTTAATCAAGCTACAAGCACCACTTAGTCTAACAAGCCAGGTTTATGGACTAGTTTTCAAAGAGGGAGAACACACACCAAAAAACTGTGATGTGTCTCACCAAACAAAGGAAAAAACAGAGTTAATGTAGGTTGTGGGGAAGCCTGGAGTGGAGGGTTTTGATGGGCTTAAAGAAAAGCAGGGCTGTGTGAAAGGAGGGGCATCAGAATGAGGCTTTGAAGTACGTCCAGGATCCTGTTTCCTTGGAAACCGCGAAGTTAAGATAAAGGTGGAATGTTGTGTTTAGAAACCTCTTATTGTAGTTTTCATACCTGGTCTAAGATCAAGGCTGATGCTCTGTGTCAAAGTGATTTGGGTCCTCTCAGCAGGAAGGAGGATGTTTCATTCTTGCTGATGTGCTTTCAAACAGCGAAAGTTCTGGTTGTCTATGATTTTTAGAACAGGTTTCTCAGGGAATAAGAGAAGCAGTGATCCCTCAAAGAAGGGATCGTGACTCTAGCTGCAGCATGTCCTTGGGAGAGATGTCTCCTGCTAATTCTTCGGCTCGCTAGATCTCTGTTTTCCCAACCTGATGAACAGCAGAACGTGTTTTTATTTTCTTGGTTCTAGTTAATTTCTACTTTCTGAGAATATACCTAAGTGCGGTCGTGATTTGCCAGATAGAGATCACTAGTAGGCAGAGAGGCAGGCAGAGAGAGGGGAGGAAGCAGGCTCCCTGTCGAGCAGAGAGCCAGATGTGGGGCTTGATCCCAGGACCCTGGGATCTGAGCTGAAGGCAGAAACTTTAACCCACTGAGCCACCCAGGCACCCTGGGTCATGTTTTATATCATATTCTATGTTTCACTTTCCCCCTGCTCTAACCTTGTTTTAAGAATTGGCCTTTCCGGGGCCTGAGATCATGACCTGAGCCGAAATCAAGAGTAGGATGCTCAACTGACTGAGCCACCCATCTATCTATTTTTAAAAATATTTTATTTATTTATTTATTTTCATGGCATCAGCCCTCCTCTGAGCCCACTTCCAGGCCAACCCTTGCATCATCCAACTCTCTGAGTTTTTCCCCTCTCTCTGGTGTTAAGTGATATCTCATTGTTTTCATTTTTGTTCCTTTAATTGTTAATGAGCTCAAACATCTTTCCATGAGTTTGATAGCTTTTGTGTTTGTTCTCCTGTATATTGCCTATCCCTATCCTTTGCTCCAACATTGTTTCTAGAATAAAACCTAGCCCCTCCCTAGTTTGGCATTGAGTCCCCAGTACTAAAATCTCACTTTTTTTTTTCCCCAAGATTTTTTTTTTTAAGTAAATTCTGTACCCAACATGGGGCTCAAACTCACAACCCCAAAATCAAGAGTCACATGCTCAGGGAGGGTGCCTAGGTGGCTCAGTCAGTGAAGCAGCCAACTCTTGATTTTGGCTCAGGTCGTGATCTCAGGATTCTGGTATCAAGCCCCACCTGGGGCTCTGCTTCAGGATTCCCTCTCTCCCTCTGCCCCTCCCCCTGCTTTCTTTTTCTGTCTCTCTCTCTCTAATAAATACTAAATCTTAAAAAAAAAAATTAAGAAAGAGAAGATTTTGTCTCATGTTCCACTGACTGAGCCAGGCAGCTGCCCCTAAAAGCTCCCTTCTCATCACTGTCCTTTGCCCAAGCTACATGTGGCCCCACAACAGTTCTTCCGTCTTTGTTTTTCCTGTCTCTTCTGCCTGGAGTACACCAGGCCTTGCCCCCAGTCTGGCATGTCTCAAATCTTAAATATTCTTTAGAACCCAGCTCAAACTATCACCATCCTTATTTGCTCAGCTGGAATGACCCTTTCCCTCTCAGCTCCCACAGAGCTCAACCTGCATCTCCCATTGTCACCTGCCGCAATATGGCTTCCACTGTAGCTGCTGAGGTGGGTATCACCTCCCTACAGAGTCAGGCATGGGTTGTATGCAAGCACAGAGAGGTTCAGGTGGCCTGTTCAGAGAAATATTAAGACTTTAACAATAACTAAGATGATTTTGACTTTATTCTTCGTAGTTTCCTCTGGACAGTGTTTTCCTAAGTATACCCGTTAGTGGGTTATGAAATCGATTTACTTGATAGAGATCACCTTTTTCCTTTTCCCTTTTTTAAGAAGCATAAAACAGAGTATATCGCAAACAGGAAGTATCATTTTGTGAAACGCATTGCAATTTATATTAAGAATATAGGCAATGGCGCCTGGGTGGCTCAGTGAATTAAGCCTCTGCCTTCGGCTCAGGTCATGATCTCAGGGTCCTGGGATCGAGCCCCACATGGGGCTCTCTGCTCAGCAGAGGGCCTGCTTCCCCCTCCCCCTCTGCCTGCCTCTCTGCCAGCTTGTGATCTCTGTCTGTGAAATAAATAAATAAAATCTTTTAAAAAAAGAATATAGGCAATGGAAAATGTATTTCGTACTGTGAGTTGAGGTCAAGAGAGGTCTGTTCTACTGTACTGAAGCATCACAGAACATATTCCCCCAATAGGTGCTACTTTGGCATATTGACTATTTTGAGCTGCAGGCACTTGAAAAACAGCAAATGCAAGGACAGACTTTCTCTAACCACACCTGCCAAAAGGCAGAAAAGGAACTCAGTTGTCACAAATCCCTTCCCTGGGAATTTCATCAAACAGAGAAGACTGCCCCTTATCACAGGAGAACTGGACCCCACAGCCAGGCAAACTTCGTCAGAAACTATCATACCTCCCGTGAATTCTTCTAAGGGCCTGTTCATCTTTCCTAAAAGGCATTTACTCTCCACTAAGAGGCCTCCAGGCCTCCTCTCCTTTCACTATTAAGATGGTATTTATGTCTGAATTCCAAACCACCTCGAGCAGTTACTTATTTTTTCTCAGGCATCTCCCATGTATCCATGAGGTATGCATATGAATAAACTTCTGTTTGATTTTCTCTTGTTAATCTGTCTTTTATTGTAGGAGTCTCAGCTAAGAAGGCAGAAGGATAGAGGGAAAATTATTTTCTCTTCCCTACAGTACAAATATTGATGATATTTGTATCCATGTGTGTATCACCTTCCTCTGAAATCTTGACCCAAATACAAAAGAAAAGTAAAACACAAAACCTAGGTTCAAATTCCATCCTGGCCACTTTTTAGCTGGGTGACCCGTAACCCCAAGGGTCTTACATTCACCAGAAATTTCCCTATCTGTAAAACAGGACTGAAAAGCCCTACCTCCTTCCCAGGGTTCTTGTGGAATCAAATGAGAGGATATAAAGGAAAGGCTTTTGTAAGTCATGAGACACCCAGGAACCCAAGTATTCTTGTTTTCTGGGTCACAGTCTAGAAGAATGTCTAGATGGTACTGATCTAGAGATTATATAATGTACCAATTGTTTCCTGGGTGTTAGTCTTTCTACATCGTGATTGTGAGTTTCCCAAGGTAAAGATCTAGGACTTGTATTGATTAGTGTTTATCATAATGAAATGACTAATAATTTATTGAGGTATTGCCATGTTGAGATTCTGTCCTAAGTACATTGGATGGACTGTATTTATCTCATTTTATCCCTGTGGTAACCGTATGATGTATGTACATTTGCTGTCACTATTTTACAGATATTCCAGCTGTAACACTGAGCCCTTTTTCTAGCTCCATGTCTTTTCTTTTCCTGAGGAAAGTTGCCTAGTTGCCCAGACAGTTCGGGCTTTCTCCTGGTTACTGTAGGTAACTAGCCAAGGGCCAAAGGACTTTCCATGTACTGCTCTGAAGCCTGGAGTTCCCTAAGCAGAGACACAGACTCCCTTGTGACCCCTACACTGTTTGGACACAGGGAGTGTTAGCAAAAATGCGATCTGCTCCTCTTGGTTTATTCTCAGGTATCACTGACTGACAGAAGGACCTTTTGGAGATGGAGAGCACAGGGACACTTAGAGAGGGAAAATCATGGGAAGTCTCTGGAAGGCCTGCTTCCAGAAGGACCTCCTAAGAGGCCCTGAGCTCAACAAGTGCAGGGGGTTGACCAGTGTCCTCCCAGAAGTCATGTCCACCTGGAAGCTCAGATTATGACCTTATTTAGAAATAGGGCCTTTGCAGATGTAATTAAGGATCTTTAGATGAAATCCCGCTGGATTTAGGGTGGGACAAGGGAAAGGAGTAGGAGAGTTGGACACAAGACCTGGGGAAGGCGGCCATCTGAAGACACAGGCAGAGATTGGAATTTTGCTGCTGTAAGCCAAGGAAAGCCAGGAGCCACTAGAAGCTGAAAGCCAAGGAAGGATTCTTCCCTAGAAGCTTTAGAGAAAGCCTGGCCCCGGTGATACTTTGATTTCAGAACGGTGAGAGAATCAATTTCGGTTATTTTCAGCTACCAAGTTTGTGGTGATCTGTTTGGGAGCCCTTAGATGCCCTCACTGGCTTCTAGCAGCAGTTGGGGTGTGAGCTGTCCCCAGAATGGGAAGAGCTTGCCGCTGCTGCCAGCCCCCAGTGAAGCCTGTCGGGGTTCTTCCTGCCCGGACATGGCGTCAAGGAGCCCACAGAGGTCCAGGACTGGGGGAGGTCAACCACCATCTAGGGGTGCTCAGTGCCACTAGTGGAGATGGAGATGCCCTGAAGAACTCAGGGCTGAGCAGGTTGGGGAGGCTGGGTAGGCCCATGAAGGAGCCAGTCTGCTCACTGTGGGGCACCGTGTCCCATTCCCGACCCCTTTTTTCTCCTCTGCCATCTTCTTTCCTCCAAGTACACTTCCTGCTCTGCTCCTCATCACTCTTAACACTCCCTCCCCGCCAAATTACAAGAACCTGATGTCTTTCATGAATGAAATGATGGGATGTTTCCTAATACTGCTTTAACAGATTACCCTAAATTTAGAGGCTTAAAACAGCACAAATTTATTCTCTTACAGTTCTCGAGGTCAGGAGCCCCAAATGACTCTTAAGGTACTACATTCTGTGTCAGAGGACTGATTCCTTCTGAAGGCTCCAGAAGGAGAATCCATTCCTGTCTCTTCCAGCTTCTAGAGGCCATTGGCATTTCTTGACTCCTAGCCTCAGCATCCAATCTCTGCTTCTGTCATTGCATTGTCTTCCCCCCATGAGGCCTCTTGCCTCTTTCTAATATGGCCTGTTATGATGATATTTAGGGCCCACACGGATCATCCATGTTAGTCTCCCCACCTCCAGGTCCTGAATTTAATCACACTTGCGAAGTCCCTTTTGCCAGTTAAGGTCACAGATTCTCAGGTTGCTGGGATCAGGATGTGGACGTCTTGGTGGGGGACTATTCAGTCTACCCCCAAATTTGTACTCCTCCGTAAAGCATCTCCCCTGAAGCATTGATCACCCACTGAGGGCACTGGCAGTGGTGAACTCTGCCTTCAGCTAAGGTCACCAGAGGCTGGCTAATGGTGGACTTCAGCCATTTGTGGACAAGTGTCACAGCCCAGGACAGCTATCTTCTACCCTCTTCTGGGACCGACCCGCAGGAAGTTCCTTCCAGGTATTGGCTAGACCTGATTCTGACTGGCAAATTCCCGAGAATTCCCTGAAAGGTGGTGTGGAGGTGGGTAGATACTGGGTGCTGTGTCCTTCTGAGTAAGGATTCAGAGTCTGAGGTCTTCAGGTCCCTCATCAGGCATTTCCTGTCCACTGAGGCAGTCAGGATGCTGCTTTACAGAGATGAATAGGACAACACGCCCATCCTGACAGAACTCAGAGTCTGATGAGGAACTAGGAGGATAAATGAATCCTGGAGGAACTGCTAAAACCAGAGGAGAGTATACACTTGTTAGAACCTGGGGAAAGTGCTGTTGGTCTGAGAAGGAGGAGTAGGGGTTGCGGGGGGGAGCACATGAGGAAAGCTTCACAGGACTGAATTGTATAGACTAAACAGTAGGTCCGCCAAGGAGGGGAATGTATCTGGACAGAAGAAAGGGTTATGCCAAGTCATGAGAGGAATTGCAAATTGCAGACATTGGGTTGGATGAGAACAGATGAGTGGGGTTAGGGGAATGGCTGATGAACATCCAATGAAAAGCCAGGGAAGGTTTGCAATTTAGGAGCTGTAACGGTATTTACCTTTATAATTTTGTTTTGACTTTTCTGAATAGCTAATAATCTTATTAATTTTTTTCTGTTGTTTATTTTGGATCAGACTTGTGGCGGTCACTTTACAGGAACTGTTTCCTTAAATGTCTCCAGATACCCCATTTTACAGATGAGGAACTGAGGCCTGGTGAGATGAAGCATCTTGCCACAGTGTCCTAGGTGGTAAGAGGCAGAGCCAGGACTCAAACTCAAGTCTATGGCCTTGCCCTTAGCCTCTGCTTCTCTGTACTGATCATGATACATGGGCATGCATTTCATGCTGAGGATAATAGGGTGGAGGAGGTGGAAAGAGTGTGAAGCTCAACTCTGGCACCGGGTGGAAATTTTTTCTCCCTTGAGAGTGGTAGAGACAGGTGCCTATGGGTAATGAGTCCATTGAATCAGCGAGTCCCTCAATCCTGTACATCATGAAGTTCCTGTTCCTGACCCCCGTATCCAGCTTCTGGTATGTGCTCTTCACTTGGTCTTTTCTGCTTTGGAATGTGAACTTTGGAGTCCCAGAATCTTGGTGAGAATCCCTGGCCATGGCACTCACTAGCTGGGGGAGTGTAGGCCAAACACTTTAAGTTTCCTACTTTGTAAAATGATAAAACACCTACCTGCCTTGCAGGGTTGTTATGGTGATTAAAAGAAAGATGAAATAACAGGCTTAGTCGGAAGTGACCAAACTTGATGAACACGAGTGCTTGTCATCATTTCTGAATGGCATGCACAATATGGCCCTGTTGCTCTCACCTTTGCCTCCCTGGGACAAATGCTGTCCAGGTAGCCCTCATCGGTCTCCAGCTATCCTTCTGTCTCTTGGCATTCCCTTCCTTTCCTAGCCCCATCACTGCTCTGGCTCCCTCAGTCCTCTTCTCCCAGACCCATGGCTAGATCTCATCAAATCCCCTGCCTTCTGTTAGCCCTTATTCCCTTATCCTTCTGCTAGGAGCTTCCCCCAGAGTATCTCCAGCTGAGCCCCTTCACTGAATAGATTAATATTCTTAACTCCCGGTGAATGTGTTCCTCCGGACAGTTAATGGGATTCTCAACACCAGTGTCAGAAAGGCCTTTAAGCAACTTCTTGGTTCCAAAAGAACCAAAGTTTGTTCTCCCTGAATTCTTCACTTTAGTGAATTTTTCCATCATCTCCTAGTTCCTCAGGTCAGGGAGAAGCTCCTTCTCCTCTCCTATTCTCCAAATGCCTACATCACCAAATCTTTTTTTTTTTTTTTTTACATCCCCAAATCTTACCAGATTTATCCTTCTACAATTCCCTCCAATCCATCAATTCATCTATGTCTTCTAGTCACTGCCATAGCTGATGCCACCATTAGCTTTGATTAAAGGACCCAAAGTCCAATTAACAATACCAGTTCTGGGGCACCCGGGTGATGCAGTTGGTTAAACACCAGACTCTTGGTTTCAGCTCAGGTCGTGATCTCAGGATTGTGAGACTGAGCCCTGTGTTGGGCTCTGCGCTCAGCATGGAGTCTGCTAGAGTTTCTCCCTCTGCCTCTCTGTCCCACGTGAGCACACGCCTTCTCTCTCTCTAAGAAATAAATGAATTTTAAAAACAAAAACAAAAAACCCAATACTAGTTCCATGGCAGATCTTTTCCAGGAACCAGGTTGAACATGATGAGACTTTTTCGTTTTCCTTCAAATTTTGTGATGAGACTTTTGAAGAGAACATGAATTGCCTTTTGCCTTTTCCTCCCATCCAAGTACTAACCAGGCCCAACCCAGCTTAGCTTCTGAGATCAGATGAGATCGGGCGCGTTCAGGGTGGTATGGCCATAGACGCCTTTTGCCTTTTTCTTTATGACTAGTTTGAAATTATGTATCTAAAACAATAAAATTTTGATACTGACAAAAAATTTTGGTACTACTTCACTCCTAGTTTCTCAAACCAACAAAGACATTCCAAACATTTCCTAGGAAGTTTGGATTTCACAGAATAGTGGCAGGAATGTCAGCTCTGTCCTACTACCAAACAGGTGTCAAAGTTGTCACTAAAATGCCTGTGGCAGTTTGGGAAGCCCTTGAAGACAGTGGAGAGTTCCTTGTAGTCCTCCCCAAAGATGCTTACAGTGAGAATCAGATTCTGTGGCCCTAGCCCTGTGGGGGCAGATCTCCAAGGTGGCAGCTGATAGGTAAAACAGCAGTGTCCTGACAAGACCTGATGCTCTGCTGGGTGAGAAATATTGAGTTAATAGGTCCCACTTCCTCAGAAAATGAGTTTGCATACTGCTTTTGGTTTGCTAGCCCTATGTGAGGGTAGGGGGCTCAGTCAGGCTGAGGAGAGAACCCTTCCATTGTCAAGACCCAGACCTGCCGTTGTGTCTCACCTTTGACAGGAAACCAGTTAACACCAACCAGGGAGGGCCTCCACTGTCCAATACCAGTGAGGGACCAGGTCCTAATTCCCCAGTGCTCTTCGTCTTCTGCTTTCATTCACTGTTTTCCTTCCACATCCCGCAATCTTTAAGTTTGGTGAGTGAGCACTCCACTGTTGTGGTGAGAGGAAGAGAACTGGGTAGAAACATGAGAGGGGTGAAGGCACATCCTAGCCATTCTCATTAAGCTAGGAGCCCCTATCTTAGCCATGACAGACACACATGGGCTGTCCTCCAATCTCAGGGCCATGGGCAGGTCTTGGGTATCTTTGGTATTTTAGATTATTGGTATCTTGCTTTCAAATCTGACTTAGTATCAGTTCAAGGCGGGTAATCCTGGGAAGGAAGGGTTCCGACGTGGAAAGCCACATGCTCAGGCATCTGCTCAGACACTAATGGCTCTGACACTTTGGAAGTAATTCTTCCTCTAAGAACTTCAGGCTGCACCTTGGAAAACAAATTCCAGTGGATGAGATGCTGGGTGCAAAGCTGTCATCTCTGCACAGCTCTAAGTCACTGCTGCTTCTGCTTATAATTAAGTCACAGAGGATGCCATCACGTACTGTTGGTCTGAGCAGGGACTGAGGCCCTGGGCAGAGACCCTGGAGCCTGTATTGATCTCCTAGGGCTGCCCTAACAAAATACCACAGACTGGGTGGCTCAAGCAACAGAAACTTATTTAGTCACAGTTCTAGAGGCTGGAAGTCCAAGATCTTTGTAATAGGGTTTGGTTTCTTCTGAAGCTTCTCCTGAGCTTGCAGATGGCTGCCAGATTCTCCCTCTGTCCCCTTATGGTTGTCTCTCTGTGTTGGCTGTGTCCCAATCTCCTCTTCTTTTGTTGTTTTCTTAAAGATTTACTTTATTTTAGAGAGATCACCCACGCAAGTTCATGTGAGAGCAGGGGAAGGAAAGAGCGAGAGGAAAAGCATCCCAAGCAGACTCTCCACTGAGCGCAGAGCTGCCTCATAGCCCTGAGGCATAGCCTCATAGCCCTGTCATAGCCCTGAGGCATCATGACCTGAGTCAAAACCAGGAGTCTGATGGCTAACCAAGACACCCAGTTACCCCCATCTCCTTTTCTTATAAAAAAGACACTACTCATATTGGATTAGGGCACATCCTAATGACATACATTCCTTTCCTTCCTTTCTTCCTCCCTCCCCCTCCCTTTCTTCCCTCCCTCCTTCCTCCCTTCCCTTTATTTCTTTCTTTTGTTTCACTTGAGAGAGAAGCACAAGCAAAGGGAGCAGGAGAGGGAGAAGCAGGCTCTCCACTCAGCAGGGAGCCCAGTGTGGGACGGACCCCAGGACTCTGGGATCATGATCTAGCTGAAGGCAGATGCTGAATCAACTGAGCCACCCAGGTGCCCCCCCAATGACATTTTAACTTAAATGCCTCTTTAAAAGTACTATATGGCCTTAATTACAGTCATATTCTGAGGTACTAGGAGTTAGAGCTTCAACATAAGAATTTGGGAAAGAGGGCAGGAGACACAATTCAACTCGTAACAGGGACTATGAAAATCTGAGTCTGGGGATTAAAACCGGAGCGACAATCCATATTGCTCTCTCCTTCCCACCCCCCTCCCCGCCCCAACACTCCTTGCAAAAAGGCAAAAAAAATTTCAAGTCTTTCTTCCTCAGTTTCTGTTCTCCTCAGTGAATTTCCACCAATCTCTGTAATGGTTTTACCTGTGAACAAAAACACAAACTCTGGCCTTTTCCAGGTGCAAATAAGTGGTGTTCAAAGAAGAGGGGTCACCCACACACTTGCTGCTGAGTCTTGCGCAGTGCCGGCTTTCCAAGGCCCCAACCGACTCGTTTCTAAGATACCAAGAGGCCTTAAATCTTCCACTTTCATCTGGTGTACGAATCGCCCGTCGGAGATAAACTGGTCTCTGCCCTCACAGATTCTAGGGCAGCCAAATATAACCAAGGAAGGGGAGGAGCAGAGCGGGTTGTGTGCCTCCCATTGGTTCCGACTGCCCAAGAGCTTGGACTACGAGCGCCCCGCGCTGGACAACTCCTCCACTACATGCACAAAGCTTTATGTCTGCATCTGGGGTTGTTCTGGAGGAACAGGAGTCTCCTGCTGCGGACGTGAGCAGGTAACGGTACCAACAAGCAAAGATCGCGGGGAGGGGCCTTGGTTAAGGCGGCCTTTGAACCTTCCTGCGACTGCCGCTCTTTTTGATGAAACCCACAGGACTGTCAGAACTGAATGCCTGGCTGCAGAAGCCGGACCCTCTTTGTCCTCCGGTTCATTTCTTCTTGGAGCTGCCCATACTACCTGCCTCGAGGTCCACTGGCATTAAAAAGGGGGACTGGGTGGGGACAAGATTGGGGAAATGAGAACGTTAAGGACTTAAGACCTCTGGCAAAGTCGCTCAGGCCCACAAGGGACTTTGGACCAGCAAAATCCGGTTGATCTGAGAAGCCTGGGCATTACTGACACCCAACCCGCTGGTAAAGCTCAGGAATCCAGAACTTGACGCGGCAGAAGTCGGGCCATACGAAGGTGGCGATTTCCCTCCCCAACAAGAGTGCCGCGCCTTTCGGGGCCACTTCCGATTGGGATGTGGAGGTCGCCCGCGCACAGCGACGCCGCACCACTCCCCGGGGCTTAAAAAAGCCTGCCCGGGGGCGCCTGGGTGGCTCAAGTGGGTTAAAGACTCGGTCTTCGGCTCAGGTCATGGTCTCAGGATCGTGGGATCGAGCCCCACATCGGGCTCTCTGCTCGGCGGGGAGCCAGCTTCCCCGTCTCTCTCTGCCTACTTGTGATCTGTCAAATATATAAACAAATAATCTTTAATTAAAAAAAAAAAAACCAGCCGGGGTGCGCTCTGGACGGCAAGTCTCTAGCGTCGCATAGAAACTCCGTTGTCTTGGGACCCCTCGACCCTGAAATCCCTTTTTCACTTCCTAGACAGCTTACAACCTGGGTCACGGTGGAGCTGCTAAAAGACCACCCCACACCCATCAGTAAAGCGAGCGTGGACCGCCGTTTCGCAGAAGCGAAACTGAGGACCCGGGCCGCCGGGAGAGGGAAGCTAGCCAACAGGGTACCTGGATCCGGTTCGTGGCTTTTACGTCACCTGTCGTGAGGACTCGTCTGTCCCACCCTCCCGCGATAGAGAAGCGTCCGCCGGGAAGGAGCGGACAAACAACTAAAGTGGCACAGCTTCTTCCAAGTGCTGTCGTGGGTGGCTCTGAAAAGAGCCTTTGAATAGGATGGAACCTCGAGCCGAGCGCTCACTCAAGCCCGCTCCCCGCGGATGCGGCGCGCCAGCTGGATATCCTTGGGCATGATGGTGACGCGCTTGGCGTGGATGGCGCACAGGTTCGTGTCCTCGAACAGCCCCACCAGGTAAGCCTCGCTCGCCTCCTGCAGCGCCATGACGGCCGAGCTCTGGAAGCGCAGGTCCGTCTTGAAGTCCTGCGCGATCTCGCGCACCAGCCGCTGGAACGGCAGCTTGCGGATCAGCAGCTCGGTGGACTTCTGGTAGCGCCGGATCTCCCGCAGGGCCACGGTGCCCGGCCGGTAGCGGTGCGGCTTCTTCACGCCGCCGGTGGCCGGCGCGCTCTTGCGGGCCGCCTTGGTGGCCAGCTGCTTGCGCGGGGCCTTGCCACCGGTCGACTTGCGAGCCGTCTGCTTCGTGCGCGCCATACCAACCAAATCACGACCTCAACCGCGCTGCCGCAGCCACACTAACGCCGCTTCCGCCCGCCGCCCCACTTTTTATAGGCACCGTCTGTCTCCGATTGGGCGGGACAAGACTTGAAAGTCCCGCGCTGCCTGCCCATTGGCCGTGACGTCACCCGCCCTGGCGTCACCCGTTGGCTTGGGCAGAATCCTCCCTACCCCGCCCTCCCGCCTCGCTCACTCTCCAGTTTGCCAACAGCCTTCCCGCACCTTGTTTTTCCTTTCTTTTCGGCGGGCGGGGGAGGGGCGTGTTAGCTCGCAACCGGGTCAGAATGTTGTTCCAACCCAGCCCTTCAACCTCCTAGAACACACGGCTCCCCGTTCCTTCCCACGCTGTCTCCCCAATTCGACCTCAATCTTGCGTTGGCTCGGTCCCCCAAAACGCCTTGTTACCTTTGCAGAGCCCCCTCGTTCCGTCTGACGGGCCTTTTTTTCCCCGCCTGTCGGGGCTTTTCAGGTCAGAAAGCGGTCTCACCTCATCCCCTCAACCCCACCGCCTTCCGAGCGCGAGATCCCGCCTCCAGGAAGCTAAGTGGGGGCCCGCACCGCCGCTGCCAAGGCCGTCCCTCACTTTTACTTGACCAACAGCCGGCCCAGGAAAGCCCAGGACCAGGTCCGCCGCACTCCCGCAAACTGCCCGCTCCCTTGGCGGCCGGCAGGGGGTGCACGTGTGCGTTGGGCAAAGGCCTCGGCCCCTCACTTAAAAGTAAAGATGATCGAGAACTCAGGGCTGGAGACGAGCAACGGGGGAGGGGCAACCCCTTCGCCTCGCCGTCTCCGAGATCGGCCCACTACCCGCAAAGGCAGGAGGGAGCAAGCTGGCTACTGTAACAACTCTTTTATTTGAGAGAGTGGGTGGCTCTTAAAAGAGCCTTTGATTTCAGAGGTGTCCCCTTCCACACCAGGGCTGGCTGGGCTTCAGGACGCCGGCCTCACTTGCCCTTTGCCTTGTGGTGGCTCTCCGTCTTCTTGGGGAGCAACACGGCCTGGATGTTGGGCAGGACGCCGCCCTGGGCGATGGTGACTTTGCCCAACAGCTTGTTGAGCTCCTCGTCGTTGCGGATGGCCAGCTGGAGGTGGCGCGGGATGATGCGCGTCTTCTTGTTGTCTCGGGCCGCGTTCCCCGCCAGCTCCAGGATCTCCGCCGTCAGGTACTCCAGCACCGCCGCCATGTACACCGGCGCGCCGGCCCCCACCCGCTCGGCGTAGTTGCCCTTGCGCAGCAGCCGGTGCACTCGGCCCACTGGGAACTGCAGGCCGGCGCGAGACGACCGCGACTTGGCCTTGGCGCGGGCCTTGCCTCCTTGCTTGCCACGGCCAGACATGACGACCACGCTCCCGCAAAACACCTCCCGCTAAGCCACCGACAAAGTCGCCGCGCACCACCCCGCTTCACCCTTTTATAGACAGAACCCGGATAGTCCAACCAGCCCTTCCATTGGCTGAAGCGCATCTTTGTCCTCACGGCCAATAGCGTGGCTCGGCCAGAATCCGCTCATTTCCATAATCTCGTCCCCCCGCGCGGGAGCGCCGCCGAAAACTCGCGAATCACCACGCAGCCCAAGCAGAGCCTTAATTTGCCTACGGCCTCTTTAAGTAGCGAGGCGCTTCCGGCCGCCTGGGCCTTACTGCGCTGCGTGCGCCTCCGGACGGCTCTCGGGTTGTCTCTTGCGCTGCCCGCTATGCCGGAGCCGGCTAAATCCGCTCCCGCGCCCAAGAAGGGCTCCAAGAAAGCGGTCACCAAAGCCCAGAAGAAGGACGGCAAGAAGCGCAAGCGCAGCCGCAAGGAGAGTTACTCCATCTACGTGTACAAGGTGCTCAAGCAGGTGCACCCGGACACCGGCATCTCCTCCAAGGCCATGGGCATCATGAACTCCTTCGTCAACGACATCTTCGAGCGCATCGCCGGCGAGGCCTCCCGCCTGGCGCATTACAACAAGCGCTCCACCATCACGTCGCGGGAGATCCAGACGGCCGTGCGCCTGCTGCTGCCCGGCGAGCTGGCCAAGCACGCCGTGTCCGAGGGCACCAAGGCGGTCACCAAGTACACCAGCTCCAAGTGAGTCCCCGCCGGGACGCGGCGCTCGCCTGGGGCGCCGGCCGCTTCGCTCCAAAAGGCTCTTTTCAGAGCCACCCATCTTCATGCAAGAAGCTGTTCACGTACTGTACTGCGTATGACTCCTCTATTATGTTTGGGGGGCTTCTTTTCTAGTACATTAGATTCATGCCTGTTGTGTTCAAAAGTCCGTCTCTTTTCCTTTCTAGTTAAGCGATAGGGTAGTTCATACCTACCTACTTAGGTTGGTGAAAAACGAACTGGGGTGTAGGTATAATGTGGCTTGTCGGAGAGGACTGTTCTTGAAACTGGCTTTGGTTTTGCTACGTGCAGTTGAACATGTACACTACTACGTTCGACTGAGAAAAGCTGTGTTGATTTTCATAAACTTCTTTATGCACGATAAGATAGTCGTCAGGATAAAACCAGCAATCCTATCTTGTTACTAGTTGGCAAAACGGTAGTGGTACTTAAATATTTAATTATGTATGATAAGAAGTGATGGCTTTTATATTTGGTTCCAACAAATCCCTCGAGTCGGTATCCTCGATTCACAAACACCTCCCTATATCATTTTATGGAAAATTCTTCGATTAGGAAAATTGAAGCTGATTTTGATAGAGAAATTAACCCTTCCTGATGGTGCCTTCTTTGTGCCTTCTCTACCCCCATCAAATCCCACAAAACCTGCCTAAAATATGGTAGTAGTGATTTCCCCCCAAGAACTGTTACTTAGTTTGTCCGATTTAAAGGCTATTTTCACGTATTAGGAACGAAAAATGGGTAATTTCTGAAGCAGGAAAGAGACTCAAATGCTAGAGGAGCAGAAAGCCCAATATGGTTGGCAAAGTGAAAAGGAAGTTAATTAGCTTGAGAGTTTGTTCTCAGTGTTTAGGGAACTCTTGGATTGTTTTAGGCAGGGATTTGTATAACCTTAAAAAAGATTACTCTGATTGCTTAGTGGTCATAGACCTTAGGTTGCCCAAAGTAGGAGCAAAAAAAAACAATTAGGAGGCTATTGTAGTGTTGCAGACTAGAGCAGTGATTCCTGAAATCTGGTCTTCAGATCAGGAGCATCAGCATTACCTGAAAAATCTATTAAAAGTGAGAATTTCAGGCCCTGATAATCTGTGTTAACAGATCCTTTGGGTGATTCCAATGGGTGCCTAAGTGTGAGAACCCCTAGGAAGTTTAGACACTTTGGATTGGAATACAGTGATGGTAATGGTGAACTTGCCAAGAACAGGATTATATTTTGGAGGTAAAATTGACTCGTTTTGGTGAGGAATAAAATTATGTAAGAGCAAAACCACTAAATTTTTGGTTTAAACAATTACTGCTGTGTGGGTTTTTTTGTTCTTTTAAAGATTTGTTTATTTGAGAGAGAGTGTGTGGGTGGGGTGGAGCAGCCAGGGAGGGAGAGGGAGAGAATCTCAAGCAGACTCCCTGCTGATCGGGGAGCATGAGGCAGGATTGATCCCCCAGACTCTGAGATCATGACCTAAGCTGAAATTAAGAGTCAGATGCTTAACCGACTGAGCCCCCCAAAATGCCTCTGAACAACTGGGGCTGTAAATCAAAATGGAATACTGGAGGGCACCTGGGTGGCTCAGTCGTTAAGTGTCTGCCTTCGGCTGGGGTCATGATCCCACTAGAGGAAAAAGTACATCCTCAGGGGAGAATCGGAGAACTGAACCAACCACTCATGGAATTCAGCCAAACTGCAAGCCCTGTTCTACCATCAGACATCCAGTTAAGCCCATTTATCTGACATACTTTCATTTAAACTAGTTTGAATCTTGAAATGTTTGAGAAATAATAACATAATTTCCCAGCATAAACAATGATAGACTGTCCCGAAAGGTCTCAAAGAGGTTAAATGAGGTAGATAAGAAAAAAATAGAGGTGCTCCAACTGCACATTTGGACCAAGTCTCCAAGTTAAATTAAAATCAATACTTCACCAGGGCCAGAGATTAATATTACCATCCAGGAGGAATGTTTGGGATTTAAAGAAATCGGATATTTTATTTAAAAACTTAATGTAATTCTATGACTAAAATTCTTAGTATTTGTATGAGTTTTTCAGGGCTTCCATAACAGAGGGCCAGAAACTGAGTGGCTTAAAACAACAGGAATTTGGGGTGCCTGGGTGGCTCAGTAGGTTAAGCCTTTGCCTTCGGCCCAGGTCATGAGCTCAGGGTCCTGGGATCGAGCCCTGCATCGGGAGCTCTGCTTGGTGGGGAGCCTGCTTCGCCCTCTCTCTCTGCCTGCCTCCTTGCCTACTTGTGATCTCTCTCACTGTCTCTCAAATAAATAAATAAAATCGTTTAAAACAACAACAGGGATTTATTCTGCCGTAGTCCTGGAGGCTAGGAATCTGAAGTCAAGGTGTTACCAGGGCCCGGTCCCTCTGAAGGCTCTTAAGGAGAATCCTCTGTTTTTCCCCAGCTTCTGGTAGCTCCAGCGATTTTTTTGGCATGTGACTGCATAACTCCGACCTCTGGCTCAGTTTTCTTCCTGTGTGTTTGTACATTTTCATGTTCTTAGTCACATGGGATTTGGGCCCACCCTAATGACCTCATTTTAAATTGATTACAGGCAAATTTCATTTTATTGTGCTTTGCAGATAATGCATTGTTTACAAATTGAAGGCTTGCACCAACCCTATGTGGAGCGAGCCCATTGGCATCATTTTTCCAACACCATTTGCTCACTCAATGTCTCTATCACATTTTGGTAATTCTTACAATAGTTCAGACTTTTCATTATTATTGTTAATGGCAACCTGTGATCAGTGATCACAGCTTGCTGAAAGCTCAGATGATTGTTAGCATTTTTATCAATAAAATATTTTGTAATTAAGGTATATATATCGGAGGTTTTTTTTTTACATAATGCTATTGCACACTTAATAAAATACAACACAGTGTAAACATAACTTTTATATGTACTGAGTAACTCAAAATTTCATCTGATTTGCTTTATTGCAATATTTGCTTTATTGTGGTGGTCTGGAACCTAACCCACAATATGTCAGAGGTATGACTGTACATCGCTGCAAAGACCCTACTTCCAAATAAGGCCACATTCTAAGGCCCTGGGGAGTTAGATTTCAACATATCTTTTTAGAGGACAAAATTCAATGCCTAACAGTAGTCAACAGCTGTGGTAAGAGGCACATGGCCCCCAATTACATGCACATCTAAGTCCGTAGAATCTGTGAATGTTACTTTATATGGCAAAGGGGACTTTACTGATACGATTTTGAAATAGGGGGATTATCCTCAATTATTTGGGTGAGCCCCAAATGTAATCACCAGGGCCCTTATCAGAGTAAAGCAGAAAGGTCAAGGGCGGAAAAAGGTGATGAAAGCAGAGAGAGATTTGAAGATGATACGACACCTTTGAAGAGGAAAGAAGGTCCCCGCCTAGAAGCTGGAAAATGCATGGAAATGGAGTCTCTCCCTTAGAGCCTTTGGAGAGAGTACAGTCTTGGTTTCCACTTGGTGAAACTGATTTTATACTTCTGATCTCTAGAACTGTAAGAGAATACATGTGTGTTTTAAGCCACAAAGATTGTAATACAGTTAGTTGACCCCTGAACAACACATTTGAACTGCACAGGTCCACTTGTACACATTTTTTGGATAAATACGGCCCAGAACTCCAAATGTATTTTCCTTATGATTTTAATCACATTTTCTTCTCTTTAGCCTACTTTATTGTAAGAAAATAGTATATGACACGAACTATGTGTTAATGACTGATGTTATCAGAAGGCCTTCCTTCCAGTCAACAGTAGACTAGTAGTCGTTTGGGGGGAATCAAAATTCATATGCAGATTTTTGACTGCTCAAGGGTCGGTGCCCCAAACCCTTTGTTGTTCAAGGATCAACTGTAGGCGGTGTTGCCAGTGCCCCGGCGGAGAAGCTGAGGTCATCATCGAATCTGAAATACTTCAAGTGGATACAGAGTGGTTTCCGCACTGCAGACAATGAAGTGTGTTGTTGTGGGCAATGGTGCCATTGGTAAAACATGTCTCCTGATATCCTACACAACAAACGGATTTCCACCTGCCCATGTACCGGCTGTTTTTGACAAGGATGCAGTCAGTTACGATTGGTGGAGGGCATATACTCTTGGACTTCTTGACACTGGAAGGCAAGAGGATTGTGACAGATTACGACCACTGAGTTATCCACAAACAGGTATATTTTCATCTGTTTGTCAGTGGTCTCACCATTCTCATTCGAAAATGTGAAGGAAAAATAGGTGCCTGAGATAATGCCCCATTGTCCAAACATTCCTTTCTTGCTTGTTGGGACCCAAATTTATATCTGAGATGACCCCTCTATGACTGAGAAACTTGCCAAGAACAGACAGAAGCCTATCATTCCAGAGAGGGTTGAAAAGCTAGCCCGGGGACCTGAAGGCAGTCAGGTGTGTGGAGTGTTTTGCACTGGCACAGAAAGGCCTAAACAATGTATTTGACGAAGCAACATGGGCTACCTTGGAGCTTGCCGGACCAGAGAAGAGCCGCCGGTGTGTGCTACTGTGAACGTCTCTCCAGAGCCCTTTCCCTACGGCTGGTGTCAGCATCATACTAAAAGCAATTTTAAATCAAACTCAAGATTAAGATTAAAAATCATTTTTGCAATAGTGACAAATGTCTGCACCTACCCACATGCACTCATGTGAGACAAGGCCCGGATGTATGGTTCCCTTACCCGTCTCTAATTTGAGTAATTGTGTATTATCAGAAGAGTGATTAGTACTAATTATTGTTTTGTCATTTGTTTAAAAGAAAGGCATGCTTGTGATGACTCTAGCAGATTAATGTGGGATTTTGAAGTTGCTTCCAGGCTCCATCCACTCTGGAGAATGATCTGGGACATTTAATTTTGTTTGTTTTTTTCTGGTTGTGGTAGGGACAGTGGGGTGGGGTACAGGAGTGTGTGTGGGGGGGGATGTTTTTATTTAGTCATGTTTTTTAAATTCATTAACCATTGGACAGCCCTTAAGGGGAGGAGGACGGATTGATTCCACATTCCACTTCCTATATCTAGTTTAGAAAACTTGTTCTTTACCTCGTGCTCTTAGGAAGGAGTATAGTAAATGCCTCATTTAAAAACGTACTCCTTCAGGGGTGCCTAGGTGGCTCAATGGGTTAAAGCTTCTGCCTTCCGTTCAGGTCATGATCCCAGGGTCCTGGGATCAAGCCCCACATCGAGCCCTGCATTGAGCCCCGCATCGAGCCCCGCATCAAGCCCCGCATCGGGCTCTCTGCTCGGGGTCGGGGGAGCCTGCTTCCCGTTCTCTCTCTCTCTCTCTCTGCGTGCTTCTCTGCCTACTTGTGATCTCTATCCAAAAAACAAACAAACAAACAAAAAAAACCCTCAAAAAAACCCCACAACCCACTCCTTTTTGAAAGTTGCCTTTTCTCTCTACCCTTGAGTAGGTCCAGTATTTGATGAAACTCACGAAAGTGGGTGGAACGTGTCTTGCCCCTCCTCTCTTCTAGGATGCACACTCTATATGTGACTGTGACTTTTAAGGAAATTTGTTTGCCATTTGCTGATTTTTTTTTGAAGTTAATTTCTTCTTTCACTGGTAAATGAAAAGTATTGTGCCTTTGGAAGTACACCAAATGGATTGAGTACGTAATTAAAAAACATTTTTTCCCCTGTCATTGTCTTACATGCTTAGCAGAGATCTCCAGCCTAATAGTGTACAATACGGTGTTCCTAGAATACAGCTGAAGACCTGGTAAATCGAGGAAATGTGAGGGGTGGCGCTAGGAGACAGATCTTTGGAATGATGCACATCCTCTTTCAAACTGGGAGGATGAAGAAGCTGGGGGTGTGGATGGGGTGGGGAGAACATTTAACAACATGAGACCAGTCAGGGGAATCCCCTTGTTTCTGTTTTGCATATGAGGAACCCTAGAGTAGCTAGTTGAGGGCTCTAATTTAATTAAAAAAAATCATGGAGTCTTAAGACTCTTTGTGAGTGTTAATAGGAATTTTATCCACTTATTTTGGTTGCAGTTTCCAATTTTTTAAAAAAATGTTTGGGTAATTTTCCCCATCTTCCCCTAATCCTAATTCTTGTAGATTGATTACTGTTGAACCAATGCTTTCTCATGTCCCAATTCTATGTATATGAATTCTTTTCAGATGCAAATTAACAAATAAATAATAACAAATTAACAAAAAACCCTTCACCAAAAAAAAAAAAATCAACTGTAATTTGTTACAACTGCAAAGACTATTTCCAATTAGGCCATGGAAACTAATACAACAGTTATATATAGGATATTTTTTTCACAATTGAAGACATTTGAATATGGATTGTATATAACAATATTAAGTCAGTATTAAATTTGTTGTATGTAATAATGGTATGTAGTCATATAGGACAATGTATTTCTAAGGGAGAAATGCTAAAGTGTTTAGGGAGAAATGTCAGAATGTTTGCAACTTATTTTTAAATTATTCAGAAAATGTGTAAGTGTGCATGAAAAGTGATAAAGCAAATGCAGCAAATTTGACAATTAGTGAATCTAGATGAAGATATGGTTGAAGATCTACTTTTTTTTTTCAATTTTTCTATAGGTTTGAACTCCCCCTTCTTGAGAAATTTTTTTTTAATTGTGATTAAAGACTTTAAGCATGACAGAAACAGCTTTCATAGACATTATCATCCATTTTATTTTTGCAATAAAACAAATCTATGTTAACTGATACACTTTCATCAAGAACGATTTTTCATCTCATTAAAGGGCTTATGTATGTTTGAGAATGATCATCCATCTACTAACTAGAACTCTGAATGTTATCTCTCGCTCATCATACTTGCTCTACTCATTAAAGATTACAGTGACTTGGGGCGCCTGGGTGGCTCAGTGGGTTAAGCCTCTGCCTTCAGCTCAGGTCATGATCTCAGGGTCCTGGGATCAAGCCCCGCATCGGGCTCTCTGCTCAGCGGGAGCCTGCTTCCCCCTCTCTCTCTGCTTGCTGCTCTGCCTACTTGTGATTTCTGTCTGTGAAATAAATAAGACCTTTAAAAAAAAAAAGATTACAGTGACTTATGTGATTGCACTAGTCCACGGATGCTCCAATTACATTGGCTTAGACATTTGGTTATTCTATCTTCTAAAGTCTGAGATTGAAAATGAAGTTGCATAGAGGAGTTTAGTCAAATTTGGTCTCAGTAGACCAAAGCTAAGTCATTTCCAGGAAGAGAACACATCTTGACATGTTCTAGTGAGCGATTCTAAGTGCTTTCAGAAAGAGACGGCAGATCATCTACAAAAGAGCAAGAACCAGACTTTCCACCCCCAACCCCTTTCTCTTCCCTGAACTCCAGATTATCATATTTCATATTCCCATTTGGGAATTTGGTCTTTCCTATCTGATTCCTACTTGATACTTCCACTCAGATAGCTACCAGGAGTCTCACAATTTTGTCCGAAACAGTACTTTTGGATTTCTCCCTCCAAACCTACTCATCACTCATGTCAGTAAATAGCAGCTCTTTCTGAATGCTCTGTCCAAAAACCCACAATTAATCCTTTATTCTTCTCCCGTCATAACCTACATTCAGCTCATCAGTTTCAATTAAAATATGTCTTCACTACTCAGATCTCCAGTGATACCACCTATCTCTCTCCTACTACTACTCTTGCTCTCCTATAGTCTATTTTTTAACATAGCATCCTGGATGAGCTTTAAAAAAACAAGTCAAATAATGTCGTTACTCTGATCAAACTCTCCAAAGGCACTCCAACTCACTTGGAATAAAAAACAAAATCTTTGCGATGGCCTATGAAGCCTCTCTATGGCCTACGTGGTCTGACCTTCAGCTACCTCCCTGATCTCTTCTCCCTGCAGATACTCTCTTTGCTTGCTGTGTTTCAGCCGTACTAGCATTGCTTATTCCTT
The DNA here is from genome assembly GCF_902655055.1 of Lutra lutra. Lineage (NCBI taxonomy): Eukaryota > Metazoa > Chordata > Mammalia > Carnivora > Mustelidae > Lutra > Lutra lutra. The sequence goes on from NC_062281.1 coordinate 91,431,476, forward strand.
AACTCCCCAAACTTGTGCCTGCCCAAGGCCTTTGCACTTGTTTCCCAATTCTTAGAATCCACTTCTCCAAGGTAGGCTATGGCTCACTATCCTATCTATTCAGGCCTTTGCTCAAATATTAAGTGATCAGACCTGTTGTCCACACTGGATTCCATATTCTGTAGTACTCCATAGTACTTATCATTCCCTGATTATAGTATATTTCTTTCATTTACTTCTTTTCAGCATCCACCAATGAACACATAGCTTTATGTGGACAGGGACTTTTTCTTCTCTGTTTATTGCTGCATCCCCAGCATGTTTTATTTATCTGAGGGTGCAAAATATGATCCCCCCCCTCGCCTTTATTGCAGGAAGTGGTGTGCACCAATACTCATGGTGGAGCCTGAACAGATGTCTGTTTTGTTTTCACACTTGTAAGTGTAAATTTTGATTCCAAAGGGAATTATTGATGGATAATATAGTTACACTGAGTCACCTCCACCTTTAAGAATTAGCTATTTTTGCTTTCCTACTCAATATTCAGAGAATCCTCAGAACAAAATAGTAATGACTCCCTCCCCAACATGTAATTACAGCATTTGCCCAACATCCTGTGTGCCTCTCAAAATGTTTTCATTATATTACTACCCTGTAAACTCAAACCTCCCCCTATTTTCTTTTCTCCTTCCCATTTCCACACTTCAGCCTCCTGCCTAATCTCTAAGTAGATTCAAGCAAAGGCACATGCAAAAGCAGTAAGATGTTTCTTGGGGTCTAATCATTGGAAAGAAAGGATGGATTCAGTAGAATACTAGGAAATAAGTTACTGTTTTTTAATTGGGCAGGGCAGACAGGAGGCAATAAAAATCATGCTGGAGGATCATATTTGGGATTTTATGTGGGTACATGAGAAAAAAAAAAAAAGAGTATACACAAGAGGATGAGCTAGGACACCTGCAGTGCACTTAACATTTTTTTCCAGGAAGTTTTAGTTTTACATCTTTATTTTAGTACCTTATTTTCTGTTCTCACTTGACCTCTTTAAAATGTGTTTTCAAACACTAATGAAGGTAGAAAAGCAAAGTCTTATGCTGTATTTAGTGCCCTGAATTAATGAGGGGATATATGAAACCAATTTTCTTTGTAGTATTATAAAGAGTTCTGGGAAAGGACAATTTAGGAAAAAGGAATAAACTGTCTGGGTGGTGACTGAAAACTCCAACAGGTTCTTACCAACTAATATGGCAACTATATAGACAGTATGTCAGTGGTTATCAAATATTTATTACCTGGAATGTCCCAGAGGTTGTCCATCCTTGCCTCTCCCCCTCAGTGCCCGTGATTTGGGTTCAGTGGAAATGTGTGACTTTAGGGATAAACTGACTGATTCAGGGTCAAATGGCCTCAAATATTAGGAAATATTTGAATTAAATATCTCTAATATTTAGTGCTTCTATTTCAAAGAGGAAGAAAACACAACTGTTCCAAGAAAGTGACAAACATTTTTCAGACTTAAAAGTTTTAGCAATGTTGAGTTCCTGGACATTTTATGATTAGCAGGCCCAGGTTCTGGAAATCCCTGAGAATCTATAAACCCTCTTTCCTTCCTTCCTTATCCAGATTATAAAATATCAAAATTACAACTATGGGGAATTGTGTAACTTAACACCTGAGCAAAAATGGTCTATTACAGATTGTAAGTGCCCTTTATATTATCTGAAAATTTAACGTCTCCAATTTTAGAAATACGTACTGACTCAGTGTACCTGAAAGGAATACTAAACTGGGACAGGAGAGGTATGTAAACTAGAAATTACTTACGACAGAATCCAGATATCGAGATACACGAAGAGGAAAGAGTTTCTGGAGATGGTTTCAAAAGCATTGCTTCGCATTTATAACACATGAATTTTCCACAGCAAGGAAAATGAAGTCACAAAGTACAATCCCAACTAAGTGCTTTACAGTAAACACTCCTTAACACTAATTACCACAATCTTTGAGACGTTGACAGCCATGCATCGCTAACCGTTTAAGTTAGAGGTGTTACTTTTCAGAACGAATACACCTACTCTACACCAAGCTCTCCACCATACAGAAAATCAGGACCCATTTTGGGTTCCTTTCTGGTTCTCCAAAGGAAGACTGATATTACCTAAGGAAATAAAGCTAAGTGCTAAAAAAAGAGAAGTTTTGAATATAAGTAAATAAAAAACAGCTTCTTTCACGGAGAAGATGGGTGGCTCTGAAAAGAGCCTTTTGGAGCGAAGCGGCCGGCGCCCCAGGCGAGCGCCGCGTCCCGGCGGGGACTCACTTGGAGCTGGTGTACTTGGTGACCGCCTTGGTGCCCTCGGACACGGCGTGCTTGGCCAGCTCGCCGGGCAGCAGCAGGCGCACGGCCGTCTGGATCTCCCGCGACGTGATGGTGGAGCGCTTGTTGTAATGCGCCAGGCGGGAGGCCTCGCCGGCGATGCGCTCGAAGATGTCGTTGACGAAGGAGTTCATGATGCCCATGGCCTTGGAGGAGATGCCGGTGTCCGGGTGCACCTGCTTGAGCACCTTGTACACGTAGATGGAGTAACTCTCCTTGCGGCTGCGCTTGCGCTTCTTGCCGTCCTTCTTCTGGGCTTTGGTGACCGCTTTCTTGGAGCCCTTCTTGGGCGCGGGAGCGGATTTAGCCGGCTCCGGCATAGCGGGCAGCGCAAGAGACAACCCGAGAGCCGTCCGGAGGCGCACGCAGCGCAGTAAGGCCCAGGCGGCCGGAAGCGCCTCGCTACTTAAAGAGGCCGTAGGCAAATTAAGGCTCTGCTTGGGCTGCGTGGTGATTCGCGAGTTTTCGGCGGCGCTCCCGCGCGGGGGGACGAGATTATGGAAATGAGCGGATTCTGGCCGAGCCACGCTATTGGCCGTGAGGACAAAGATGCGCTTCAGCCAATGGAAGGGCTGGTTGGACTATCCGGGTTCTGTCTATAAAAGGGTGAAGCGGGGTGGTGCGCGGCGACTTTGTCGGTGGCTTAGCGGGAGGTGTTTTGCGGGAGCGTGGTCGTCATGTCTGGCCGTGGCAAGCAAGGAGGCAAGGCCCGCGCCAAGGCCAAGTCGCGGTCGTCTCGCGCCGGCCTGCAGTTCCCAGTGGGCCGAGTGCACCGGCTGCTGCGCAAGGGCAACTACGCCGAGCGGGTGGGGGCCGGCGCGCCGGTGTACATGGCGGCGGTGCTGGAGTACCTGACGGCGGAGATCCTGGAGCTGGCGGGGAACGCGGCCCGAGACAACAAGAAGACGCGCATCATCCCGCGCCACCTCCAGCTGGCCATCCGCAACGACGAGGAGCTCAACAAGCTGTTGGGCAAAGTCACCATCGCCCAGGGCGGCGTCCTGCCCAACATCCAGGCCGTGTTGCTCCCCAAGAAGACGGAGAGCCACCACAAGGCAAAGGGCAAGTGAGGCCGGCGTCCTGAAGCCCAGCCAGCCCTGGTGTGGAAGGGGACACCTCTGAAATCAAAGGCTCTTTTAAGAGCCACCCACTCTCTCAAATAAAAGAGTTGTTACAGTAGCCAGCTTGCTCCCTCCTGCCTTTGCGGGTAGTGGGCCGATCTCGGAGACGGCGAGGCGAAGGGGTTGCCCCTCCCCCGTTGCTCGTCTCCAGCCCTGAGTTCTCGATCATCTTTACTTTTAAGTGAGGGGCCGAGGCCTTTGCCCAACGCACACGTGCACCCCCTGCCGGCCGCCAAGGGAGCGGGCAGTTTGCGGGAGTGCGGCGGACCTGGTCCTGGGCTTTCCTGGGCCGGCTGTTGGTCAAGTAAAAGTGAGGGACGGCCTTGGCAGCGGCGGTGCGGGCCCCCACTTAGCTTCCTGGAGGCGGGATCTCGCGCTCGGAAGGCGGTGGGGTTGAGGGGATGAGGTGAGACCGCTTTCTGACCTGAAAAGCCCCGACAGGCGGGGAAAAAAAGGCCCGTCAGACGGAACGAGGGGGCTCTGCAAAGGTAACAAGGCGTTTTGGGGGACCGAGCCAACGCAAGATTGAGGTCGAATTGGGGAGACAGCGTGGGAAGGAACGGGGAGCCGTGTGTTCTAGGAGGTTGAAGGGCTGGGTTGGAACAACATTCTGACCCGGTTGCGAGCTAACACGCCCCTCCCCCGCCCGCCGAAAAGAAAGGAAAAACAAGGTGCGGGAAGGCTGTTGGCAAACTGGAGAGTGAGCGAGGCGGGAGGGCGGGGTAGGGAGGATTCTGCCCAAGCCAACGGGTGACGCCAGGGCGGGTGACGTCACGGCCAATGGGCAGGCAGCGCGGGACTTTCAAGTCTTGTCCCGCCCAATCGGAGACAGACGGTGCCTATAAAAAGTGGGGCGGCGGGCGGAAGCGGCGTTAGTGTGGCTGCGGCAGCGCGGTTGAGGTCGTGATTTGGTTGGTATGGCGCGCACGAAGCAGACGGCTCGCAAGTCGACCGGTGGCAAGGCCCCGCGCAAGCAGCTGGCCACCAAGGCGGCCCGCAAGAGCGCGCCGGCCACCGGCGGCGTGAAGAAGCCGCACCGCTACCGGCCGGGCACCGTGGCCCTGCGGGAGATCCGGCGCTACCAGAAGTCCACCGAGCTGCTGATCCGCAAGCTGCCGTTCCAGCGGCTGGTGCGCGAGATCGCGCAGGACTTCAAGACGGACCTGCGCTTCCAGAGCTCGGCCGTCATGGCGCTGCAGGAGGCGAGCGAGGCTTACCTGGTGGGGCTGTTCGAGGACACGAACCTGTGCGCCATCCACGCCAAGCGCGTCACCATCATGCCCAAGGATATCCAGCTGGCGCGCCGCATCCGCGGGGAGCGGGCTTGAGTGAGCGCTCGGCTCGAGGTTCCATCCTATTCAAAGGCTCTTTTCAGAGCCACCCACGACAGCACTCGGAGGGAGCTGTGTCACTTACGTGTCCCGGTGTCCGTTCACTCCGGACATGTGGCGTAAAGGTCACGCGCCGGATTCAGGTTCCCTGCTGGCTGCCCTCTCTTCCGGGCGGCTAGCTCTCCCCTCCCCCCCACCAAGTTCGGCTTCTGGGAGATGGCAGTGCGTGCTCGATTTACTCAGGGACGCGGAGGGAGAGGGATGGTCTTTTTTTAGCAGCTCCACCGTGATCTAGGTTGTAAGCTGTCCGAGCAGGAGAAGAGGGGCTTTCAGGCTCGAGAGGAGCCCGAGACGGCCAGGAATCCCTAGGGGACGCTCGGGACTCGCCTTCCATAGCGCGCCCCACGCCTTTCTAGGCCACTGGGAGTGGAATTCGCGCCAGCGACCCCCACATCCCTGCCGGAAGTGGTCCCCAGAGGCACCGCGCTCTGGCTGGGGAGGGAAATCGCCACTTTCGTATGGCCCGACCTCTGCCGGCTCAAGTTCGGGATATCTGAGTTTTGAGTGTGCCTAATCCTCCCATTTCTCGCCGGTAGGATAAGTCCTATCTTCTATCTCTAAGACGGAATTGGGGTTGCAGGGACAGGCTGGAACGTGACTGCGGTGAGCTGGGCCTTCGCTGGTGCATTCTCCGCATAGACCCATAGAAGTGAGACTCGTGTGTTCTGTGAAGGTCTCTAAAAGCTTGGACTCGCGTCTGGGTTTTCTGTTCAGACTCGGAATTGTTTTAAGACAAGTGGGAACGCTTCAGGTATCTGAGAGGTTATCCAGAGAAAGAACAGATGGGTGGCTTCTGAGTGAAAGTTCTTGGGAAGAGTAAAGAGGCAGTCCTCCTTTAGGAGATGAATTTCCCCACAATCAGGAAATAATGAGGGTGTGGGCCTTAGGAACGGTTCTTGCACCATTTAGGAAGTGGAAGTGCAAGCCCTCTGGAGTGGGAGAGAGTCTTGCCGACGCCCCTCCACAGAGCTCTACAGGTCTGAGATGCTACGGGTACAGGTGCAAATGCTCTGCTGGTCTTAGATGACACCTCTTTTTAATCTTAGTCATTTCCTTGCCCCGGAATGGGCCAAGACTTGGGTTTTCTGTTTTGTCGCAGCGCAGTGACAGGTTAAAAATATTCCACCAGGAATTCACAAGGGAAAGAAGAGAAAAGGAAGGAAACAGTTCTGTTTTGTAAGTTCCTGTTCCCTCCCTGAAAAGCTGGAGACCAGCATATTTTCGTAGGGACTGGGTCACACCAATCTCCAGGGCATACCCCCAGGTTCCTATTCAGACCATTATTCCCTGTTTAGGCCCTCATTGCAGGGTAAATCCGTGGGTCTTGTGTCTGTACTATCTGAGTTAAGAAGTCACTTTTAGAGGTGGGGGTGGGAGTGGGCACCACCTTTGCACCCATCATCTCATCCATCATCTCATCCATCCATCTTTCAGGCACATAATAGGGCTTTCTGGGGTACAATCTGAGGCTCTCAGGTGTGGCTTGTCCAACATCTCAGGCCCAGGAGTGGCTGAACTGACCCTGGAAGCTGTGATGTTGGTTACAGGTGTCAGTCTTCTACATCCTGCACTTGCCCCCAGTATCACACTGCTTTAATCTACCAATCTGAGTGCCTGTAACCTCCAGGAAGTCTCCCTGTCTGAACCTCAAAGGGAAATTTAGTGGCATTGTTGATAGTCAGAAATAGAAGAAAATCTTGTGTTCCTGTTACTGGAAAAGCCTCCCCTCCCAGCAGCCTTTCAAATCTTTAAGAGACCAGCACAGACAGTACATCAATACAAGATAACAATTTAAAATCTAAGTATTCATATTTAATAATTTCTGTACTTAAATGTCTACTCTTAGGTGAGAGTTAAGAGATAGTTAAGGACAAGGTAAATAAATGTTCTTCCTGTAACGATTAGCTTCTACATGGCTAGCTGGGTTTGCAGGAAAAGTCTACCCTGAACCTGCATTTTTTTTTTTTTTAAAGAATTTTATTCATTTATTTGACAGTACAAGCCAGGGGAAAGGCAGAAGGAGGGAGAAACAGGCTCCCCACTGAGCAGAAAGCCTGTTGCAGGACCCTGGGATCTTGATCTGAGCCAAAGGCAGGCATTTAACCGACTGAGTTACCCAGGTGCCCCAGAACCTGGGATTTTCAAGAAGTGAAAACCAGTTTTTGTTCAGATATAAATTGGCCTTAGGGTAGGGGGTGTATTTGCATGTGTAGATGTAAGCTCTGTGGTATGGCCCTGTGGGCACTACCTTTTCTTCCTTGGAAGAGGACTTGGTCTCCGGGTTCACACCCTCTCCTGGTCATCCTTATCCTTCTCCACATCCCCATCTCAAACTTCTCGTGTTCTCCTCTTCTCTGCCAGGCCCACCGATATTCCTGGTTTCAGCCATGCTGGCCTTGGCTTTTTCTTCCTTCCAGCTCAAAGGAGATCGTGGATTCCCTGCTTGTCATATCTCTGCTTCCCTCAAGTGCTCCCAAGTTGGTATTTTCTGCCATGTCCCCTGTCTTGAGCTGTACACCAATATTTTTAACTGCCGGGTGGCCAGTTTCTTCTGGATAGGTTAATAAGCCCTTCACACTCCTCTTATTTCTAAAAGTACATCATCTTGCTTCCCATCTTGCTCAGATACCTTCATCCCCCAGGCTGTTTGGGGCAGAAGTTCCTTGCTCTTCCCCTTTGTCCAAATTTCAGGAGGCACCAAATGTTATCAAATCTACTTTCTGACTTTCAATCCCATCACCCTTTCTCTATCCATCCAGGGTCTCTGTGTTAACTGAGCCCACCCCCCACCCCCCACTCTGATCTGGAGGATTAAGCTTTCAGGCTAGACTCTGCCCTGCCAGTAAGCTCCCACTCTGTCACTCTCGTGTTTTAATTTTTTCTACCTCCTTCCCATTCCCTTCAGGTTAAAGCCTACCTTCTTTTGTATGGTAGTTCAGAGCAATGGAGGTTAACTAGTTGGGGCTCAGCCATTAGATGAACCCAAACCTGAAGGCCTTGACTTCAGCAGGTAAATCTCGGTAGGCCTTACTTTTCCAGTTTGAAAAATGAGGACATTTGTACAATGGGAACATCTTACGAATAGTGTTTTTGGAAATATTAAAAGTGACCATTCTTAAGGAACCTAGCACAATGTCTGGCCCAGAATAAACATTCAGTTAATTTGAGCTACTTTATTAACCGTTATTAAATTTAAAAGATCCCAATAAGAATTGATGTACATCTAGTTCCTGCCATTTCTCAGAGCCTTCCCAGCTTTTGGACCCCCTGCCAGGCAAACAAGTAAGTTCTAGCCCCATGGAACATCTGCAATCCCCAAGGATACCATGTCTTCACACATTCCATTTCTTCTATCTAGAATTTCTTCTGTCCTCCTCCCCTTTTTTGTAACCCCAAGAACCCCTGCTCATTCTTCAAGAACCAGCCCTATGTAGCCCCCCCTTCCCTTTGTCTTCCTCCTCCTCATCTCCTTGCCTCTCCCTCTACCTCTACTTACTCCCCTTCCTTTACCCTCAGCAGTAGGCCAGCAGCATTGCTCAGGGTGAAGGTCATCTTGTTTTCCCTCTTGTTCAGGCCTGTGGCATCAGTACGCAGGGTGCATGGCATGCCCCAGGGAGTCAGGAAATGCTTGATGAGGGGCCCACCCTTTGGCTTTTACATGAAGAAGTTGGGAATAAGAGGCCCCAGCTCTTGGGTCCCTGCAGTTAGAGATGAAGAGGAGGTCTGAACTGGACCACAGCAAAGAACTTCCAAGGTCCTTGGGGGTGTGTCTTGGAATGTGGGAACAAGAAAGTGCCCAAGAGCAGAGTGTCTGGAAAACCTGTTCCTGGTGATAGTAACTGAGAAAAAGAGTTCCCTGAGCTCTACCCCCACCAGCACCCCCAATCTGTTCCTGAGTGTAGACGATCTGGGGAGAAATGTCTCCCTTTCTATCCCCAAAGACCTCAGATTTAGAACTGCTAATTGGATTTTTTGAGGATGTGATGGGGGACCAGGAGCAGACAGTAAAGTGTACGTAAGGAGAGGTGGGAAGAGGAGGAAGGATGGCAGAGGAGAGATAAGGGGATAGAAAAGGAGGCCCAGGGTCCTTGCTGCTACAAACTGGGCTTGAAGTCTGAGGCCCATTGCAGGTAGGACCAGGGCTCCTGACCCCTAACCAGGGAAAGCCTCCCAAGAGAAAAGACCGGGATCTCCATTTCTTCCTGTGTAAAGCAGGATCATAAATGCACCCAATGCACGAATGTGAGGATGAAGAGAGACCATATAGTCCACACAAAATGCTTAGAACAGAGCCTTACATGTCATCATAAATCAGTATTAATAGTATCATTAACATCGAGGGTGTAAATATTAGTGACATTCATAGGAATTGGTGTAAGTTACCACCCTGTCAAGTCACAATCATGATACACATCAAAACTGACTAATAATTGTAACTACACAAGCAGTTTCTAGACTGTGTGGGTCTGGCAGTGATAATATCTAGGTCCAGGTTCCTAGATGGCTTAGGGCTCATCTTTCACTCACCTGTCATTCAATTCACAATAAGCCTGGGGGTGAGAAAGGGCTTTTTTTCCTTTTTAAGATTTTATTTATTTGTCAGAGAGAGAGAGGAGAGAGAGAGCACAAGCAGGGGGAGCAGCAGGCAGAGGGAGAAGCAGGCTCCCCGCTGAGCAGGGAGCCCGATGCAGGACTTGATCCTAGGACCCAGGCAGACGCTTAACCAACTGTGCCACCCAGGCATCCCTCGTTCCTGTTTTCTAAATCAATTCTACCACCTGCTAATGGGTTACAACCTGCAACTGAAAACCTCTGCAATAAAGAAAATTATGAACAAAGTAAAATCATCACTGAAATGAAAAATTGTTATTATTTTGTTTGGCAGGAATCCTAGCATCTCTTCATGCCTGGAAGCACATGCATGAGTTTGCAACATTTATGGAAATGAGTTCTCCAGGCTGTGTGAGGAGCCCTGCGCTATAACGGAAGGCATGCTGTGCCAGGTGGCAGAGAAGGTTTGGATGAGTTCTCCAGAAGCTCAGAGGGAAAGGTGACTTCTAACAGAGGGAATCAGGGAGCTCTTCCTGTAGGAGAACTTGGGCTGAGGCAAGGAGTCTTAATCCAGGCAGAGGAACGAGAAAAAGATGAGGAGAACTGTGAGTGGAGGCCAGACCACAGGGTGACTCAAGGGAGGGAATGGGAAATGACTTTTCAGTCATTTCTGACTCTGAGGCCAGCTTCTTGGAGGTCTTTTTGGGGGTCAGCATGCCAACCTAGGGAGGGGTAAATTTTATTCTGTAAACAGCATAGGGGAAAGGATTACAGAAGAGGAAGCAAAATATTTAACAAATACATAAAGAGAGATGCTCAGAAATATTAGCAATCAGATGCACCTGGATGGCTCAGTGAGTTAAGCGTCTGGCTCTTGACTTTGGCTTAGGTCATGACTGCAGGATCATGAAACGGAGCCCTGTGTCAGGCTCACACTGGGCACAAGCCTGTTTAAGATTCTCCCTCTCCCTCTGCCCCTCCCTACCTCCCAAAACTTGTGCTCACGCATGCTTTCTATCTCTCAAAAAATATATAAATAAATAAGCAAATAAATAGATAAAAGTAATCAGAGAAAGGTAAATTAAAGCAATAGGAGATGGCACTTTACTCTGGACACTGGGAGATATTGGAAAGCTGAATAATGCCAAGGGTTAGCCGGGATGGAGGGCTTCAATGCTGGTGGGGTGTGGACTAGGAAAGCCTTTCTGAAGAGCAGCCTGGTGCTTCTTAGGCCAATTAGGGATACACATGCGAGGAAGCAACAATTCTGTTTTTGGGGTGTTTTTTTTTTAAGATTTTTTTTATTTATTTGACAGAGAGAGAGACACAGTGAGAGAGAGAGAGCACAAGCAAGGGGAGTGGGAGAGGGAGAAGCAGACTCTCCACTGAACAGGGAGCCCGATGTGGGGATTGATCCCAAGACCCTGAGATCATGACCTGAGCAGAAGGCAGACGCTTAATGACTGAGCCACCCAGACACCCCAACAATTCTGTTTTTGAATATTTATTCCAAACTTCACCCACAGGCCTATCAGGGCACATGACATTAGAAACCATGTGGGTATTTGTCACTGGGAGAGCAGATGGGGAAAGTATGCTGGATTCACTCCCTGGGGGACTCTGCGGCAGGAAGAGACAGTGGATTAAATGGACACATAACTAGGACAGATCTTAAAAACATAGTTCTGAGGGAAATAAGATAAGGAATGGAATTCGATGTAAAACAATACTATTTATGTAAATTAAAAGACATAAGTATATATTTTGCAATCATGCATAGAAACAAAAAGATAGTTAAAACATAGTAGAATGGTTTTCTATGTGGAGTGAAGGAAAGTTTGGGAAATGAGGATAAAAGAGAACAAGGAAAGGGAGGGAAGCCAATAAAGGGTTGTGCCTCAAGTAGGTGGGTCACAGAATCAGAGCTGTGTGTAAAGAAGGCCAATCCGGGGTGAAGGCGTAAAAGGAGTGAGAGATGAGTAGTGCCCAAGGTGGGAGGCCAGGACAGAGGCCACACAGACATCGCAGATCAGGGGTGTTGAGGATGAGAACAAGGAAATCAGCCACAGCGATGGAGGGGAAGGAAAATTTTGACATTTTTGCATGTGGAAGATTGCCGTAGCCTGGAATGGGCAAGGGACAGAAGAGGTTGTTGTGGCCAAAAGTGATCAAAAGATTTCTCTAGACCTTCCTGCCTGAGTGACTAGGAGGATGTCACCTTGGCAGGAATAGGCAGCCTGGGAGGGGGCTGAGGTTTGCACATCAAGCCCCATGGGGTCAGAGCTCTCAATAGGCAGGGGCAAGTAGCTGTGACCTTCAGGCAGCTGGGAATGTGGATCTGGCCCTAGATCTAGTTACCCCGCTGGGTTCTCTCATCTGCCCTTAGGAGCTAGAGAAACACTTGGGTGGTCCTGGGAAGAGCTTGTAAAGACATGGCCCAAAGGAGAGGCCTCTTAGGAACATCTACACCACTTTAGGGATCTGGTAGGGAATGGAAGCTGGTACCAAGTTTTGTCCTGGAACCAGAGGGAATATTTATATTATTTATTTTATTTATTTGATATTTTTATAAATATATATTCATATTTACATAAAATACATAATATATTTATATATTTATATTTATAACATATAATATGTTTATAATATATATTTTTATGCAAATATAAATATATATTATATAAGTAATAATATATAAATATTTATAAAAATATATAAATGATATAATGAATCTATATATAAATAAATATATAATAAAATATGTAAATATACATTTATATATACAAATAATATATTATAAAATATATTTTATGCATTTATTATATTTATTTATTATAGTATTGTTATTATATTTTCTCATATTTATTTTTTTTTTAAGATTTTATTTATTTATTTGACAGAGAGAGAGATCACAAGTAGACAGAGAGGCAGGCAGAGAGAGGGGAAGGGAAGCAGGCTCCCTGCTGAGCAGAGAGCCTGATGCGGGACTCGATCCCAGGACCCTGAGATCATGACCTGAGCCAAAGGCAGCGGCTTAACCCACTGAGCCACCCAGGTGCCCTTCTCATTATATTTAATGAGAAAATTAGACCAGATGAGGTCCTTTCCATCACCAATATTGTATGGTTTTTAATTAACAATTAAATCAAAGAGTGGTATCTAAATTCCACCCACATGTCCCCACAAATTTGGGGAAACCAGGGATTTCCATGCCTCCTGCCAGCACCATCTCTTTTTCCAGTATCTTCTTCAGTGCTACTGCCACCATTCTTGTCCAGGGCCCTGTCTGGCTTATAACAGCCTCTTAACTGGTTTCAGTTTCTCACTCTCTGCCCCCTTCAGTCCAGCTTGCACCCAAAAAGGTCACTCTAAACTTGCCCAGAATCAACCCAGATCTCTAGGCTTTCTTCTTTTGACTCTAAATGGCTCTGTCTTATCTCAAGATTCTCCAAGATTCAGCTTTTTAGGGTGTTGTTAGCTATGGTATTGTGATATACAATAAGAACTATATATTTGGTCTTTGTCTCAGTTAATCTCACTCTCTAAAGCTATATAAACTCTATATAAACTTATTCTGTCTCAATCTGCCTCATTCTTATTAAAGGATGTAGCTTCTCATTTAAAAGATGCTTCTTGGGGCACCTGGGTGGTTCAGTGGGTAGCCTCTGCCTTCGGCTCAGGTCATGATCTTGGGATCCTGGGATTGAGCTCCTCATCTGGCTCTCTGTTCAGCAAGGAGCCTGCTTCCCTCTCTATCTCTGCCTGCTTCTCTGCCTACTTGTGATCTCTCTCTCTGTGTCAAATAAATAAATAAAATCTTCAAAAAAAAAAAAAAAGATGCTTCTTATTTACTCAGACTCATGTTAATAGATATTTAGGTACTATCCAGATTTTTGCCACTAAAAACACTGCTACAATTTATTATCCTTGTGCACAGAACTTGGAGTATATTTTTCCAGTAATTTTGGTAATTATTGCTAAATGGTCTTCCAAAAATTTCGGTACAACAGGCTCTGGACATCAGTTAACTTTTAAATCTGGCTGGTTTGTTATCTAGTTCTGAATCTCACAGTCCCTCTCAGGCACCCGGATGAGTAAAAAGTTAGGTGTTTCCTGGTCTTGCAAATTTTCTGAAGGCAGCGGTTCCTCTCCAGCTCATCAGGGCCCCTGCTCTGGGCTAAACTTTGAGCTTCTGAGTAAGTTTTCTCAGCCAGGTTTTGATTTCAGGTTTCTGTTTCTTTTTACACAGTCTTTTTTTTTTTTTTTAAAGATTTTATTTATTTATTTGACAGAGATCACAAGTAGGCAGAGGAGGCAGGCAGAGAGAGAGAGGAGGAAACAGGCTGCCTGCGGAGCAGAGAGCCCGATGCAGAGCTCGATTCCAGGACCCTGGGATCATGACCTGAGCCAAAGGCAGAGGCTTTACCCTACTGAGCCACCCAGGTGCCCCTCGGGTTTCTGTTTCTTTGATTGCTCTTTTTCCCTTCCTCTCTTCCTTTACTACTTGGTTTTTGTGTTTAGCTCTCTTTGAGGGTTTATTGTTACATTGTCCTGGCATTGCAAAGCTGTAGAAAAGGAAATGAAGGGCTGGTGCCCCTTGGGTCATCGGGATGACCTCCTGGGTCCTTGCTCAGCCCATTCCAGCCTGGTCCGTGGCTCTGTAGACTCACAAATTTCATTTTGCTGGTAGGCTGGGCGTAGGGGTCTCTGAGGACCTAGATCCCACTGACTGGACTCTGAAGGGACAAATGCATAAACCCTAATAATAACTGTTGACATTAATAGGCAGTAGCATGTATTGAGTGCCAGACATAGGGCTCTGTAAACATTAATACATGTTATCCACATAAAGCCCTGACACGGTAAATATTCTTTCCCTCCCAATACTACTAATAAAGAATATGCAGTTTAGAGATTAAGGAATTTCCTCAAGGTTTTACTGTTAGTAAATGGTGAAGTTAAGACCCTAACCCGAAGAGTCTGGTTCTAGAAATTGTGCCCTTAATTTCCGATGCGAAGCGGAACTGATTCACTCATTAGCTCCCTGCTGGCAAACCTGTACAGGAAGCCAAAATTCAGTCAGAAAGTTGGGGAGGAGCATGGAGGCAGGTGACCTCAGGCGCTGCCATTATTGAGTCGGAATGCTGTTTCACTCTAAAGGCGGCCTCATTGCAGGAACTGGATATGCTCCCTAGAGCCAGGATCCCATCTGCCCTGGAGGGTATCTGGAGGGTCACAATGCCATGGTTGTGTCTTTACCCACCCACCCCTTGTTTCCAGCCCTCTTCTATAATGTAGTTGTTGTGGTAAGAAATTACTTCGCTGTAATCATGGCTTCCCACTCTGTCACCAGACAAAGGAATCCCAGAATTCAGGGAACACAAAGGTTCACAGGCCATATGAAGACAGATATACCAAATCACACAGTTAATTACAGCCAGTTAACACATACACCAAAGAGGAAGGGGAAGGTGATGGGGGAAATCAGCACACTTAGAAGAGGGTGTAGTGATGGCAGAAGCACCCCACAATGTCCAACCTTGACTTACACGATCTGTCCCAGCTCGATCGGCCTTCCCAACTCAGACTGCAGTTAAGAGGATTACAGCTGAGCAGGGGCGTGGAGGCTCAGCAGATGGAAGGAGTCTGAAGCTAACTTATGCTCACTCCATCACAATAACCTGCTGAATAGCTATGGATTTCCCTGTGTGTGGCAGGCAGAGGACATATTGGGCCACAGTTGGTCTCACCAATGGATGGCTGATTTAAGGCTTGAACACTGGGTACCTCATGCACCTCATGAATATTCAGCATGGTTCTTGGCCCTTCCAACCCCACCCCCATATCTCTGTTTACCACACATACTCTACTTACATTATTTCTGTTAACATGTCTCAGAAGCTATGTTTACTTATCATCTACAATTAGTTTCTTCCCTCTTATTTTTCTTTCTATAGAAGAATTGACTTTTTTTTTGAGAAGGAGAGGTTTGGCAAAAGGGGAGAGACAGAGTCTTAAGCAGATTCCATGCCCAGTGCAGAGCCCGAAGCGGGGCTTAATCTCACGACCCTGAGATCACGACATGAGCCAAAACCTAGAGTCAGACACTCTACCACCTCAGCCACCCATGTGCCCCAAGAAGTGAATATTCTTAAATAATACATTTAACACATTATAACAGTCAACTCAGCTGGGGAATCTATTTGATTCTTTAAGATGACTTTACATTTTTCTTATTTAATACGGCCCTGCCAACCTGTTCAGCCCTCATTTTTATCACTGTCACCATCCTCTCAAAATTTCGGCTATACTGTCTCCCCACCACACTCATTATAGAGCATGTAAGAACTAGATTGGGTGAAATAGGCAATAAATACACCAACTTTAGTTTCTTTTTATATTACTTCAGGGCTTTAATCTTTCACGTAGATCTCCTTTGATCCTTAAAACATTCCTGTGAGAAAGACAGGAATTCTCGGTAACACTAAAGATGAGAAAACTGAACCTTGGCAAAGCTAAGATTTGTCATGGTTCATACAGCCCAGACTCCCTATCTACTTATCGATCTATTATCTATCTTGTGATTGATTGGGGGGAAAATTATACATGCTTATTTTAAGAAATTCAAACAATTCAGAAATGTTCAACAAATGTAACAAAAACCAACACCAAGAAATCATTCTACAATTTTTTTTTTTTTAAGATTTTATTTATTTAGGGGCACCTGGGTGGCTCAGTGGGTTAAAGCCTCTGCCTTCGGCTCAGGTCATGATCCCAGGGTCCTGGGATAGAGCCCCGCATCGGGCTTTCTGCTCGGCAGGGAGCCTGCTTCTCCCTCTCTTTCTCTGCCTGCCTCTCTGCCTATTTGTGATCTCTCTCTCTGTCAAATAAATAAATAAAATCTTAAAAA
Organism: Lutra lutra; assembly: GCF_902655055.1. NCBI lineage: Eukaryota > Metazoa > Chordata > Mammalia > Carnivora > Mustelidae > Lutra > Lutra lutra. Next base: position 91,447,802 of record NC_062281.1, read on the forward strand.
AAAGATTTATTTATTTGACAGACAGAGATCACATGTGTGTGTATATATATATATATAATTTAAAACTTTCTGTGTAAATGATAGCTCAGGTCTTTTGGCTCAAGTAGAGAAGTCACATATTAGAAGTAACATAGCTAGAATAGGAAGCACAGAGTGAAAGGTTTCCAAGGAAGAAAATAAGAATGTAGTGAAGGATGATTCAGCAGCGGCTGGCCTGGGTTTCTGGGAGGATAATGCAGCTATCCTGACAAGTAGGGAGCCTGGAAAGGGAAGGTAAGACTTCAGACTGGTCCACTGTGAGGTTTGATTGGCCAGTGGGACACTTAAGTGCCTCTACTTCCATGTGGAGGTAGACTAGCAGACTGGATTCTATAATCATGGAGATATACATATATTCTAGTGGAAGTCCTGAAATCACCCAGGGAGGAAATCATAGGTGGCAGCCACAGCTAGTTCACAGAGAGCATCTGAGTCATTCAGGGGTGGAAATGAGAAATAAATTATCTTGTTGGAGATTAAAGAGATTAAGTAGCTATATTCCTGTTACAGGTGGTTAAGAGCAATAACAAAAAGCCACATATTAACGTAAAAAGATGCAGAACGTGTATTCTGTAATTCGGCAATACTCAGAGGCTGGGTAGAGCTAACAGAAGATTCAGTTATGCCATATAATAGTATTTACTGAAGGAGAGACGATGAGAACAAGGATCACTGTTAAAATCACTGTAAAGAAGGGCACCTGGGTGGCTCAGTTGGTTAAGCAACTGCCTTTGGCTCGGGTTATGATTCTGGAGTCCCAGGATCAAGTCCCACATCAGGCCCTCTGCTCATCAGGGAGCTGGCTTCTCCCTCTGCCCCTCGCCCCTTTCATGCTCTCTTTCTCTCTCTCAAATAAATAAAATCTTTAAAAAAAAAAATCACTGTAAAGAAGATGCCTGATTAATAGGTAAAGGACCATAGCTTGGAGAAACTTGAGAAGAAAAAACATATCCATTGATTACAAAATTCAATAGTATTAAAACACAAGCCATTATTATTTAGGAAAACAAGCTGGCTACACTTTTCATTCATACATCTTTTATGTTTGCCCCACATACTTTGAGGAAACAAGCTGTTTTACCTTTTCCTTCTGTAATATTTTGTGCTAGAGAAAATTTACTAGGATCATTTCCCCAGTGTTTGTGTGTGTGTGTTTATTCCCTTCAAAAAAAGCAAAATTTAACATTTTTGTAAACAAATTAGGGCAATATATATTCAGATGTAAATACTTTAGTTTCATTTAGAGAAAAACTGCTACGTAGACCAGAGGTTCTCAAACTGGGTATCATAATCACCTGGAAGGTTTGTTAATACACAAATTGCTAGGTCTTACTCCTTTGAATTTCAGTAAGTCTGGGTGGATCCAAGATTTTGCATTTCTAACGAGTTCCCAGGTGATCTGAAGTTCCTAGATGAGAGACTACATTTGAGAACGGCCAGTTTAGACAAAGGACATGTTCCCCACCCCCTTACGTTATTCTCTGAGTTCTCTTCAAACTTCTGGTATCTCCTCCTCCAGAGTACCTCAGTGAGGATCAGATATAGCAATCCTCATTGCCCTTAAAATTAAAAACAAAACAAACAAAAAAAAAACAGCGATACTTGCCACAAGCCCCACTTCCACAGCCAGTATTTCCCATTTCCCAGCAAAAGTGGTAGTGCAGAGAATGCCTTACTGTGATCTAGTCTAGATCAATTGGTCTAGAACAATTTGTTTTACTTTGTCAAAAATTGTGCTTTCTGTATTGATGGGTATATTCCTACTGGTCTCTACAACAGGCCCTAACAGAAAAAGTCAAATACCTGAATTAACTGTTTCCTCCAGACTTGCTTCCATGATGTTAAGACTATATGGTTTGCTTGGCACTCTCTCTCTCTCTATATATATATATTTTAACTTATTTGTCAGAGCACAAGTAGGAGAATCAGCAGACAGAGGGAAAAGCAGGCTTCCTGCTGAGCAAGGAGCTGGATTTGGGACTCAATCCCAGAACCCTGGGATCATGACCTGAGCTGAAGGTAGACACCTAACCGACTTAGGGAGCCACCCAGGCATCCAAGTTTGCTCAGCTTTAGCTTTCTGAGCAAGTTTGAAGCTGCATCTGTATCTTTGCAATGTCTTCACTGAAATCGTCTTCTAGGCCTTTGACTTAAGTTCTTCCTTGGATATAGCATCAAAAATGAAAAAAAAAAAAAAAAAGGTACTCAGCAGACAATATGCCAAACTTGTTCTAAAACTGCCCTAATGAGCTCATCTGTTCTAATAACCTAAATTTATCCTGAATGTTGGCTGGTTGCTGACTGGACTTCAGCGCTCTTGCACTTTTTGGGTAAGAATATAGATCACAAAGCAAGGCCCGCTATGAAGAGGGCCCTTAAGTCATGTAGTCCTCCCTCTCTTGCTGTAGAGGTGGGAAGTGAAACCAAAAATAAACTGAGGCTTAAACCCACCGAACAGCCTAGCCGGCACTTCTGGGTTGCAAGCCTTCCGAGTTTGCTCAAGCGGATGCAGCGGGCTAGAGAACTCGACCTTCACGGAACTCTACTTTTCACAGACCAGCAATCACAAATGACAGAGTACCAAGAAACAAACGGAAAGGCTGCTTAAATCTGGAACCTAATCTTTAAGAAGCGAGCGAATGAAAAACATTTTTAGTTAAATGCTTAATGGATTTTAGTTTAATGCTTAGTGGATTCAGGGTGATTAGCGCTGCAGAAGCCATTACTTCCCACTAAGCTTGCCGACTCTAGCGCAACTCCCAAAGCAAAGTTCCCCAAGGTCTACCCAAGTGTCCAGCTCCTCTAAAAACTAGATGGTTGGCCCTAAAAAGGGCCGTTGGCATGGATCCACGCAGAGCTGAAGTTCAGGCCGCTTAGCCCCCAAAGCCGTACAGGGTGCGCCCCTGTCGCTTGAGGGCATACACCACGTCCATGGCAGTGACCGTCTTGCGCTTGGCGTGCTCGGTATAGGTGACTGCGTCCCGGATGACGTTCTCCAGGAACACCTTCAGCACGCCCCGAGTCTCCTCGTAGATGAGGCCGGAGATCCGCTTGACGCCTCCACGCCGGGCAAGGCGCCGAATCGCCGGCTTGGTAATACCTTGGATATTGTCCCTCAATACCTTGCGGTGGCGCTTGGCACCGCCTTTGCCCAGGCCCTTACCGCCCTTTCCTCTCCCCGACATACTGGCCGCAGCTCGCAAACACAACCTTCGGAGGGGTGAGCGTACCGGTCCCCTTAATATACAAGACTGCCGGACCAGATTGAGAACAGAAGGCGCGCGGCCGGGAAGCCCGCCCCAAATCGTCCCCGCCCGCTCGGCATCGCGTCCTTTCTTTGCCCTGTCCCCAGCCCCGCTTCCTCGCTCTCCACGGCTCCCTCTGGCGGGCTCTGTGAAACAAAAACCTACCGGCCGTTGTCCCGGGAGAACACAGATCCCAACGCCAGGCTTCCGGCTGCCGCAACTGTCTTTCGCCTTCGTCTCTCTCCATTTGCGGACTCCCCCGGCCATAAAATGTAGGCTAAGAAAGGTCTTTCTGGTGGGAGAAGACGAAAGGAAGGGCAAACGGAGTGGAGAGACGGGAGGAGAATACAGCGCCGGCGCCGGGTCTCATCCGAGTAAAGGGGCGCGGGGTTCCGAAGCACGGTTGCAGAGAACAGCAACAAAAGCAGGTCCGATGCTTTGGCAGACCTAGAAGGTCATGGCCAGGGCCGCCGCACCCGTGTGTGTGCGGAGTGTGGGCAGAGAGCGCCGTAATTTCTGAGTCTAGTGTGTTTTGTTGATGGTGGGAGCATGGAATTTCACGTCCCCCGGGAGAAATCAGATCCTAGGCAAGTTGGTTTTACTATATTTGCAAGCCTTCTCGTGGAGGTCAGTGAATCCAACCCACTGTCATCCAAAGCTCGGCCGAAAGAAGCAATATATACAGAAAGAAGACAAGGATGTTCTGTGTCCCCGTTTCTACAGATCCTCTAAAGTCGACCCTTGCTTGCAGCCAGAAATCGGTGGCAGAATTGTGTCCCCATGGACGCCCCACGTGGAGCTAGCAAAGTTTGCTGAATTGGGTTTCTCAAGGGGAAATCTCCCTTTTGAAGATCATTACCAGAAACTGCCCTATGAAGTTGGTTGGGGTCCTTTAATGATAGCATGTTTGTTACTTTACCAGGGCCTTCTGTAAGGAGAATCCACCAGAAGATGTGGTTTCTGTATCAGAAAGAATTACCCCTTTTTTCTGAGGGATGTGTATTATCTTAAATCTTACATGCCTTTTTTCCTCTCCTGGCTCTATCTTTTATATGCCAGTGAGTCCCAGTAATATATCTTTATCCAGACTTCTAGGCTCCAGGCATAGAGATCCTCCTGGTTGTTCTTTAGTCGTTTTAAACTAAAAAATCTCAAAAAGCTTAAACTTCAAAGCTCCAAGGTGTGTCTCTAATGGGGGCTGAGGGAATCCATTCTCTTCCTTCTTCCCCAGCCATAAACCTTGTTCTCTGCTCGTTGAATGGTGCCACCATCATCACTTGCCTAAATCAATACCCTGGGATTCACAATAGGTGTTGATTACAAAAATTAAATGAAAGGAATGTTGATAAAGAAGGTATCTTTAAAAAATAACCTTTTTCTTCCTTCTTTCCCACCTCTCCCCTTCCTCCCTCCTTTCTCCCCTTTCCCTTCCTCCCTCCCTCCCTCCTTTCCCCCCTTTCCCTCCCTTCTTCCCTCCTTACTTCCTTCCCTTCCTTTCCCTTCCTCCCTCCCTCTCTCCTTCCTTCCTTCCCTTCTTTTTCTTTTTCTTCTTTCTAGACAGGCTGTATATTCATTAAATTGTGAACATTCTGTCCTAATTTTCCCCATAAACCAGAGTTAGTGTTATACTAACATCTGTGGCCTGAACTTAAAAACAACAACAAAAGACCCCAAGTAATTTACCTTTCTCATGGAAAATTTTCTGAGCTGCTTTTAGGTGGAAAGGGGTAGGTCAGAGAGCCCCTCCTTTATCTGTTGTTTCTCTAGTAACTTCAGCTCAAAATAATTAATCTACCAGAGTGGCATATTTGGGGATGGTACCTTCTGAACCCTGCCAACTAAAATCTGCTGTAGAGACAGGAAAATCTTACCTTTACCTGCTTAGGTTTTTTCTATTGGGCCTGATCATTAAATTGACACAAGATGGATTAACGGGAGAAAAGCATAGAAATCTATTTACTGAGTTTTCTTTGACACTGGAGCCCTCATAAGTAAATGAAGACCCAGAGAAGCAGTTAGAGTTGACTGCTTATAGACTGAATTGGACAGAAGAGTGAATCATGAAAATGTCACAAGATGGAAGGGTTTTGGCTAGGGCAGTTCATGGTGGAAAAATTGCTAGGAAGATAAGGGTTAGTTTAACAAAGGTTTCTTTGTGCAGATTTCTCTTGGCATCAACTCCCCATCCTCGGTGAAAAGAATGCTGTTTTCCTCCTGGTATAGGGAAGACATCTTCCATGTGGGTGTTTAGTCTCCTGTTTTTAGGAAAGAAACAGAGGTCAGAGCATACTTCTTGCACCTGCTGTTTTTCATGTACCTTTAGCTCAAAATAATTCATGTGCCAAATGGCATAATTTAGGGGTGGCATATTCTGTCACTGATGGGGTTTGGGACGTGCATATTAAATATTTTAAGCTGAAGAAATCTTGAGAAAGGGCTATAAGCAGGAAGGTCATTGTCAACTTCCCTCCAAAGCCTTCTCCCTTGAAACATGTCATAAAAGCTTCTTGTGGCTTCCCTGTAGGACTAGAGGGACAGATGAGGAAAGGAGCATCTTTGGTTCTAAAGACAAAGGGACCCACAGAAGAAACCTAACAAACAGGGCTCTGTTGCCTTCTCTGGCTTATTAGACTTACCTCATACTCTGTACCCTACTGCATTTCTTTGGAGTGCCTACACTTCACCACAGCGAGCACAAAAATACTACAGTCAAACTGTTTCTTTGGATCTCCATTTCCTTAGGAAGGTTCCCACATCACATAAAACTTGTTTTAAATACCTATATGTTCTCTTCCGCTGTTGGTTCTGTCTTTGTTGGTTTAATTTTCAGCTGGGTAATTTAATTACCAGCTGGGTACCCGAAGAGGACTGAGGAAAACTTTCCTTCCCTATGCCACCCCTCACTACATAGAACAAGGACTAGTGTTAAGGTAAAAGGGGGAAATTTTCATCCAATGAGCAAGGTGTTGAGGGTATGACTTTATCTCAGAATGGAGTTAAGGAAAGAAGGTCAAAAGCCCCTGGCTTCTGAATTTGGTCCAGGGCTAAGGGCCACCTAAGATTAAAGGAAGTCATGTCATTCATGTGTGGAATTTAAGAAACAAAACAAATGAACAAAGGAAAAAAAGAGAGCGAGACAAACCAAAAATAGACCCTTAAGAGAAGAAACTGATGTATACCAGAAAGTGGGGGTGGGGCAGTTAAATAAGTGATTTAAAAATTAAAATTAAAAAAAAAAAAAAAAAAAGATGAAAGTCAATCAGGCACATGGCTGGCCCAAACCACAAACCAAAGATTCAGTCTCATCTTGAGGGTACTTGAAGCCCAGGGGTGTCTGCAATCAAAGACTGAACACAAATTCAGTCTTCTTGGAACATATAATTTAGTCCATTACTTTTATATTAAGAACAAACACATGCACATACAAAACATTATCTTTTTCTTTTACCTGTTTATTTCCTGGGGCAAATGTTAAAATTTCATTCATATGCTCTTCCTCCCATTCAGCACTAAATAATGAAACTTCAGGGCTCAATCTGGAAACTGCAGATTCTTATTATTCCTGGCAAAAGAAATTTCAGAGATATTAGTAGGAGAAAAATACTCCCTTTTCCCCACAGCAGCAGCAAATCAGAGGTTCTTCTGCATTGTCAAATTTACTTTTTTTCCAAGATTTTATTTATCAGAGAGAGAGAGAGAGAGCATGCACAAGCAGGCAGAGGCGCAGAGAGAAGCGGGCTCCCGGCTGAGCAAGGAGCCCGATGGGGACTCACCCCAGGACCCTGGAATCATGACCCTAGCCAAAGGCAGCGGCCCAACTGACCGAGCCACCCAGGCATCCCAAATTTACTTCTGATAGAGTACTGTATTGAGAACACTCACAGGAATCATTCCATTGTCCAAGGTGGAGACCGGGGGAAATCAAACGATTATGGATCTGAATTCTGTTATTAAAGGTGACTTCTAAGTGTTGGGGAGCAAGAATTTCCTGTCTCCTTCAAGGTCCTTCTACCTAGACTAAGAATCAAATTGACATGAGACAGATTAACAGAAAATCACATTTAATTCTGTAGGTACAAGGAATCTACACAGCATGGAAATTCCAAAGGCAGGTAAGATGAACTAAGGAGAAGGAGTAGGGGCCTGGGACTTCAAAAGGAAGGAATGTGATTCACAGGAAGATGAAAAAGAGTCCATGTTTGCTAAACACGTGTGCTGGGCCACTCAGAAACAATGGGACACAGAGGACTTTGATCAAACAGGCCTTGCTATGTTCCTCCCTGTCAACCAGACCTAGTTCATGGTGTAAGGTAGTTATCCACGGTGACAGATCTCTTTCTGGAACAGGTCCTCTATCTCAATTCTTTTTAGGTAGATGTAGGAGAGGTAAAAAGCTTTTCTTGAATCTACTGGGTTTTTATTGCTTTTTTATTTCATATATATATATATGTGTGTGTATATATATATATATATATATTTTTTTTTTTTAAGGATTTTATTTACCTATTTGTCAGAGAGAGAGCAAGAGAGCCAGCACAAGCAGGGAGAACAGCAGGCAGAGGCAGAAGCAGGCTCTCTGCTGAGCAAGGAGCCCGATGTGGGGACTAGATTCCAGGACCCTGGGATCACGACCTGAGCCAAAGGCAGATGTTTAAGCGACTGAGCCACCCAGGTGCCCCTTTTGATTGCTTTTTAAACTTGAAATAATCTTCACGCTTGACCTTCGCATCTGTAAATAACAACTTGTTCTATTCTGAAGATAGCCAGAAGAAGACTCTTAGAATTTTCTCATTCTCTATTTTATAGAGGTAAAATACATCCCATGACTGCGGGATTTTGTATGAAAGTACATTGTAGGGGAGCAAAACTTTGCTCCCCCAAAAAGTGTTTCTTTGGCACATAGATTATTTTAGGCTGATTATTTTTAGGAAACAGAAGACTCAAAAAAGTTTTTCTTTTTGCCTTCCTCCTAACAGCTTAAAAGAACTCGGATAGAGGAGCTGCTCTAGGAAGGGAACTATGTATGACCCTAGAAAACTACTGTACAGTATGCCCTAGGCGTGGTAGACAGGGAGGAACCCAGCAAAGTCTGTTTACTGAAATTCTTTTCTATACCTCATTGTTTCCCAATGGCCCAGCAAACATTTGTTCACCAAACATTAACTCATGTTATCTTCTTGTAATGGTCTTTCTTCCCTTTGCAGTCCCAGACCCTGACTGATCCCTTTCTTAGCCATGGATAGCATATAAACCTCAATTGCTTGACTGCCTTGGGTCTCATATTCTTGTATGATTTTCTTATATTCTTATATGATTTTCTCCTGTTAATTGGTCTCATGTCAATTTAATTCTTAGGCCAGCCAAAAAAAAAAAAAAAAAAAATGAGGGGTAGAGCAAAGTTTTTACTCCCCAACAACAGGTAAACAATCTTTTTCATATCTAAATGAATGCCATGGCCAAGAATGCATATATTAAAAAAGAACACCGCAAAGAAATGTGAGGCCATTGTGAGCTGCTTTAGGCTGCCATCTAGATTCCCGGATGGTGGTTTCCTATTCTGATGGCATTAGTTCAGTGGGGAAAAAATACTGAGGAGTTTGATTAGATGGGATGGGAATATTCTTCAGTGCTTTAAAATGTGCACCAAGCCTGATGAAACTGGAAATCCATTTTAAGTTCATTATTTTGTTTTATGGTATCATGCAGGCCTTGTTACTTGCCTGGGACAAGCCATAACTTCTCTGAGACTCTGTCTTTTTATCTGTGGAATGGGGAAAATAGCATCTATTTCACAGAGTTGGGATTAAACGAGACAGTGTATGTAGAAGAACTTTTAAATACTGAGTCATGCTCTCTATATGTTCATCATTATTACAAAACAACCACAGGAAGGGGTGACAGCTGTTCACATCAGTTACACTTTTGCAGGACATCTAAGGTCTCCCTAGAGCAGGAGACTGTGCTGCCCATGGGGACACTTGAAGATATAAAAAGAAGTTTCTAGATTGTTTAGTGTTCAGGAAATCCCCTCAAAATAACTTTTATTCTGCCTTCAGCAGGAAGATGATCATTCATATTGATACCATAAAGTAAGTTTTAAGCTTGTTGGGCCTGACTGTATTCACAGTTTTGAGGGGTGTTTTTTTAAATAAGGTTTGGATGCAATGCTCTTTCAACAGAATGAGCATATGATTAAAAGTTATATATTAATTCTTCACACTTTTTAAGCATTGGTAACCTTACATGACTTGTTTCATGACATGTAATTTTCTGAGCAATACTTCAAAGCATATGAAATAACTAAAAAGCAGAGGATCTTCAATTTTCTTATAGAGAATAGAAAAAATGAAACAGGTGAAACTTTTAGATGGAACTACTTTATTGAAGAAAATATGTTAGCAACTCAGTGATCAACGAATAATTTATTTGCTTTGAAATTTTATTATAGCTTTTAATCTGATAAGCAAGTTGACTCTTTACAAACTATTCACTATTCACAATTTCTCCTTGTAAAGGAGAAATTAACGTTTCCGGTCCTATATTCCTTGACTTAGAAGCGTCTCGTCTACAGGACCTGGGATGGCCATTGATGGATTCAGGGGAGGGAACCCTACTCCAAGGTGAAAAACCCAAGGAAAGGCGGAAGGCTCTACCCTGCAGGTTACGGCTGATTCGCATACGACTTCGGAGTTTCGAAGTTGGGTAAACGTAAATTTAATTTTTTGTTCCTTCCATTACATACTGTTTTGTTGAATCACCGTCGTACTGTAATGCAACTAACGCACTTAGCGCAGAGTCAGGCGGTAAATAAATGTTAGCTATGGGATTGGAGTTACAATAACTCTTAACTGGAAATGGAGGCTGAAACCTAGTTCATGGAAAGGCGTGCTTTTATTTCGAAGGCACCTGTTAAAAAATAAATCCCAGGCTGGCGAAAACACTTTAAAAATTGCTCTTACGAAAATGACAACAATTTAAAGGAAAGATCTAAAAAGAAAAACGTTCGTGATCGGTGAGATTACAGAAAAGTACGGTAAAGTGAATAAAGAGGGACAGATTAGCATAACAATCTACCTGGGCAAAGAGGATTGAATTTTAGCCAATGACATCACACTCTGGAGGTTCCTAACCCTTCTGGCCCAATCAAGACAAGGATACGTCTATAAATATGACTGCCTGGCACTCGTCGGAAAAAAACAGTAAGACATCATGGCTCGCACGAAGCAGACAGCTCGCAAGTCGACCGGTGGCAAGGCCCCGCGCAAGCAGCTGGCCACCAAGGCGGCCCGCAAGAGCGCGCCGGCCACCGGCGGCGTGAAGAAGCCGCACCGCTACCGGCCGGGCACCGTGGCCCTGCGGGAGATCCGGCGCTACCAGAAGTCCACCGAGCTGCTGATCCGCAAGCTGCCGTTCCAGCGGCTGGTGCGCGAGATCGCGCAGGACTTCAAGACGGACCTGCGCTTCCAGAGCTCGGCCGTCATGGCGCTGCAGGAGGCGAGCGAGGCTTACCTGGTGGGGCTGTTCGAGGACACGAACCTGTGCGCCATCCACGCCAAGCGCGTCACCATCATGCCCAAGGATATCCAGCTGGCGCGCCGCATCCGCGGGGAGCGGGCTTGAGTGAGCGCTCGGCTCGAGGTTCCATCCTATTCAAAGGCTCTTTTCAGAGCCACTCACGTTTTCATGAAGAGCAGCTGTGCAGTTTTTCGGCTGCGGCGGGCTTGCTATAGCGCACCGGTGCACTGGATAGAGACATCAGGGGCAACTCACACGTGTAGGGTAGTGATATCATAGAATCAGTGACTTAGTCGGCTGGCGCGCTAGAGGGAACAGCTGAAATGGTTTATAGATCGTTTTTGCCAGTCCCGCTTTTTAGGTGCGGAGTTACTTAAAGGTCTGGAGCGTCAGATACAGAAATTAAGTGGGAAGGCTGCCATGTGGGTTTGTGATAACGGCTGGAATGGGAATCTGCGTTTATCAGCCAGATTTTACAGCTGGGAGAACTAAACCAGATGTAAGTCCCTGTTTAAAGATTTTTTTTTTTTTTTTTTTTTGACAGAAATCACAAGTAAGCAGAGAGGCAGGCAGAGAGAGGAGGAAGCAGGCTCCCTGCTGAGCAGAAAGCCCGATGTGGGGCTCGAACCCAGGACCTGGGATCATGACCTGAGCCGAAGGCAGCGGCCTAACCCACTGAGCCACCCAGGCGCCCGTAAATCCCTGTTTAAATACTGAAACCTTTCCCTGGTTTATGTGTCTTAAGAATTGTAAAGGCAGTGACCTAATATGTTCCTCATTGCATAATCTAAGCGGCGCAAACAGGAATTTGAGGGAAACCCCTGATTTTTTTTTGAGATGTGGGATTAGGTATTCTAAAACCCAAAGAGCAAAACAAACTTCCACGAAGCGTAGAGAAGTAAAACGGTGCAAAAATAGGAGAAAGTTGTCTTCAGCTGTTCCTTCAGATCTCTTTTGTACGCAGGCGTAGGACTGAAAAGTGAAAACCATCCTCTAACGCCCCAAACAGGTGAAACTATTGGGTAGCCTGAAATGGAACATTTTGATTGGCTAAGAACACATTTACTCTGCGAGCCAGTAAGGAAGTATGAGCCGATGCTTTATCTATGTGGACTCCACCCCCCTATGACGACATTGTTGAAAATTAACCAATAAAAATGCAGGCGTGTGCGAGCCCTCATTTGCATACAGGCTCTATAAGTAGCGCGTAACCAAGCACTTCGGAAATAGTCCGGATCGCTCCTGGCGTGTGGCGTTTCTTCTTGTAAAAATGCCTGACCCAGCAAAGTCGGCTCCTGCTCCCAAGAAAGGCTCTAAGAAAGCTGTTACCAAGGTGCAGAAGAAGGACGGCAAGAAGCGCAAGCGTAGCCGCAAGGAGAGCTATTCCGTTTACGTGTATAAAGTGTTGAAGCAGGTGCACCCGGACACCGGCATCTCCTCCAAGGCCATGGGCATCATGAACTCTTTCGTCAACGACATTTTTGAGCGTATCGCCGGCGAGGCCTCCCGCCTGGCGCATTACAACAAGCGCTCCACCATCACGTCGCGGGAGATCCAGACGGCCGTGCGCCTGCTGCTGCCCGGCGAGCTGGCCAAGCACGCCGTGTCCGAGGGCACCAAGGCGGTCACCAAGTACACCAGCTCGAAGTAAGGGCACGTAAAGGACGCAATAGAACAGCTACTTGACCCAAACGGCTCTTTTCAGAGCCACTTAATTAGTCACAGAAAGTGGCTGTAAACACCGCCTAGAAGATTCTGGCTTCTGGTTAGGCGGGGTGGGCCTGTGAACTCGAGAACATTTGGGTTTGGGGCTAGGTTAGAGCCGTGGTAAAGATTGCCGTGGCTCGGGGCGCCTGGGTGGCACAGTGGGTTAAGCCGCTGCCTTCGGCTCAGGTCATGATCTCAGGGTCCTGGGATCGAGTCCCGCATTGGGCTCTCTGCTCAGCAGGGAGCCTGCTTCCCTCGCTCTCTCTCTCTCTCTCTGCCTGCCTCTCTGTCTGCTTGTGATCTCTCTCTGTCAAATAAATAAATAAAAAAAATCTTAAAAAACAAAACAAAACAAAAAAAAAAAAAAAAAAAAAAAAAAAAAAAAGATTGCCGTGGCTCTTAAAATCTGGAGCCTGCGTGTGGTGGTGTCCCCTAGTGGCACGACTCTTACTGGTAAGGAAAAACTAATTCCCAAAATGGTCTCTACCTTGTTATACGGATTCCGCGATGGAAGCTTAGATACAGGTAAGTGAGCAAGCAGGTTTGCTTAGTTTAAAGTTTTGTTTTTGGTGGGGGGTGCTGTTATACTTTTCTGTCTATAAATGTCAACCCAAAGGTTTCTGTAAGTGAGCTGGAATTTGTTTTTCTTAGCGTACCCGTGGAAGTCCCTCCATTCCCCACTGCCTTAATGTTCTGTTCGTAAACGTCTCTAGGTGTCTGTCAGGAACGATGAGCAATAAAGCAATATGCTTTAGTCTATTGACCTATGTGTAAGTTCCGACTTAGCACTCCTTACCTAACTTCCTCCCTAACCCAATCCTTCAGCCAGGTAAATTCTGCCTTCCCACCCTTTGGAACATTTAGGCCCAGCCTGGAGACAAAGTCATCTCCTGGGGAGGGATGCTAACGGCATTTAGTGGGTAAAGGTCAGGGATAATTACAAAATGCATAGGGCAGCCCCCCGCAGACAAGAGTCCATCACCTCTGTAACCCCAGTCCTTGTGCGGCAGTTGGTAGACCCAGCTCCCAGACTTCCTTTACATCAAGATTTCTCATTTGGTTCAAATCTTCCTTCCACCCCACCACGTAGTCAATGTTCCTGCTCTTGGTGAAAACTGAGCAGAACGCAGATTTACTCTGATTACTTAACACTGCACAGGAAAATTACCTTTTCCAGGGCAAGGAACTTGTTTTTCTGTAACAGTTTCCTGGTTATAAGAACCACCTTGGTGCTTGTTAAATGCATTTCCAGGTGCCTGTCCTGGAACTTCCGGATAAAGCCAGGTTGAAGTGGGGACTGGGGAGTTAGGTGGTTTTTAGTGTTCTCTGGTGTATTTTTTTAAAAAGTTTCGGGTGCATGGTATGCAAAGGACACAACTAACCTATGGGATGAATTTCTAAAGACCCCTTAGATCAAAACTTGCATAATTCAAGACTAATCCCGACAGAGGCTGGTGAATGCTTTACCAAACCACAGGTACCCTTAAGGTGAAAGGAAAAATCTTCGTTTCCAGTTCATTTGGCAAGCTTTGAAATTAAGCCATTCTTCATCAATATTAAGGAATTTGCTTGACAAGTTTGTGCTTAAAACAAATTTTAAACATTTTATTTTGTCAGAGCACGAGCAGGCAGAGTGGCAGGCAGAGGCAGAGAAGCAGGCTCCCCACTAAGCAAGGAGCCCGATTGGGGGTTCGATAGCAGGACCCCAGGACCACGACCTGAGCTGAAGGCAGCCGCCCAACGGACAGCCACCCAGGCGTCCCATGAATTTTATTTATAATGTAAGAGTTCAAATTTACATCCACTTAAAGTTACATAAAATGGGCTGTATATGATTTCTTTCCCTGGAAAATGAAGATTTTTCGGAGTCCTTTTCCCTGGCGAGAGGAATGACTCCCTGAGAATTTTAATTTCCTAGTGAAAGAAAAGAAATCGTTATGTGGCACATTTTCGAGTTGGAAAAGTTAATAAGTGAAAAGGCCAGGGTGTCTGTTGTACTCCGTCAAGTTATCAGCCTCTCGGAGACCCCATCTGGTGCCCTCCCCTTGGGTCTTGCAGGCTCTGCTCGCGGAGTGAGCCATGTTTCTCATGGTCTTTGGAAGTTGTTAAAGCATTGTCAGCTGGCTCACCTAATCAAAAGCGGTCATTAATTACTCATGACCAAAGGAGTAAGCCTCAGCCCCTTACCTTGAAACTAAAGGTCTTCTGCCATCTGGCCAAAACTTTCCCCTTCAGTTGCCTGTTTTCCTCCGATCTCTAGCAGAGCCAAAATGCAGTACCCAGTGTCCTGTACTGCCTCTTCTCTTTCTTTGTGCCTTTGTTAGGTGGTCCTTCTAAACTGTACTACTTTCTGTTGCTCTCACACTACTCATTGTCTATCCGCTGGTACCGTTACTCACATCTTGGTCCTTGAAGCCTTCCCATTCCATTCTAGGTCACAGGAAGTCTTTCTCCTTTTAACTCTTAAGGCTTTCTTTGTTCCTTGCACAATGAATTTTCAATTAACTATAGCCTTGTGAACTAGGTAGCCTTTTTACTTAAATTTTTCCCCTTGTTTTTACACGTTCTTGTTTGTCTTCTGATAGAAGACCGGGTTTACTTTTTTAAGATTTTATTTATTCGTTTGTTAGCACGCACAAGCAAAGGGAACGGCAGGCAGAGGGAGAAGCAGACTCCCCGCTGAGCAAGGAGCCTGATGCGGAACTCAAACCTAGGATCCTGGGATCACAACCTGAGCCAAAGGCAGCTGCTTAAAGGACTGAGCCACTCAGACGTCCCCAGGGTTTACTTTCTTTAAAAAATTACTCCTTGGGAATTTTCAGAAAGGCTGTTCTAGTGTCCACTATAAAATAGCATCTTGGAGCACCTGGGTGGCTCAGTTGGTGCAGCAACTGGCTTTTGACTTCAGCTCAGGTCATTATCTCAGGGTCATGAGATCAAGCCCTGAGTTGGGCTCCCCACTCAGCTGCTGAGTCTGCTTGAGATTTTCTCATTCTCTTCCCTCTTCCTCTGCCCCTCTCGTGCTCTCTCTCAAATAAATAAAATCTTAAAAAACAAAACAAAAAACATCACAGGGAAAGTTTGTTGACTGATTGCCCAGACCAGAGGATGCTAGAAAATTGGTCTGAAGGTGGTACATTCATGTACTCCAATAGGCTTTTTTTTCTCCACTTTTTCCTAAATTTTCTTGCTCCTTTAACCTGAAACACTCATAATAATTACTGACTCAGTTAAAACAACTTTCGGAGATTAAAAACTCCTAAGAGGAGCAGAAAGTACTGCACTTGATTGCTTTCCTTTATTCACTGTATCTATGTGACCAAAACAATGGGATTCTACTGGAGCTTTTCCAGCCTAGTTTAGATGCTGCTTTTCCAGTGCTGCAAACATCCATGAGGAGGGAGATGCATTCCAAAAGATGAAAAAAGCCTGTGGTATGAAGATAAGGAGCTTTAAATATCAGATCCAGTGAGCATTGCAAATGGGCTTGGTCTGGGTTAGGTCAAGTGTCATTAAGACTGGTTAATCATTATTTCAACTACTGGGGAATGGATTGTGGTATCTGTATAAACTTACAAACATGACCGTTTAACTTTGTCATAATTTGTAGACAAATGCCTCCATTTTAAAACTGGGTCCAGGGAGCCTGGGTGGCTCAGTGGGTTAAGCCGCTGCCTTCCGCTCAGGTCATGATCTCAGGGTCCTGGGATCGAGTTCCGCATCGGGCTCTCTGCTCAGTAGGGAGCCTGCTTCCCTCTCTCTCTCTCTCTCTCTCTCTCTGCCTGCCTCTCTGTCTACTTGTGATCTCTCTCTGTCAAATAAATAAATAAAAATCTTTAAAAAAAAAAAAACTGGGTCCATTTTCTCCAAGTGATCTAAGAGTCAAAATACTTAAATTCGGGGGACTATAATTCAAGCACAGGACAACAGATGGGAAATGAGTTATATGATCTCTTTGAGGGGCATAAAGTAGGAGTTATGAAAGAATATCAATCTTAAGGAACAAGATTGACTGTTTTGGAGAATTACTAGATAGTGATTTTTTTTCTACATTTCCTAACTTTAGCTGAGCCATCATGATTTGGCAAAAATAGAAAACTTGATTTAAAAAAAAAAATTCTAGGGGCGCCTGGGTGGCTCAGTGGGTTAAGCCGCTGCCTTCGGCTCGGGTCATGATCCCAGGTCCTGGGTTCGAGCCCCACATCGGGCTTTCTGCTCAGCGGGGAGCTTGCTTCCTCCTCTCTCTCTGCCTGCCTCTCTGCCTACTTGTGATTTCTCTCTGTCAAATAAATAAATAAAATCTTAAAAAAAAAAATAAAAAAATAAAAAAAATTCTAGATCCCATATTGCAAACATGAACAGACTTTTGAAATATAAAAGCAGGGTGTGTTTTCATGTGTAATCAAAGAAATATATCAAACATATATTAGCAAAGCAATGAGATGGATAAAAAGATGTAACTCTCATAAAGGGATTACGCCAGAATAAAAATAATTACAACTCAAGGCAAAATGTGTTATTTCCAGAAGATGGGTAAGAAGGAAATATTATGAGTTAAGGAGAATGATAGGTTGCCTCTGGCTGAAGGGTTCAAGAACATTCCATGAGGAGAACTTACATGTGCCAGGTCCTATATGAGTGATGGGATATAGAGGTATCCTCCTTCCCAAGTCCATGAGGTTTCTCTGGAATATTGTTTGTAACCAATATATCAAGTGTCCTTTGGAAATTTTTTAAGTTTTAGTTTTATCCAATTTTCTGTAACCTCTTTCAATTTTTTAATCATCTGATTTTGGTAGATGAAAATCTCCATCATTCTATACTCTGTGACTAGAGGTCATAATTCTGCACCCCTCTTCCCCAAACCCTGCTGAGGTTGCAACAGCTATGGTCCATAACCCAGTTGAGAAGCTTCACAGTGTAAGTTGTTGGATATTTATACCAACCTACACTGATTGAGAAGCCATAAGAGGGTAAAAGAAAACTTTTGTTGCCTCTGCTACTCTCAATACTTCCAGCTACCAAATGCACGGGTTCTCCACACCAACCAATTCTGACCTTACCTCCCTGGATTTGGCACAGATACCACAGATTAAGGGCTCAGCCCCATAAGACCACCCCCCACTTCAGACACTACTCACAGTAGGGGGTCTCCGGGTTACCCAGGCTTTTGTCAGTCTTGGCCACAAATCAGCGGTTCCCATTGTCCCCTCTTCAGGTTTGATCATTTGTTACAATGGCTCATATAATCCTGGGGGACATGTTTACCAGTTTATTATAAAAGATATAGGAAAGGATACAGATGATGATGATCCAGATGAAGATGTACACAGGGCAAGGGTCAGAAGGGTCCCAAGTGCGGGAGCTTCTGTCCCTGTGGAGCTGTGGTGTCCACCCTCCTGAGATGTATGTGTGCACCAACCTGGAAGCTTTCTGAGCCCCATAGTTTGGGGATTTTTATGGAGGCTTTATCAAGTAGACATGATGGATTATTGGCTCAATCTCCATCCCTTCTCCTCCCTGGAGGATGGCAGGGGTGGGGCTAAAATCTTCTAATTATAGCTTGGCCTTTCTGATGACCAGCTTCCATCCTGAAGCTTCCTAGGAGCCCACAAAATCCAACTCTTTAGAACAAAAGACCCTTCCCATTACCAAGGAAATTCCAAGAGATTGAGGAGCTCTGTGTCAGAAACCAGGGGCAGAGACCAGATATATATTTCTTATTATGTCACAGTCTACCCTGGTCTCTAGCCAGGGGCCCGTTACAGCAAACTGATTATAATAAAGTCAAAAGATACTGGCTGAGGGCCCCTGGGTGGCTCAGGTGGTTGAACGACCAACTCTTGCTCTGAACTCAGGTCTTCATCTTGGGGTCACGTGTTCAGGCCCCACTGCGTTGGGCTCCATGCTGGTCATGGAAGGTGAGTCCCAATCTTCCCACCTAAGAGCCATATGACCTTGGGAAAGTGTCTTTACTCCTCTGACTCTCAATTTCTTCCTCTGTAAAATGAGCAAAATAATGGAACCTACCTTATAGGTTTGTTATGGAGATTAAGTAAGATAATGTGTTGTGTGCACTTCATAGAGTACTTGGAACACAGTAAATATTTGATCAGTGTTTCCTTATGATTGTAGTTAGGCACTTCCTGCAGGTACCATTGTATCTCTGGAGCACTCTTCCTGTCCCAACAAGTATGGCTTTAAGAGATTTCTAGTGATTTGAGAGTCACCTTCCTACACACTGGAGCAATAAGACTTTCATTTTCTAAAACATCAACCAAGAAGGCAATTTTCACAATTTACTGGTCAGGCCTTTGATTCTGTAGAAACTTCAAGTATCTGCCATGTGTCCTGAAGGAAAAAAAATGAATTAGGATACAAAAGACCTTATTTAGTGTCTGTTAGCAGTGCTCTATAAAGACCTATATTATCTGGCAAATACCTTTTTTTTTTTTTTAAGTCAGATGATGTTTGCAATACTTCCCATCGATTGTTCTCTGGAAAAATAAAATACTTTCCTTAAATACTTCTTTCCTATTTCTGATTTCTGAGTTGAAAGCTCTGGATTTTAAGGACTTAACACAGGAGCAAGGCAAGTGAATAAAAATGATTTAGGGCACACTATTAGGTACCACAGAGAAGGACACACCTTATAACCAAAAGGAGACCAAATAGGCAAATATTTGGGAAATGTTAATATCAGGAATTTTATTTTATTTTTTTTTAAAGATTTTATTTATTTGACAGAAATCACAAGTAGGCAGAGAGGCAGGCAGAGAGAGGAGGAAGCAGGCTCCCCGCTGAGCAGAGAGCCCGATGCGGGGCTCGATGCAGGGCTCGATCCCAGGACCCTGAGATCATGACCTGAGCTGAAGGCAGAGGCTTTAACCCACTGAGCCACCCAGGCGCCCTAAAATCAGGAATTTTAAAATGGGCTTGGTGGAGTCAGGTTGATGACTTATGACCTCAGCTTTGTTTTTGTAGGCAATGATGTTTGAGCCTTGTCTAAGTTTTAGTTTCTACTTGGTAGATTCTAATTTTCAAATGCATTGAAGGAAAATTCTTTTGGCCAAGAAGGAGTATGAAATACAGCTCAGCTACACCACAGATACAACTCTGGGCAAAAGTTGTTCAGTGTTCTTAATATAATTCCCAATCCTAGGGTTGGGCCTTGCACTACTTGAATTTCTTTCTGGAGATGTGTTTCATCTAGTTTGGCATGTCTAGGCTCAAGACCCACGATATAAGATGTAGAATAAGGAGAAAGAGAAAGACACACTGGTTAACCTAGATATAATAGGGTTACTTCCAACAAGTGAATATACTCTTGTTTCCTTAGGCTTCTACACTCCTCTGCCTGCTACTCTATGAAAAATGAGGAAAAGTTATTTCGCTTATTGAAGTGTCTCTGTAGGGGACTTTTCCCCTGGTATCTTTTTAAGTGTTTGAATTGTTGAATTGTTCATAGTTTTTTGTTTGTTTTTTGTTTTTCACATTACTGTTAAGGGACTGGGCAACAGAAATTATTCTTAAGTGAAAATTTTTTTTCAGAAATAGCAATTATGTGTAGAGAACACCATTTTAGGATTAGCAGGAGAGTTAAGTAAGGTAAAACTTGAATTTCAATCCTTGGCCTACAGAAAAAAACCTAAGAAACTTTTCATAGTCTAAGGGAGGTGTATTTCATGGCATTAAGATTGTGGGATGTGTTTAGATGGGAAAGGGGCACAACAGATCAATCTTTCTGGATTAGTATATGCAAATCATTTCTAATGGGGAAAAGTGGAGTCTCAGGCATTGGCAGATCAAGTTGACTAAAACTTGTTGAGGATATAGAGGATCTGAAGAACATGGTTAACAAGATGAGTCATAACTATACTTACCCCCACACCATCTTGTATCCAAAGTAGAAAACATACATTTTGAATTCACATAAATACTGATAACAACTGACCATGTGAAAGATGACAAATGGAAGATCAACAAGTGTTGAAAAACTTGAAAGTATATGAGACACATTCACTAATCCTAATGCAAGGACATAACTTAAAATATTCTTCTTGATCTATACTGTTAGGAAAAAGCACAAGGACTAAAGAGGACATAAAAATAAAAATTATATACTTTTTGTATACAATAATAAAGATAGCACTTATATGTAGAGATCAGAGGAAAATTCATAGCTTTAAAATGCATTTACGAGATAATGAGAACTATTAAAATTAATGAAGTAAACTTTTGACATAACACCAAAACAGGAGGGAAGTAGATGCATAAATTAGGGCTGAAGCAGAAATGAATAGATCTTACTTCCTCACTCCCCCAAAATAGAATCAATTAAGCCAAAATCTGGTTCATTGAGAGAAAGTTAAAGGGTTAATCCTTTGGTAATTTAATAGTGAAAGAGAAAAAGTACACTACTATACCAGCAACATCAAATACAGAAGATATTTTAAATGGTATGTGTATTTTAATACATGGATTTGCAAATGTAGACAAAATATTTAGTTTTTAATATAAGTGATCAAAGTTGCCTTAAGAAAGGTAGAATGAGGGGCGCCTGGATGGCTCAGTGGGTTAAAGCCTCTGCCTTCAGCTCAGGTCATGATCCCAGGGTCCTGGGATGGAGCCCGGCATCTGGCTCTCTGCTCAGCGGGGAGGCTGCTTCCTCCTCTCTCTGCCTGCCTCTCTGCCTACTTGTGATCTCTGTCTGTCAAATAAATAAATAAAATCTTAAAAAAAAAAAAAGGTAGAATGACTGAATAAAAATAGCTGAAGGAGAAACTGAAAAAATAGGCAAAGACCTATCCTTAGGTCTACCAGGTCCAGAGAGTTTCACCAGACATTGAGGGAAGAGACAATATTTACATAAATGGATCAAGATAATGGAAAAAAGATTAAAATCCACATGCAATTATTATGAGGCAAAGAAAGCAACAGATACTATTAAGTTTAAGTGAACTAAGTGTGCCTGGGTGGTGTGGTTGGTTAAGCATTCAACTCTTGGTTTCTGTTCAAGTCATAATCTCAGGGTTGTGAGATCCAGCCCAGCATCGGGCTCTATGCTCCACACACAGTCTGCTTAAGACTCTCTCTCCCTCTGCTCCTCCCTCCCACTCTGTCTCTAAAATAAATAAATAAGTCTTAAAAAAAAAAAAAAGATTAAGTGAAATAAGCCTTGCAGAGCAATTAAGGAGTGTTTGGTAAGGAAAATGAATCCATAGAAGTTAGATATTATGGGCCACAATATAGATTTCAAAGTGGAATGAAGAGTAATTGGGATAAGAAACCGGGAGCTGTTAGGTGCACGGTTAGGATTTGAATTCTAGTGTGTTGGACCCAAAGCCTGTGAAATGTCAAGATGTGACCGAATTCAAGTTAGGAAATTACTATTTTCTAAAATACATATGGTACTTACAAACCTGTTGCAAATGTCTAGTTCTTCTCTTTCAGGCCTTTTTCTGCCCTTTCAGAAGAAATGGTCTTCAAAGTCACAGCCAGACTCCAGAGCTGATTCCCCGGAGATCATGCTGAGCAGAGATCATGGCCTCCTCAAAATTATCTCCTGACGGAGAACCACATTTGGAGAATTTATTTTTTCAGAATGTGTAAATCAATTATTTTGAGTCTTTCTTAGAGATATTCTGTCTCCATTAACTCGCTCATCATGTTTGGGAAACTTCCCCTTTAACACATGGTCCCTCTTCACAATTTATTCTTTTTTTTCTTTTTAAAGATTTTAATTATTTATTTGTCAGAGAGAGAGAGAGCACGTGCGTACAAGCACAGGCAGGCAGAGGTGGAGGAAGAAGCAGGCTTCTAGCTGAGCAAGGAGCCCAATGTGGGACTTGATCCCAGGACTCTGGGATCATAACCTAAGCCGAAGTCAGATGCTTAACCGACTGAGCTACTCAGGCGTCCCTTCACAACTTATTCTTAAGTGGAGGAGGTAAGGAGTAACATGTACTTTATGTGGTATGGAGATGAAATGGGGAAGGCAGAAAGATGAGCTTCTCACCCTCTAGGGATTTGGACCCTACAATTAGAAGCAAACCTAGAAATAAGGAATAAAGTAAGGACAGCAAACAATTTTACTGGCTCCCATTTGACTGCCAGTGTGCATTCCAAGGAAGTCTATACCTAAAAGACCTTCTGGAGGTCCAGATTTTCAACTGACTAGAATTTTTTTTTTTTACATCCTGCTTCCCATTGCCAAGCTTAATAGACAGTTCTCTTAGGGTCTTTCAGTTTTTAAATTCTCCTGACAATGAGATTGGTAATAATCACTTCTTAAGATTTTAACAATACTGTTTATAATAACTTACAAAAATGAAAAGCCTTGGAACAAATCTAATGGAAAGATGAACAAAACTTCTAGGGAGAAAATCATAACATTTTTGAGAGAGATTAGCAAGGATATAAATAAATGGAGAGTTATACCATGTTCATGAATTGGAAAGTCAGGTATGTATACATATGTATGTATATGTATGTATACAATGATGTCCGTATCTCTCCTTCACTATCACTCCCCAAATCTACATAGTTAATGCAATCCCACTCCAAATCCAGTACTCTTCAGGAGAATTTGACATAGTTTATCACTGATTTTTTTTTGAGGCCTTTCTTCTTTTCTGTTTTTCTATTTCACTAGCTATTCCTTGTCAACATCCTCTGTTGCCAATGCTTTTATACAACCTTTAAAATTTGGTGCATCCCAGGGTTCAGCCTTAGGCCCTTTTCTGTTCTCTATCTGTGCTTTCTGCTTACATTGTCTCTTCTAATCCCATGGCTCTAAATGCCATATATATATATGATGATTCTCAAATTTTTATCTCTACTTCAAAATTGTTCTCTGAACTCCACTGCTTCTTCAACAGTTAAATAGGAATCTTGACATGTCCAATACAAAATTTTTGCTTCTTGCTACTCCTCTCTCCTGTTACACCAACTTGCTCTTTCACAGTTCCTGGTCCCAGTCAGTGGAATCAGTTTATTGCTCAGGCCCAAATCTAGAAGTTGTTTCTGGGTTCCTCTTTTTCCCACATTCACTACATCTAATCAAATCAGCACGTTTTCTGGGCACTTCTCAACACCTCCACTGCTCCCTCTGAGTCCAAACTACCATTGTCTGTCACCTGGATTCCTAACTGGTTTCCATGCTTCCACTGTTGTCCAACCCTTGCTGCCCATGGGCTCTGTCTCCAACTGGCCTGGTGGCAGTGAGGACTGCTGGTCCCCTTCCAGCCAACTGCCAGCTATGCCTCCATTCCATCTGGTTTTCAGGAGGTCTGGCTATCTTTGGCTTCTGGGGTGGAGGTGGGGGTGATTCCTAAATCCAGAGGCTCTAGGGTTTCTCCCAACTGTGCGGTAGCCAGGAAAGACCTAGAATGGACCCAACTCTTCCCACTTTACCCCAAACCAGTCCATATGCCCTGAGGTTTCCTTCTCAGGCTAGTAACACAAATGGGCCTGAACTCCTTTAGAAGCTGGAATGAGTTTAGGGCTTTCCCTGTGGAGCCTGGAAGATGAAAAACTGAACCACCCTTCTCATAACCAATTGCCTATTCTGCTCTGATTGTCTCCTCTGGGATGTTGTGCTTAGTTCTGCAAGCCCTGGGGATTACAGAATGTGCCCCAGCGCCATGATATGTCCAGCAGGTTTTTGGGTATTGTCCCTGAGCAGTCTCAAAGCTATGAAAGAACATCCTCCCTCTCTCCCTCCCTCCCTCCCTCCCTCAACACCTACCACCCTCCTCCCTGCCACCTGCACCAATCCCTCCGGGGCCTTGTACTCAGTCCTGGAAGGTCTGATCACCCGGGATAGGACCGGCTTTGGGAGAAGCCATGTGATGTCCGAAGGCATTTCAGAGCGGCCCCTGAAGGGCCTACGGTCTCCCTGCCCACTGCCCAGCTGGTTCTGCAGGCCCGGGGTCCCTTCCTGGCTCTGATGGTGGTGGAACCGGTAGGAAAGTCATCTGTGTTTGAATGAACTGCCGTCATTCACTCCTAACCTGCTCCTTCCCCGCGGCCGTCTCCTCCAGCCACCGTTCCACTGGGTCTCCCGGCAGGTCAGCGCCCGTCCCCTTCCATGGTCTTCCAGTCGTAGTCCTCCTCTCCGTGGGGTGGCGCCACCGCCGGGTCTGCGAGCAGGAGGGTCGGCCCGAGGCCGGCCTAGAGAGGGGTTTTTCGGCTCCGCACTTCCGGGAGGCCGCCCGCCAACCCGCACTTTTTGGTTTCCCGCTGTACTTCCTGCGGCTGGAGACCAGACGCAGTGGGGAATCGAACTGTCACATTTGCCAACCCCGAACTGGTAACTACTTCGGAGTTTGGGGGACCGCCCACGAATTGGGTGCTCTTCTGGGTGCCGGGACTAATGGGACACTCACGACTCCTTGCTCTCCTCTCCCCGTCGGCCGCTGCGGCCGCCGACACTTGCCAAAGGCCGTTTCTCGCCGCTGCAGGCTCTGGGAAAGATCTCTCACCAGGTTTGGGGGAAGGTTGCGAAGAGCGAGAGGCGAGCTAAGGTGGCAGTGTGCACGGGTGGCCACAGGGTGGAGCCAGCGGCCCGCTGCGAGACTCTTTCGGAGCACAAGTTCTCCGGGCGGTGCCACAAACCGCCTAGGTCTTTTGATCCAGGAACTGGTTGTAGCCATTAATTAAGCGTGGAGCTTAAAAGAGTGTATTCGTGACCGTGAAAAGCTGAATGCAGTAGAATCTACTAACCGTGCCAGTTAGGAACAGAGAAATGGTTGATGAGCATATTTGCAGCCAAGTAAAAATGTGACCACGGATTTACAGTATCCAGTACTTTTTTAAAGATTTTATTTATTTGACAGAGAGAGATCACAAGCAGGCAGAGAGAGAGAGGAGGAAGCAGGCTCCCCGCTGAGCAGAGAGCCCGATGCGGGGCTCGATC
Source organism: Lutra lutra (assembly GCF_902655055.1). NCBI lineage: Eukaryota > Metazoa > Chordata > Mammalia > Carnivora > Mustelidae > Lutra > Lutra lutra. The sequence continues at coordinate 91,473,227 of NC_062281.1, forward strand.
CCAGGACCCTGAGATCATGACCCGAGCCGAAGGCAGCTGCTTAACCCACTGAGCCCCCCCCCCTTTTTTTAATTAACGAAAAATTATTCTAAATTGCTCAAGAAAGTTAAGAACACCAACTTACTTTCTGTACATTCCTTTTACTTGGAGGTGTAATGTTGATCTGTTAGAGGTAAAAAGTTTCATCTCTCTTTTTGAAATCAGGCAGAATACGCAACTGAGAAGCACTGAATCATGGGTGAACGCATTGTCAACTCCTTCCTTCCCTTAGAATACTGAAAATGCAGGGAGACTGCTCTTGGAAACCAGTTAATTCCTAAAATGCTTTTAATAGATCTTAAATACTCCATGTTAGCATTTATGCTTTTACAGTATTTCCAGCTTCTTGCCTATGCTTTCTTTAGGATTTTACATCCTCTTCGTGGTTGAATGGAGCTAGATAACTAGGTCTGACTAGTAAGGTGGAAGTGTTGTGTGTCCCTTCTGGGCTGGAGAATTTAATTCCTAGTTTGGGATGCTCCATGCTCTCCCTCAGCTCTGACACAACTGCTGGCAGTGTTCCCCAAAGTGCCACCTTAACAGCCTTCTCATTTGCCTCTGGTGTAACATGAATGAATGATAAACCTCTCTTGGTTTAAGGGGCTGAGATTAAGGAGTTAACAAACCCTGGCCTCTTCTTACACAGCCTAATTCAGAGATGAATGGGTCAGGTGTAGAGCTGTGCATAAGTTTGTTGCCTAGATAAGATGCGGTTATTAGTATTTCTTAACACTCTTTGCATTGTTCTCAGGACTCTCCCTCAAGAGCCAGGCTGTTTTTGTTGTTGTGGGTTGGTTTTTGTTTTTGTTTTTAATAATAATAAGACAGAAGGTCTTTAAACAAAAATTGTCATAAATTCTGCTTTACCTGTCTTTACAGTATACCAGGATTCAGAACATCTCAGCATGGGCCAGAATATTTATTTCTAATTCCTAGCGTTGCCCTTAATGCCCATAAACATGAGACACAAAAACTTACCTGTTTTGTCTCTGGTACACAGAAATTTTTTTATCCTCGGGACAATAAATCATGATTAGTATGAGTAAGAGGTAGGCCTTTTGCAGCCTGGGTGAAGGGTGAGTGGGAAAGAGTAGGTAGAAAAGCAGAACTGGCTTCAAACATTTACAGTGAGTGTGTTCTGAGGCACACAGTATAGTGTTCTCTTTTAAAAATATGGACGTCTTTAGAAGTGTTATTGGGACAAATGGGTTTTATAAGACTCCAAAGACTTTATAAAATTTGCAATGGCATACAAAGCACTCAGACTGAACCCTGGGAGATGTTAGATAGAGTTTGAGGTGCAAGATGTTTATTAAGGATGAATCCCTATAAAAGGAAGAATGAAGAGGTGAGAGTGGGCAGTGGAAGAAATCAAGAGTGCAACAAAAGCTTGCTAGAGCCTTGACCATACCGCTGAGGAGCTCTGGAGCAAATACTGCTCGCAAGCATGGCCTGCTTTGGGCGTAAATGTCCTGTTCCGTTCAGGCAAGACATGCTGGATACTCTGGGAAAGATAGGACTTTGGGAGAGCTGTGGGGGGTCTCAGCAGACAACAGTTTGCCTTCTGCTGGGTTTTGCAATTCTTTCCCTTCTCTCCCTTTGGGCCACTCGCTCCCCACTTGGATCCAGTCATTTCTGTGTGTGTGTTTCCAGTACAGGATGGAATGAAAATAGTGAGCTCTTAGATAGGTAGGGACAAGTGTCAGGGACAGGGAACCCAACCACTGTAGGGAAACTGGAGGGCTGGGCACCCACCTGGACAAAATATGAGGTGGTACCAGGCATTGACCCGACCGAGAACCAAGGCTGGGAGAACCAGCAGGTAGGCATCAATTTGGGGGACTCCCAAGAACCTATTCCTGTCACAGCTACAGGCCAGAAGTAACGGTAGACTGAAGTGCAAATTGTTCAAACGTTAGAGTAGGCAGCTAGGTTCTAACAGGATACATGGAGGCCAGCAAAGAGGAAGTCATGGCTAGGACTGTGAATGTCAGAGGCCTGTCCCCACAGAGCCCGATGTGGGGCTCGATTTGAGGACCCTGAGATCATGACCTGAGCTGAAATTAATCAACTGAGGCCTGAGACCAGTATTATCTTGAAGTTAGTTAGTAATCATCCAGAAAATCAGAAGGGCAGAGTAAATCTCTGGAGGTAAGAGCTGGGGCTTCATGACATCACTACCCCTCCCCAGCTGAAGCTGCCCCTTGCCCCTCCCTGCTGGGAGGTCTGGGTATAATTTATTAAGGAAAGCCTCGGTTCCATGATCTTCCTGTGGGGTGGGGGAGTGGGATAGGCAAGCAGGACTCCTGGTATCTCTGGACACGGAGATGTTATGAGAAAGCCTCATACGAAAGGGCAGAAGTCATGCCCCCATCTGCCCTATTGCGCATCTGCCGTGTTCTCTGTAAGCTGTGTGGATCTTCCCCTGCTTGTGTGCTGGAGAGAGAAGACACCAGATAACTGCGAGGACTCCAAGGATGGGTCAGCGCTCCACCCACAGTCTCTGAGGAGCTGTCTGCAAGTTTCCTTTCCTTCTTTTGGGTCTGCGTGCTTTTCTCGTCTCCCTGATCCACTCTCTCTTTATCTGCCTCCTTGTAACCCTCATTCTGTTTCTTTCTCTTGTCTTAATCTCTTGTACATAGGCACACACTTACCTTTTCACCCTGTCCCTAAAAATAATAATATTGTTCAAACTACCTAGTAGGATAATCAGGTTAGACTGGACTTTCAAGTTATTAAAGATTTCTTTTTTTTTTTTTTAATTTTTTTTTAAGATTTTATTTATTTATCTGACAGACAGAGATCACAAGCAGACAGAGAGGCAGGCAGAGAGAGAGAGGGAAGCAGGCTCCCTGCTGAGCAGAGAGCCCGATGCGGGACTCGATCCCAGGACCCTGAGATCATGACCTGAGCCGAAGGCAGCGGCTTAACCCACTGAGCCACCCAGGCGCCCCTATTAAAGATTTCTTTAGAGTAGGTCTCACTTCAAATCATCCCTGATGACCCATTTTCCAAGCTTATCTCCACTTAAGTCAGCTCATTTGTTTATTTCAGAGTTAATCAGATGTCATGAGAGTCACAGTTTTAATGTCTTTAAACTTTGGGATGTTTGCACCCCAGTGCTTGCATAGAGAAGAAGGGGAGGGACTGGGTCCGTGGGCACCAGCTGGGCCACTGCTATGGCCCTCCTTCCAGGGACTTCTGGTATGTCCTTTCTTGCAGTGCTCTTGTTCATGACATTATGGCTCTTCTAAATACCTCTCTTCTTGAAGGTAGGAGTTTACTCTTTTCTTTTGACCGGAGTCCAAAGAGACTTCTAAATTGCACTTTTTCTTTCTTTCCAGTTCCTTATATATAATCATACAGAAAATGGTGTCCACCAAAAACAGTATTCCCACTGGCAGACAGAAAAGAACGTGAAACCAAACAGGAGGTTGTGTCTGGAGGCCTGAAAAAGTGACAAGGGGAAGAAATGCTAGTTAGAATGCAAAGCAATCTGGCTGAGTTATGTCTGGGAAGGAAGGCTGGCTGACACCTGATATGCCTGTCCCCAGTAGAGACACCGGTAATTTCAGGGGGCAGGAAGGTGCTGCACCTGAGCTATGTGGTGTTAAGTCCAGGGGCAAGCTCCTCATACGAGCTTAACTGCCAGAGCCCTCAGTGGACTTACTTCCTAGTTTTGGACATAAAGTCTATTTCTCTGCCATTTAATACTTGAAATGAATTTGGGTTGAAGATAAATTTTTATCTTTATCTGTTTTAGAGCTTAGTCTCCCTACCTCAGCCAGACAGACACTTGGGCAAGTATTTATGTGCAATCCACAAACTCCCTACCTCACCAGTCTACCATGTGAGCTCCTTGAAATAAGAACTGTACCCCCAGTGTCTTCATATCCCCACACCAATGACAATACACAAGAAGAACTCAATATATTGATTAGATTTGGGGGATGGGGGGAAAGTGAGGGGGAAAGAAAGAGGAGAGAAAATAGGAAATGAAGAAGAAAGGAAGGAAATAAAGGGGGAAAGGAAAGGGAATTTAATGAAGTTCATGAGAATAGTGAAGGTACGAATCAAGAGTGGAAAGGCCTGTTTATGGGTTTTTCCTGGCTGGGCGATGAAATCCCCTTAAACAGACCTCAGCCCTGAAGGAAAAAAGGGAGCATCTTCTCCATGTGCCTCCTCCTGTCAGTTCCCTTCATTCTCACCAAGCACCTGAAGCTCCAACTCGGGGCTGCGCTTGACCATGCTGCCATCTTCCGTGGTAGCCTCACACCAGTATAAGCCCGAATCTTCTCTCGTAGCAGTTAGTATCTGGTATTCAGAGGCTGTGTTCCTGCTCAGCAGGGTCTTGCTGCCCATGTAGAAGGAGAAGTAAAGCTGCAAACCAGGTCTCTGTAGGAGCAACTTTGTTTCACAGCTCAGGTTGACCAGATGCCCCTCCAGGATGGGTGATGACAAAGATGCTTTTAGCACTGGGGCTGGAAATAGCTCTAAAGAAAACGTTGATGGGGACAGGGTTGCCTGCTTCAGTGTTAAGGTTTTGTTGTTGTTTTTGTTTTTTAACAAGAGATATACCCCCTACCTCCTTGGGAAACCTGCCCCTAGAGAATGCATCCATAAGACAACTTTTCCCACTTCTAGCAGAGAGGCATTCCACATAGAAACTCTTATAATGGCCAGCTTCCTCATTTCCTGCTGTGGCCCTCCACACTGTCCAGGCTTCCCTGAATAACCATATTATTATGTGACCGTGCCTTTTGGTAGTGGTCCACCAGGAGTGGACACTGATCCATACACTAGCCAGGTCACTGACTGATTATTTGTGTTACTACCTCAAAAGATAATCTGGGACAATCCTCTCTTTCCCATTAGGAATGATGAATTCTTTTTCAGACAAAAAAAATGGCTTGTAGTTAATGAGTACTAAGATGAAAGAACCACAGTCAGGCCCACATGCAAGCTGGAACAGAGGAAGCTGCTTTAGTTAGCAGACGTTCAGAAAGAAGAACTAGAGAGGCCACATTGCCTCTGAGAGATAGAAAGTATAACCAAGTCCTAATGTCCTCATGGCTTCTGTTTCTAGGGAGCTTTTTATGAGATTCCATTGAGTTCTTTTTTTTCTTTTTTTTTTTTAAGATTTATTTGACAGAGAGAGAGATCACAAGTAGGTAGAGAGGGGGAAACAGGCTCCCTGCTGAGAGCCCAATGCGGGGCTCAATCCCAGGACTCTGAGATCATGACCTGAGCTAAAGGCAGAGGCTTAACCCACTGAGCCACTCAGGCACCCCCCCCCATTAAGTTCTTTTCTAATAACTCTCCTACCTCCCATGAGTGAATCTCTATTCCTTGCAACTAAAATAAAATTGATGAAATAGATCCTCACTATGCCCTGGCCTTCATGTTAGCTCCTGGGTTTATTGAAAAGAGCAACAGACTGAGGCCCAGATAACCTCAGTTCCAGTCCCAAGCTAGCCACTGGTCTTATTTCATGGCCTTCCATGAAACAACGACTTCCCCGGGAACTTAAGTCTCTTCACTTGCAAACTTAAGTGATGATTTATGATGGTCCTTAAAACTACAGCTTTATGACTATTCAGATACATACCTTTTACAGTGATATATACTCCTGCTGATTCAAAGCGTTGCTTTCCCATGGCTGAGCAGTGATAGATGCCATTGTGACTCAGGTTGGTTTTCAGAATGGTGAATTCAGAATTCCCAGTAGAAAATTTAAAGACATTGCCATTTTGGTAGAAAAGCACATTGTATATCGTCTTATTCTTCCATCCATGACACCTCAAGGTCAGAGGTTCCCCTTCCGTGACAACTCTGCTAGAGACCTGGAGTAGTAGCCAATCTGGAAATTGTAGACCCAAAATGTATCTATACAGTAGCAGAGGTACAAGGAGGCTAGAACTGGGCCCTGGGGGGGTTTCTTATCTTTTTTTTTCTTTACAACATTCCAACCTCAGAGCTCTGCTGAGTTTGAGGCCTGTTGCCCTTCCCTCAATTATCTTTAGCTCCACTGGGAAGAAAAGTAGTCTTTACTACTTTTATTTTTTTTTATTTTTTTTATTTTTTTACTTTTACTGCTTTACTGCACACAGCCCCTTCTTATCTTCGGTTTCTGATTTCAGAAGTTGGTTGGGATAAAAACAATTTACTGTATGTGGTAGGCAGTACTCTAAGATGACATCCCCCACCCTCGTGAATCACACCCTTGCATAATCCCCGTGGGTGTGGAACCGGAGACTTGCTTCTAATCAGGATATGACAAAGGGTATGGGATATCTCTGTCATGATGATGTTGCATTATATGACTGTTTTAGCTGACTGGCCTGAGAACCTCCCACTGGTCTTGAAGAAGTGAGCTACTCTGCTGGGAGAGGGCCAAATGGCAGGGGCCTGCCTCCAAGAGTCAAGACTGGCCTCCAGCTGACAGCCAGCAAAAAGTCTGGAACCTCAGGCCAACTACATAAGGAAGTGAATTCTCAAGTCTACCACCAATGACCACGTGCACTTGGAAGAACTATAGGAAGGAACCGGTCATACCCTGATTACGGCCCCTGCGGAGCACCCGGTGAAGCTGTGCAGAGACTCCTGACTCATGGAAAGATAACAAATGTTGTTTTAAGCTGCTGTGTTTGTGGTAATTTGTTACACAGCAATAAAAGAAATGAATACACTCCAACTCTTAAGTTGTTAATGGGATCCCACATACTAAAACAAACACATAGAATAGCAAACATGTCCAGATGATATATACTTCTAAAGTGACAGGATACACGTATGTGCAGATCTGTGATCTAGTTGGTAAAAATGAGCTCCAAGTCCAAGGAGCCCTCCCTTTAGATGTACACCTCTACACAGAACTAAAAATACTTCCTTTTTCTTTCCCTGGGGCAGTGGGTTTGGCTAAATGAGGACCAGTATCTTAAATGACAAAAGAAGAGAATGGACAGTAGTGCTTTTTCCCCCTCCAGAACTTACCTAAGAATGGAAGGCTAGATGTATTCCAGTGCTAGATGGAGCATGATTTTTATAGTTTCGGATGCTGCCGTAGTGTTTCTAAATATAATGACTACTCTTCTCTCCCTTATTCCCATTCGCAACCAAGAGGTGCTCTACCTAGAGACTACACTACCCAAACACAGACACCTTTGCTTTATACATCTACAAACACAGTGGTAGATTTTAACACCCCTCCATCTGAAACGGTCAAAAATACTAGTGATGATATATTAAATATTTGAATGGCACAATTAATAGAGTTGGTTTTGTGGATTAATATAGGATGCTTAGCTTAGAGAAGATTCATACTTTCCCAACATACATGCAACAGTTACAAATAGTACATACTAGGCCACAAGCAATTTTCAACAAATACTAAAGAACTGATATCATATTTAACAAATTCTTACCAAAATGCCATAAAATTAGAAATCAGTAACAAAAGGCCACCTTCCTAAAACACTTCTAAATAAGTCACGAGGAAAGAAAAATACATACATACTAATGAAAATTAAAAATATTTAGCCTTAAGTGGTAGTGGGAGTATTATACATCAAAATTCATAGGATGCAGCTTTTAGCAGACATTACTGATTTCCTACTCAAAAGCCATTCTCCACCTTCATCATCTTAGAGCAGGAGGGGAATGCTCACTAAGCCATATGATTAAGACTTAGGTCCTCAAGCCAGCTGTGTTTTTGTGGTCTCAGCACACACACACTTAATAGAAGTAACAGAGAGCTACTATAACTGCAGTTGAATCCTCCACTGCTGGTTAACAATGGCAAAACTTTTTTTTTTTTTTTTTTTAAGATTTTACTTATTTGACAGCAGAAGCACAAGCAAGGGGAGTGGCAAGCAGAGGGAGAGGGAGAAACAGGCTCCTCCAGTGAACAGAGAGCCTGACTTGGGGCTCAATTCCAGGACCTGGGGAGCATGACCTGAGCTAAAGGCAGACATTTAAATAACTGAGTCACCCAGGCACCCCTATGGCAAAACATTTTTAACTAAGGGCATAGAGAGCACCAACCTAAAAACCTGATGTATTATACTACTGTAAATGTAAGCACTTCTTTCACTGAAAAAAGAAAACAGCATAGATAGCAAAAAGACAGGCCACAGAGTGGAAGATATTTGCAACACTTGAAAAAGGACTAATTTCTGAAATATAGAGCCCCTACAAGTCCATAAGTAAAGACAATAAAGAAAAACTGGCAAAAAACCTAGACAGGTACTTTACAAAAGACGATATCCAAATAGGTAAGAAGTCTGTAAAATTCTTAATGTTAGGAGTTTTCAGGAAAATGTAAATTAAAGCTATGTGATAACTATTGCACATGCACCAAAATGGCTAAACTAAAAAATACGGAAACTAGTGGTTTGTATGACAGTCTATAACTGTTAAAAAACTGTATGACAGTCTATAACTGGTTAAAAAAATAAATAAACCCACCGAGTGTTGATGAGGATGAAAAGGAACCAGAACTCTCAAACTCCACTGGTGGGAGTGTAATATGGAATAACTGCACTTTGAAGAACTAAAGCTGAACAAATATATGCACATTTTGTGACCCAGCAATTCCACTCCTAGGCATATTCCAGCACATAATCTATACATATATACAGCAAAAAACCTGTATAAAAATGTCCACAGTGAATACATTATATGTTTATAAAAAATTTAAAAAGAAAATGTCCACAGGGACGCCTGGGTGGCTCAGTTGGTTAAGCAGCTGCCTTCGGCTCAGGTCATGATCCCAGTGTCCTGGGATAGAGTCCCACACATCGGGCTCCTTGCTCAGCAGGGAGCCTGCTTCTCCCTCTGCCTCAGCCTGCCACTCTGTCTGCCTGTGCTCACTCTCTCTGACAAATAAAATATTAAAAAAAAAAAAAAAAGTCCACAGTGGGGGCACCTGACTGGCTCCGCTGGTATAGTGTGTGACTCTTGATCCTGGGGTTGTGAGTTCAAGCCCCATGTTGGGTATAGAGATTACTTAAAAAAATAGAATCTTTTTTAAAAAAAAAAGTTCACAGCGGTACTATTTATAAGAGGCCCCAGATAGACGGGCCCCTGGGTGGCTCAGTTGGTTAAGCATCTGACTCTTGATTTTGGCTCAGGTTGTGATCTCACTGTCCTGAGATGGAACCCCACGACAGCGTGGAGTCCGCTTGAGATTCTCTCTCCCTCATGTTCTCCCCTCTCTCTCAAATAATCTTTTTTTTTTTAATATAAAATATATTCTCAATACATCATCATGCTGGGGCTTCTAGAGTCTGTGCAGAAGTAAAGAAAATGGCCTCTTCCCATCCCTGCTTCATTTTTTGTTACTTGAACCATGGAACACATTGCTTCTGCTTGAACTACACAAAATTCTTTTTTTTTTTTTTTAAAGATTACTTGACAGAGAGAGGTCACAAGTAGGCAGAGGAAGACAGAGAGGAGGAAGCAGGCTCCCCAATGAGCAGAGAGCCTGATGTGGGGCTTGATCCCAGGACTCTGGGACTATGACCTGAGCCAAAGGCAGAGGCTTAACCCACTGATCCACCCAGGTGTCCCAAACTACACAAAATTCTTAAAACAGTTATGTCTGGGGTGGGGGGCGGGCAGTCAAGCCTCTGCCTTCAGCTCAAGTCAAGATCCTGGGGTCCTGATACTGCTCTGGGGTCTGAGCTCACTGCTCAATGGGGAGGCTCCTTCTCGGTCTCCCTCTGTTCATGCCTGCATTCTCCCTCTCTCAAATAAATAAACTAAAAAAAAAAAAAAAAAAAAAAAAATCAGTTCTGACAGCTCCCCTTACATCTGTAGCCTAGCATCTGATTCCCAGATATCTAAGAGACATGAGGAACGCCTAGCATTTCCTCTGATAGTCTCAATATTTCCTTGGCTAAAACACATTACCTCCAAAAGCAATCTAGTCCTTACAAATTTAATTCTGCCTCCAGCATGGATTAACTTTTACATGATCAATTACAATGAAGCTTTAACTTACTGCTTTTGAATAAAGAGCACATTTGAGTGATTTGTACTGAATAATGGAACATTTTACCCTAAAAAGTACTGCAGTTTCCATTTCTTGACAAATAGAAACCTTTTACAGATTTAAGCGGATAGTGGGGTTCTTTTTCCCCTTGTATTCATCAGTTTAAAATGCATCATCTCACAGTAATTTCATGTCCAGATTATTATCTTACAGATATCTATATTATGAAATGTGCCCCAGACTATACATAGAAATGTCTATTGCAGCATTGCTTGTAAACACAAAAAACTGGAAATACACTTCAAGTTTACTAATAGGGAAAATGATTTAATCAGTTAAAGCACAGCCATAAGGCAGACATTTGAAAGTGCACGATAGATGTCTATTGATTTAAACAGACCTTCAAGGTATTTTAAGTGATAAAAGCAAGGTAGAGAACAGTATACAGAGTATTCTACCAACCACTTTTTTAAAAAGTTCATATATGTATTAGGAGTTTTACTTCTATGGCAGGTGACCGTGGGACTAGGGCTTTGGGGTGGAAGAGAGATGTCATTGTTCATCACTGTATGCTTCTCTGAATTATTTACTATGTGCAGGCATAAATTTTTTCAACAAAATTAGATCATTTTAATTTTTTAAAAAAGATCTTATATCGGGGTGCCTGGGTGGCTCAGTGGGTTAAAGCCTCTGCCTTCAGGTCAGATCATGATCCCAGGGTCCTGGTATTGAGCCCCGCATTGGGCTTTCTGCTCCGCAGGGTGCCTGCTTCCTCCTCTCTCTCTCTGCCTACTTGTGATCTCTGTCAAATAAATAAATAAAATCTTTAAAAAATAAAAAAATAAAAAAGATCTTATTTATTTAAGAGAGAGCATGAGCAGGCAGAGGGAGAGGGAGAAGCAGGCTCCCCACTGAGCAGGGAGCCTGATGCCTGGCTCTATTCTAGGACCCTGAGATCATGACCTGAGCTAAAGGCAGATGCTTACCCAACTAAGCCACCCAGGTACCCCAAAATTAGATCATTTTAAATAATAAAATCTTGGGTCTGAGTTTTATACTGGATAACCTGTTCACAGCTGTCCCAGTTGGGGTGCTGTTGGGGCAGTTAAAGGACCCTAATGTGATATCCTGAGTATCTTAATTTCATCTGGTAGGCACATAGAGCTGAAACTCATACTCCAATAAATGAAAACACATATCTGGCATGCAAAAAGGAGAAAACACAAGGAACACCTTGTGATTTCCAACTCTCCTGCTCCATGCCATACTTACCCCTGTGGACTTCCAGCTGTACTGGGTCACTTGGCACTGAGAGACCTGTCTGGCACCTGTATTCACCATTGTCATTGACACTGGCAGCAGCAATTCTGTGTCTGGGGGTCAAGGTGTGAATGGCTGTGCCATTGAGAAACCACTGTGTAGAGGTGTCCCCAGGTAAATGGGGTCCCTCACACCATAAGATTACATTTTCCTCTTGGAACACACTGACCCATGGAGGTTGCAAGGTGATCACTGCCTTTGAGGGGTCTGGGGATTTAAAAAAAAAAAAACAAAAACAAAAAAAACAAATGGAATAAAAGGAGGGTCTGAGCAAAGTTTGGTAGTGGTAAAGTTTTCTGGGTAGCACAAAGGTAAAAATATATATTTAGATGAGACAGAAAAGTAAGCAAATGGGAACCTACAAAAACTAGATACTGAGAGTATCTAGACTGTGCAGAGAGCCCTGTTCATGTAATCAAATCAACATCAGGACGTTGGAGCTTAGGGGTTCCTAAAAAACAAATGACTAATTTAGTTTTCACTGTTGGTAAACAAAGAAGCAGGGTTTTAAACCAAGGAAAGTCGACTGGAGCCAGTTGTCTTGCCCCCTGTGCAATATTTTCCCTAAAGGTTAAACTCAGGCCTTAATTAGCATTTGCACTGGAAACCAATACTCAAACTCTCACTTTGAAACCTTCAGTACTGCTTGGTTCTGTCTGAGGAGAAAAAAAGTACTTGGCTTTCTTCTCAAGAGGACTAGTTCAAGGAATGTTACAAACCCCCCCCAGAGCTACATCTATGGTTTTGCAACTCTAGCTTTTTCCTGCTATTATATACATGTAGGCATTTAGTTCTGAAGTTGGGGCTTTTTCAGGAAATCTTAGAGAGAAACCTTAAAAACCAGGATTTTATCAAAATCATGCTCTGAATATAGGGGACTTTACATCATTTCTAAATCCTTCTAGTTCTATCCTCTCCCCATACTCTCTTCTTCAGGATAACAAAACTCACCCTTTAGAACAGGAACATGGCAGAGGAAGAGAAACTAAGTTAAAGATTACTCACCCGTTTGCGCACCAGCTGGCACTGTAAGAGACCGAAGAACAGAGGCATAAGTAGGTCAGTGGCAGATGACAAGGAAAGGAATCGAGAAGACAAAACTAATGTGGACATAGAGGGACCAGCTTAGGTCTCTTGAAGCTCTCTCTACTCTCTCTCCAAATCAGGTACTAGTGGTATGTACAGTCTATAGATGGTTATTGATAAGGCTTTATTTTGATACGATGCTTCCAGGCTAAATTTTACTACCAAGTCTCTCTTCCCATGCTTTTGGTAGGAGCATGAATAAACCATGGAAGCACAGATCCAGTTGTCCCCATATTCATGAGTTCTTAGCCTAGGATACCAAAGGAAGACAAAAGGTCTTGAGTCCCCATTACCAGAGCCAGTTCCCCTCTAGCTACCCCCTTCTAAGCCCAACTTACCCCAAAGGAGCAGAGCTGTCAAGAGCCACATGTTACCTCCAAGCTGATGGGAGTAGTGAAGTCTGAAATGTGCAAGATATTGAAGAGTTTCTGCTGGAGGCTCTGAAGTTGAAATTAGAAAAGAGGAAGGAAATTGCCTCTTCTAGCCACTACCATCATGCTCCTTTTTTGTGAAATACATCCTTAATTCTTGCATTCTCTCCCCATTCTCTAACTACTTAGCCTCTCTTCCCCAGTTTGAAACTCTGGGTTTGAGGCTTATGAAACTCTCAGAACTCAAGGGAAAGACTAAAGTTTTTATTGATATTCTAACTGTATTTTCCCTTTACTAATTCTGTTTCTTAGGGCTAAAATACGGCAAATCCTCGTTTCTAAAAGTGATTCAAAGCCTGGCCAATGCCTCTAAAACTTTATCATTTGAATCCAGATTATTCTATATCAACCTCTACATGATATGGGAGGAATAACTCATTTATAAGAGTTCCTCTACTACAATGAGACCTCTATTCCTCTGGGAATGCATACAGGATCAATGTCCCATTTTGGTTTGTTTTTTTAAAAAGCCACCTCCCTGGAAGATATGAATGTGAAGTGTTTGCCTTGGCTACATCTAAGGAAATTAACTGTTCAAAGTAAATGCTATAGAGAAGAAAAATGACTTATATGTGAGTGGAAATATCCCTAAGATGGGCTGTGTCTTCATGGACATGCCAGATATTTCTAATGTTTTACTGTTACAACCAGCACTGCAAGTCTTGTACTTAAAAGATTTAAGCACTCAACTTACTATCTCCATAGGACACATTCCTAGAACGAATGTTGCTCAGTCTAAGGAAAGGTATGTTTTTTTCCTTCAGATAAATGTTGTCAGATTGTCTGTTATCATTATCATCATCATTGCATATATTTGTAGATTGCTTATTATATGCCAAGCAAATGTGCTTGGTATGTCTCTTTTCATTTAACCCTCATAATAAACTATGAGTAGACAGACACTCTTGTCGTCTCCATTTTGTAAATGAGGAAAATAGACAAAGTATGAAAGGAATTTAGTAATTTGCCCAAGGTTGTAAAAAGTAGAAGCCAGGTTTAAACATGCAGTATGATTTCCTTCACTTTCTCACCAAGAGAGTGTAACATTACCCAGCCCATCCCTCACAATTCCTTTGTAGGAAAATAGCTGCTTCTTTGAAAAATGAGTGAATGATCAGGAAACATGGGGAAATGAATATTGTTGTGGAAGAGGAGTGAAAGACATTCATGATCTGGAAGGATGAAATGTTCTTTTTTTTCTAACAAGTATCTGTAAATGGAGCAAACACTATTAACTAAGGCAGATAGACAAATCTCCAGTATTTAATGATCAATGAAAATCATGATGCCCAGAAGAGCCATAGGAGAATTTACATCTATATATGACAGTTATATTTCCATATACTGATTTTTTATAAGATCATCATATTCATAAGCTTCATACTTTTAAAATCACCTCACAAATACACTTTTCTCAAAGGGAGATGCAAAGTCTTATTTGCCTATTTTAACTAAAATTTTTCTCTTCTTTACTACAGAAAACAATTTGTGAACAATTATTTTGTATATTTTTTATGGTAAAATAATTTAAATCTCATACAGAATTGACCAAAAATTTATTTTTACACTCTTTACAAGTAAAAAGCAGTCAGTAATACTTTATTCTCTACTTAAGTCCTCCTTTAACAACCATATTTTTAGGAATTATTGAAACCTATCAACAAAATTTTAAGTACTTGTATATAATTGTCTACAGCACAATTTTGCTTAATATGTTTTGTATACTATTGTATATCTCTTGAATAGCTGTAATAATACTACCTTTATATATTCACTAATGCTGAAAGTGTTTTTCAAGAGATTCAGTAAACTTTATCTAGTGTTTTTCTTCAACAACCATTCATTTTGAAAAGTTCCTGATTGGTTCAATTTCAAGTTTCCGTTAGAAATCCAATGAGTTTTTTATCCTTAGTTATTCTTACTACTTGACCTATCAAATCTTTCTCTGCTTCACGTATCCTCAAATGATTTCATCAACTTAAAAAATTAATTTTCCTCCATGACTAGATGACATACGTCATCTAGCCTTTATGGTTAATTTCTGGTGGTATTATAATTTGTATTTTATAGGTTGTCTCAGTCTGGAATGACCTTGTCCATTTCCTCTTTCTCTAACCCCACTTTTTTTTTTTTGTCATCATGAATATATTCATCAAGTCCTTTGTCTAATTTTCCTATATACCCTTGAGATTCTTTCCTAAGCTTTTCAGTGATTAAATCAGTGGCTTTACCAAAAGCTCATTGTCATGGAATTCTATGCATGGGATATTTTCTATAGAAACTCTATTTTATCACTTTTTCCTTAAAACTATTCTAACTTACAGCTAATCTAAGATGCTGTCTGCATACTATCAATCCTTTCAACATTCCATTGCAAGAGAAAGGACCCCTTTTATGACAACATAAAAAATTTCTAAGAACTTTACTACTGGTGACACAATTCTGACCCTCAATATTCTGATGAATTAATGATGAAAATAATAGTGATTTTTTTTTCATAGTGACTATGAGGGAGGCAGACTAGACTATAGGTAAGGATGACTACAAGTGAAATTGGCAGTTTGAAGAACATTTCATAATGCAATACTACTTCTGCTAGAAGCTTCTACTCTAATGATTCAGCTAATGCTCCTGCCTACAGTTCCTCCGGCGGAGTCCAAATAATAAGTAACCTTCACTTTGTGATCAAAGTTTGTGGGAGTCAAACCAGTTTTTTTGAACTTTGAAAAGCTCTCAGCTCACAGAACTACTAGGGGTGGGTTAGTGTGAATTGATGGACTCTAAGATTTTGCGATAGGAGAGTTATTTGAATGAAAATCTTGTACTTTTTAGAAATCAGAAGCAGCACATATGGTAGTCTTAATCCTTGAAACTTTCCATACAATAACTTTGTTTCTTAGGGTTTTATCCTATCTATTTGGATGAGGTTGGCTCTTACCACAGTCTCCAACTTGTTTTTTGCCACCACAATTAGTTTCTCTTCCTCCAATAGCTTCCAGGCTGATTCTCAACAAAAAGTAAAAACGAAACTTACTGGAAAGGCAGGGTAACAAAGCAGACGAATCCATCTAAACAAGGCTGGAACACTCCAACATTTTACCTAGATGAGAATATCTTGCTATTACCTATCTCAATTTTGTGCATGAGAAATAAAGCTAAAAGAGGTCAAGCACCTTGCTCATAGAAAGTTAATAAATAGTGCAGTGAGACACAAACAAGCTCCAAGTCTGGTTTTGTGCAGTAGTGATATAATAATGGTAAGATTTAGCAAAAACAGAATTACTGTTAATTGACCCCAAGTATGCTTACCTCTGTACCGTAACTCAGAAATCTTTTCTGAGGGAATTGGCAGCTTTATCCTATGGAAAGGAAGTCAAAGCCAGATGCCCTCTGGGGAAAATTAGTTCTTTACTGTAGAATTGTGCTAGAGATAAAGCATTTATATCTCCTGGCAGCTGGCTAGTGTAAATAATGGATTGGTCTCCAGTATTGGTTACTGCAGACTGTGGCTCAGAATTCTATTTTTATCAATGGTCTAGCCATTGTCCCATTTGCATATTCAGTCCCTCATCTAGAATCCACTACAATCACACCTTCATTCTCATCATTCTCCTGAAACTGCTCTTATCAAGGCTGCCAAAACCTTTTTGCTGAACCTAATGGTCAGCTCTTACCCTCATTTAATCTAATCATCAACATTTTACAGTTGATCCTTTCCTCTTCTTGGAAACATTTTCTTCACTTGGTGGGGGAAAAAATAAATTTTGAAATGAAATAAAAATAGCTAAAATTAAGAATTCAATGAAAGAGTTCAACAGGAGAGAAGTCACAGCTGAAGAGAAAATAGTAAAACAGAACATGAGGAAGAAGAAAAAATTCAAAATGTAGGGAAAGGATAAAAATGTAATATTAAACACACAAACAAAAAATAGCAAATGGAGTGAGAAAGTGTATCTTATATTTTGGTTAGAGTCTTGGAAGTAGAAGAGAGCGAGAAAACAAGGCAAAAGCAATATATTTGAAGAAGTAATATTTGAGAGTTTTCCAGGCAATATCAGGAATCAACAGATTCCAGAAGGCCAACCAATCCCATACTAGGTAAATAAAGCAACATCATTACTAGAGAAATCAGTAAAACTGCATAAGATAAAAACAAAGACAAAAATTGTAAAAACAAAACAAAACAAAAACAAAAACCCCAGAGAAACAGGAGAGATTACATTCAAATCAGTAGCAATCAGACCACTGACTAACTTCTGAAAAACAAAAATCAAATGCAAATTTTTTCAATATTCTGAGAGTAACTGCCTCCTACACTTACGTACTTAAAGAAAGTCTTCAATAATTAAAGTCAAATAAAGGTACTTTCAGATTAAAAAACGCTAAAACAGCTCTTCCCAAGCAGACTAACACAAAAGAAAATTCTAAATGATGTTTCTCAGGCAGAAGACAAATGATTCCATATGGAAAGACAGGCATGGAAAGATATAAAGAGAAAGGCAACCATAAATACATGGATAAATCTAAAATTGATTATATAAAAGTATATAAATTCTGGGGCTTAATACTCAAAGCTATAGCAAATAACAACTGCATATATGTGGATGACACTAAATGGAATTAAAATATTCCAAGGTCTCTACAGTGTCCAGGATGAGGGTAAATACAGTAAATATTACTATGCTTGATAAACCAAGGGATAAAATTAATGAAAAAAGAAAAACTTAAGATTAAGACTCATTTTTAAATTAATCACTGAAAGAACAGAAGCAAAGTGAAATACAATGAAAAACATAGAAGGACAAATGGAAGTAAAGTATATAAACAATAAAAAAAGTTATAGTAGTTTAAAAGAGAACGAATTCAAAAAGAGAAAGAAATAAAAACATAGATCAAGGAGGAACATAGAAAAAAGATAGATTTAAAATTAATTATATCAACAATTATTAGAAAGACAAGTAGACCTAATTATTCAGTAAAAAATAAATACTGCTAGACTGGATTTAAAAATTAACTATATGCTGTATTCAAGGGACATAATAAAACCATAAAGTGATAGAAAGGTTGAAAACAACAGAAGAGAAAAGGAGCACTATTGAAAACATTAACCAGGGGCGCCTGGGTGGCTCAGTGGGTTAAGCCGCTGCCTTCGGCTCAGGTCATGATCTCAGGGTCCTGGGATCGAGTCCCGCATCGGGCTCTCTGCTCAGCAAGAAGCCTGCTTCCCTCTCTCTCTCTCTCTGCCTGCCTCTCCGTCTATTTGTGATCTCTCTCTGTCAAATAAATAAATAAAATCTTTAAAAAAAAAAAAAAAAAAGAAAACATTAACCAAAAGATAGCTACATTAATAGACTTTAAGGCAAAAAGCATGACTTCAGTATGTCTCTACTGGAATATAACCATCCATTTTTAATTGCCTTTTCTGCTAGTTGGTTATCATGGGTAATGATGTATAAATTAATCTCCAAGAGCCATTTTGTTAGACAAAAAGCTTTGATACTTTCTTCTTTACCCTTCAACTATAATGAACGAATAAATCTTTAAAGATACCTTATTTTTAAATTTGTGTGTGATTACTGTCATATTATAATTTAGGATGATTCCCTGGCCACAGCCTGCACTGAAGTCAGAACTTCTACCCTAGATGAATTGTAGGTTATTAAGTGCCTGGTGTGAAGGGAGATTGCCAGGAAGAACTGCAAGAAAGCACCCAGGCATGGGGCTGGATAGATGGTGGTGCCAGATTCCTTGCCTGCCTTGCCCAGCTTTCTGCTGCACTTTTGTCTCTGTCTCCC
The DNA here is from genome assembly GCF_902655055.1 of Lutra lutra. Taxonomy (NCBI): domain Eukaryota; kingdom Metazoa; phylum Chordata; class Mammalia; order Carnivora; family Mustelidae; genus Lutra; species Lutra lutra. Next base: position 91,491,892 of record NC_062281.1, read on the forward strand.
ATAGTGTATCAAATGCTCATCAATGTGGCTCCTCTCATGCCAACTGCTTTCCTGATCACAGGGCCAACAGTGGGAAGTATTTGGTCCAGAACAGTCTTCCACTACCCCCACTGAACTTCCAACATTGTCCCCCAACCCTCACCCCTTAATTTTGTTTCCTCAGAACACCAAAACTGGTGATGGCCATTCCTCTGTCCTACTTCTTGGGGTATCCCCTAAATTATTGTGTTTCCTAAGTGTGTAGCAAAGAAACAGAGGTTGTATACTCTCCTGCACTTTCAGCCTTCTGGAGCTGGCATTTTGGACAGAGTAGAGATAAGGTGGACATGCTTCGGCTTTGGCAGTTATCACATTATCACTTGATGTAGTCGCATTTGTGAAGAGTGGCCATGTGATCAGTCAAATCAGTTAGAGAGTTCAGTCGTTAATTGAGTGGTTGACAATTAAAACTGACCGGCTTTTGATTGGCTTTAGAACTTCCTAGCACTTCTTCCACACTTCAATTTCTCTCTTGTTCTGAACAGTTTTCATTCTACATTTGCTATGCCCACCTAAGTCAGAAAGTCTGAATACTCCTCTATTTGTAAAGTACCTGTAGCTGTCTGATAGGCTTTTTCTGATAGAAAAGGCAAATACTTAGCATTCAAAAGAACTGACTTCTCAGACACTAGGTTCCTGAAGTTAACTTAATGTATGATTTTGACCATTCATGATAAAATGACCTGTACAGTGACCTATAGAGAGAAATTTTCTATTGGCCAAATTTCTCAACTTTCTGGTCCAACTTAATACATAGGTGGTCAAGAAAAGTTAATGGAATAGCAACCTAAAGGAGAGGATGCGACATTTTTTATGTTCCTCAAGTCTCCTTCCAGGGATATACATACACATACATGTATCATGACAACAGAAAATCAGAATCAGGATTGACAAAGAAGGGAAATCTTCTGGCCTTTATCCACAAGTAATTCCCAAAGAGAAAAACACACACTGAAGTTATTCTTCATATTCTAAGATACTTATCTGCTAGTACGTGATGTCACATTAGAAGTTTTATACATGAGTATGGCAAGAATATCAGTTCCAAATGTTACATACATGTCCCCAGCAACATACAAGAACTTACTTTACACCCTAGAGGAATAGTTGTGCAACTCATGCCAAGCACTAATCCTTCCATGATCATAGCCCTGTCCTAGTCCCAAGGCTGGAAACCACTGTGCAGGCACACTCTTTAATCATTTTTATTTTCCAAACACTGCCCACTTTATTCTTTCTCTCCCTCTCCTCAACTGACTGCAGTGTTGCCCCTGCCTGTTGGATCTTTGCATAGACCAGTCTTGCCCTTGTAATAAAGTCTCAAGAAGAGGTAGTAAATGAAGTTACTGTGGTGGAGAAAAAAGAAAAACAGTTACTTGTATGGGCCTGCAACCAAACCTGGAACAGTCAGGCGGGAGGTGAGATGCTTGCTACTGAAGCACCAGTATTCTTAGGTTAAGGTGTCCTTTGGCTTCTAACATATCTGATTACTTCATGAGGTTGCTTCTCTCACAACCCACAGCAGGCCCAAAGACTTCATCTACAGGGCTTCACAGAAATGGAGCTACCTGTCTATACAGGGACTCAGTGACTGCACAGATCCCAGCTATATTAAGCAGCCCCCTCTGGAGCCTGATCTGGGATGGAAGAGAACCTCAGGTGGGATTTGCTCTTTCGAAAGGGTACAAATTCTCAGCTGAAGAATCCAAAACTGTCCCTGTGTGGAAACTTCTGTGCTCCTAGGACACCTCTGAAGCTTGACTATGAAGAATTCCCATAAAACCAAATTTCAAACTATGTTCTCCAAGGAGCTTCCTATTGGGCGTTTTGGTAGCCTTTATCCCAGCTGTCAGGAAACTGACTTGGTGAAACTGAAAAATTAGTACCTCAGGTTTACCAGCACAGTGACTCATTTAGTTCTTGCTTCCGTATTACCAATCCTTTTCAGAGACTTGTACTTCTCCAATTTGTATATGTGTTTCAAGCCAACACAATCCCGAACCTACTAGCTCTATGAGTTATCCACTGCAGTTCTTTCCCAACACCTTCTCTGGTTCCCATGAACATGGAAGGAAGGACTACTGTTGGTTAGCTACTGTGGTGGTGGACGTGGATTTAGGCAATAGGTATGTCCAGCTTTACACCATGGAATGATCAGTGAGAGTGCAATATGGCAAATGGATTGAAGTAGACTAGGCTGGCTGTAAGAGGACCAGTTTTTTATCTACTTATATTAATGGAAGTAAGAGGTGATAGATGGAACAAAAGACCTCTATGTTAATATTTCAACAATAAAGTATTTTTATTTATTTTTTTTAAGATTTTATTTATTTATTTGACAGAGACAGATCACAAGTAGATGGAGAGGCAGGCAGAGAGAGAGAGAGAGGGAAGCAGGCTCCCTGCTGAGCAGAGAGCCCGATGCGGGACTCGATCCCAGGACCCTGAGATCATGACCTGAGCCGAAGGCAGCGGCTTAAACCACTGAGCCACCCAGGCGCCCAACAATAAAGTATTTTTTTTTTTAATTTTAAAGATTTTATTTATTGACAGACAGAGATCACAAGTAGGCAGAGAGAGAGGAAGGGAAGCAGGCTCCCCGCTGAGCAGAGAGCCAGACACAGGGCTTGATCCCAGGACCCTGGGATCATGACCCGAGCCAAATGCAGAGGCTTTAACCCACTGAGCCACCCAGGCACCCCTAAAGTATTTCTTTAAAATAGTCTACTTGTCATATAGCTAGTAAATCAAAGCTTATTAATTTGGGAAATTAGATTCTCCCAAACATTAATTGCAAACTTAATTTTTTTATCTTATATCCATTCAAATGTTTTATACACATTAAAAAACCAGATGCATTCTTAGGTTACAAGATAGCTCATTACTCTTTTACCAAAAAAAAAAAAAAAAAAAAAATTAAAAGCTACAAAGGACTAACTCCATAGACCAGAATTTATTTCTTCATTATATCTATCTTGATTCTGTTCTTTCCCCTCTTTTCCATCTGATACTAATTCTGGTTCCAATTCTTATTTCTTCTCTGGATTAGAATTTTACTCACCTAACCTACAAGTTAGGTTACATTCCCAGAACCACTAAGACAACAATTTGAGGTTGACAATTGAAGATTTAGGAAGAGAAACATGGAACTTAGATGAATTTCTTATGTTTTTCTATAGGAGTCTGTTATGCAGCTGGAAAGAGCCCCTTTCAGAATTAAGAGTTTGATCAGACAAATCAGATATTATTTTTATATGTATAGTTTTGTCTAGTATAAGTTTTCTATAAGAATCTTTGGTTTGGGTGCTTTTATTAGGTATTAGCCAGCACTCCAAAAAACCGGTTTTGAACTACTGTCAACTTGTTCTGGATACCCCTAGATTTCACCTATAGCACACCATAGGAATAGGCATTGGTGGTTCAGTGGCAGAATTCTTGCCTCCCACGTGGGAGATCTGGGTTTGATTCCTGGCCAATGCAGTGGGCTTTCCTTCATTTCGGTGAGGTTTTCATATTTTTATCCCACAAAATTATACTGCGCAGGCAAATAGCGTCATTTAGGAGTTTTGATTGCTATTGCTGCAATGCTTGCATTGAGCAACCACCTTCTTTGAAAAGTGGAGTGTTTCCTGGTGGTTTGCAGTTTAGACTGTTTGGACTTAAGGCCACAGTTACTTTCAGTCTTTCCCCTGCAGGACCCACGGAACCCAAAGGGCCACCAGGTCACTGAGGCCCGTGTTGGACCTGGGTCGGCCGCTGGGCCACGTCTCACCCCGGAGCGAGGGCAGCCACGGGAAGGTCGCCGGAGGGGAGCCGCCGCGGGGCCCGGCAGACACCCCCAGTGGCCGGGGCAGCATCGGCGGCCCGAGGAAGGCACAGGCTGGTGGACGCCAGGGGAGCTGCGGCCAGAGGCCCCTCGCTCGCGCAGCCGCACCGCACACCCGCAACCGAGTCGTTCGCGCGACCGGCCACCGCGGTCCGTGCTCCTCCCGCCGGCCCATCCAGGTTCCGGGGAAGGACTCCGCGTGCCCGGCGATGCGCCTCAACAGGTGTGGGCCCGAAGAAGAAGAGTATACTTGTGAAAGGAAGAGGAACTAAAGACTCCGGGAACCGTGGACCCGGGTTTGTTCTCTAGCTCTTGGGCGCTCCTTGGAAAGGATTCCGATTAGAGGGTAGTAGGGGCGTGACTGCGTTAGACACTGCGGGTGATTAACTTTCATCTAAGAATAGCTTAAAATTTAAGTTTTTTAAGCCTATTTTCAAGTCAACAACATTTTTGCTTTTTAATAATTTATTCATGTCCAACGGCTTTCTTATTCTGGCATTATGTCTTTCTATATTTTACTGTAAACTGATGGTGATTTTTTTTTAAGTCCTTACCAGGCAAGAATGTGTTGAAATCATCTGGATTGTTACTATTTTAACTTGTTTGGGAATCCCTGTATTTGTTGGATAAACATTGTAATGTGATACATAATTTCTCATTTTTTAAGATTTTTCTCTAAACAGGAGTCAGGCTGTAGAGAAAACAATCTAGAGGCTTTGATCTTATTATAAAAAAGGAAAATGATACACTACTTAGGTGAGGAGGCACACTGCAAAGACTCATCAGGTACCAGGGATTGACCTAGATGATCAACTTGAAAACAATACCATAGTAAAGCTATTAGACTTTAAAGGTAAAGAAAACATCTTCAGGTTCTCCAGGTAAAACTATGAAATAGGTTACAAACTCAACAGAATTAGATGACTGCTAACACAGAAAGCAAGGCAACAGTGAAACAGCATTTTCAAGAAACTTACATAAAGAAAGTACAAATCACAGATATTATATCCAGCCAACCTCCTTTTCAGTGATCAAGTATAGGAGAATGACTCTGCTATGGCACTCCGGTGACCTTGTACTTCTCCACATGGGCCACAAAGGCAAGGTTCAACTGTTGTTTGACCCAATTCTTGGCTGAATATCCCCGTGGAACATGTAAAGATAGGCAGTCTTGTGAGTTGCTATTGTATGGATATTGTATGGATTAATCTCTTGCTGTAGACTGCCTGTCCTGCCTGGGGCAGGCTACAAATAGACGCTCTCTCACCTGTCTTCCTGGTTTTGGTGAGACTTGGAAATCTCCACCTTATCTCTACCCTGCAGGTTGTGACTACAAGCTATCAAATGACTTGGCAGCAAAATGAAATTGGCTCCTTCATGACAGAGCAAGCCACCACTTGTGTTTTCTTGTCATCTGATCCCTCCAGTGTGGTGTCATGCTATAGGATTACAGATGTGGGCAGGTGACATGATACACTCGCTTATGCTGTATATATAAGTAATAACTACTTCAGTTCATTTGAGATTGTCTCCTTACTAGAAAGGCACACCTAGCAGCTAGTACTATACTACTGCCTAGGGACCACTATACTGCTTGACAAAGGTGGTACTCAATGTGGGGCTGGTAAGGTCACAGTGCTTTCTCAGAGACAAGACAGCAGGGAGTGCATGGGCCAGGTTAGGGAATATGAGAAGGTTTCTCAGGATGATCTCCCCTAAGTGGTGGTTATGAGCCAGGGGAGTAAGGGCCTTTTGACTGTCTATGTGTTCATGGACAACTGGAGGTTCAGTAGTGACAAGGAAGGATGGAAAGCAGCCACCTAAATGGTGCTTTAGTTGTTACTAAAAGTTCACTGAGACTGAGTGGATGACCTCTTAAAACCAAAAACAACTACATGGCTGTGCTTACTGTAGGGGTGCTGCTCCATCCACAGCCCCCATCCCTCTCGTCCCCTTATCCTGACCTCAGAATATAAGTAGATTCCCCACTGCTCCAATGGGCCTCACAGTCTAGTCACACCTCCTTGCTCTCCCTGAGCCCTTTGTCAAGGAGATAAAATGGTCTCCCGGCTGCTGTGTAACCTGTAAGTGTTCAAACACAAGTGCTCAACTCCTTGGTCTGTGTTCCTGTAAGAGAGTATAAATTCTACTGACAGATTGTGGGTAAAACTTGTGGTAAAGAGAAAGGGAAGCTAAAGTTAAGAGAAAGGCTTCTGTGCCAAATTAATGTACGGTTGTGAAAATGTGTAATTGAAATCAATGAGTTGAATACTTATACTATGAATGCTCTTAAAGTATTAGAGGAGATTAAGAGATTCTTCTGTTCAGGGCACTGTCACGTGTAAGGTGCTAATGGGACAAACTCCCCTATCAGTTGCCACCAACAGATGGCTCAAAATTTAGCCTGAGTGAAAAATAAATAAATAAATTTAGCCTGTGAGTGCCTAAACCCTCTGATGTCCAAAGTCCGACTGTATAAATAATGTCCTATTGATTGGCAAGTCAAAAGTTTTAATCTCAACAGCTCTGCCTGCAGTGTTAACAGATCTCTACCAGCAAGAGTGACTGATAAACCTCACCAGTTTTCAGGAGCTTGCTTGCCAAGTAAAGTTTCTTGGGACTATGTAGATAAATCCTTCTGGCAATGCTCAATCCTTCTGGCAGCCAAAAGGAAACAAACAAACAAAAAACCTGTTTTTTCTCACAAAGAACTCTATATTTCTGATACAGAAGCTACCACTGCATGCTAACCTTGTAAGTCCTGCCAAAGTTTGACCTGTTTGTTTTACAACAAAAATTGTTCTTCCACTGTCTTATGGCCTCCATACTTTTCGATGAAAAATCTACACTATGGTTTAAAGTTTGAAAAGTACAGAAATAACATTAAAGTAATAATCTCCATTGCCTCCAAACTGAACTGTCCAAAATAAACAGTGTTTAAAATACAGTGAGTATAATTTCAAAAATGGTGGAATTAGAGCACTAACTGGTGGTGTTTGGCCAGAGGACCGAAGAATTCCCAAATCTCATTCTGTCAATAACCTAGGTTCCCTGGTGGGTGCCAGGGTTCCTGAGGGAGATATACACACCAAGAAAAGTGGCAACATGTATATAATCACAATTTGTTATTGGTAGGGCTTGTGTCACAGTAGAGGGAAGCCTAGGAAACCGGTCAGTTAAAGGTCTTAGAGGGTTTTCCTTCTGTCTAAGCACAAAACCACCTTAACTAAACTTCCCCAAATGAATCCAATGGTACAAGTTCTTTGAACGGAGAGTGCCAGGAAAAAAAGGCAGATAGATGCAGGATTAGAAGCTCTCCTTGTCACCAGCCAGGCTGACAGTTTTGATGGTCAGGGAGGAAAGGGGCAGCAGAACCCACACCCTTTCGTATGATGTTTTATTATAGTGTGTCCTCAACCATTAGAAAAGGAAGCTCAGTATCTATCCTGGTATGTGAAGGATGAGAAAAGTGTTTGCTCCTCCACTGGAAATTAAGGGTTGGGAAGGAGGAAAAAAATTTCTACACGAATATTTCCCTTTGCTTTTCTGATCTCGTTCCAAATAACAATAAGAGAGATAGATTAGGTAAGTCCTTCAAAAAGCCATTTTCCCCCATGGTCATTCCTGTGTATCATACTGGGTCAGGAAATGGGCAACAACTGACCAAGGGAGGCCATTTTACTATTATAGCATAGCCCTCTAAAGTATGTGAGAACACGGCATAAATTCAGTTAATCTCAGGGCTACACTAAGAGGTTACAACACCTTCCTACTATACTTCATTTTTGGAAACATAAATAGCTGCAGTACGGTATGTATTACTGTGTCGCTGAACACAGCTCATCAGGTAATGTTATACAGTGTGCAACACATGACAGCATAAGCCAACTATATCAGTGTGGATAATGTAAGATGTGAAATTTTATTATTAAATCTTACTATTTTTATTGTTTATTATATTATTAACTTCTTATTATCACTGAATTTCCTTTAGAAAGAAATAAAAATATAGAAAAATTACTGATCCAATAAAGCAAATTCCCTCCACTAATGTTCTCATCAAAACAGATCAAGTGGAGGCCCCTGGTTGGCTCAGCCAGAAGAGTAAGTGACTCTTGATCTCCGGGTCCTCAGTTTGAGCCCTACACTGAGTGTCAAAATTACTAAAAATAAATAAACAGAGAGGATGAATACTTACCATTTACATCGACATGGATGGAACTGGAGGGTGTTATATTGAGCAAAATAAGTCAATCAGAGAAAGACAATTACTGATTTCACTCATATGTGGAACATAAGAAACAGCGAAGAGTATCATAGGGAAAGGGAGGGAAAACTGCATGGAAGTCATCAGAGAGGGAGACAAACCATGAGAGACTCTTAACTATAGGAAACAAACTGAGAGTTGCTGGAGGGGATGTGGGGGGGGGATGGAGTAATTGCGGGATGGGCCATAAAGAGGGCACACCTAGTGTGATGAGCAACTGATGAATTATTGAACTCTACATCTGACACTAATGATGTACTATTTGTTGATTAATTGAATTTAAATTTTTTAAAAACTGAAATAATTAAAATAATAAAATAACTCTCATCTTCCTTCATTTTTTTTTAGAGAGAGAGCTGAGCAGGGTATTAGGGGTGGGTGAAAGGAAAGGGAAAGGGAGAGAGAGACTCTTAAGCAGGATCCAGGCCCAGCATGTAGCCCTAGGCAGGGCTGGATCCCACCACCCTGAGATCATGACCGAGCAGAAATTAAGAGTGAGATAACTCCTATCTTCCTTTTAAAAAAATAAAGTGGCCATCAAAACGAACATTGAATTATTGAAACAACTTTTCTCTGGTTTTTAAAAATCTGCTCTGCTTCCAACCATTGTTAGGTCTTCAGAAGCTGTCATCTTCATTTCTGGTGCTCATTTATTTCTCCCAACACTTCCGAAGATGGATTTAGGGACCCTCCTGTGCACCACTTCCCCAAGTTCCTCAAGGTGAAATATGCCCATGAAACTATTCAAGTAACAGCTCCATAGCCACAAAATTTAGAATCCGCAAGACCACTCAGGCAAAAAGTCCAGACTTCAACGTTTACTACAACTAATCTTACATGGAAGAAAAGGTAAACACCCGAGCAGAACATGGAGACTTCAAGAGCGCTGAGATAATAGGCAATTCTTCCAGTTTATTTGTCCCTTGTGGACTCAAAGGCTATGGGAAAATGAACTCTGAAGAGGTTGGTTGGTGGTAAATAAAGTTTGAGATTATATTTAAAACACAGATAATTTATAGTGCTAGTTTTATTTTTTTTAAAAGATTTTATTTATTTATTTGACAGAGAGAGATCACAAGTAGGCAGAGAGGCAGGCAGAGAGAGAGAGGGGGAAGCAGGCTCCCTGCTGAGCAGAAAGCCTGACATGGGGCTCCATCCCAGGACCCTGGGATCATGACCTAAGCCGAAAGCAGAGGCTTTAACCCACTGAGCCACCCAGGCGCCCCATATAGTGCTAGTTTTAAATGGGAGGTGGGGGAATGAAGTATCATACAAGTTGCGGCATATAATTGGTGCTTACAGGTTGGTGGGTAGTATATAGAGGAGAGTCTGAAATTCTCCATTTCACTTAGCAGTTCTACTTTCTGGAATGTAGCCTCAATAAATAGTGAGCTCTATTTTCCCGCCAGTCTCAGGAACGGGAAAAAACAAGCCAAACCAAAACTCAACACTGAGACAACGACCCGGGAATCGAACCCCGGCCGCAGCGGTGAAAGCGCCGAATCCTAGCCACTAGACCACCAGGGAACCTCAGGAGAGCTCTCTTTAAAAATGCTCTGAGAGGAGTTAGCTCTTGCCTGATTTCTCTAGAAAAGCCGCCCGGATCTGCCTTTACCTTGCCTCCCGCTCTTGAAAGGAATTCTCCCTAAATCCATTCCCTCCCTGCTTTCTCAAAAAAAGAGCTCCACAAGAAAGACCGATAGCTCGGCGGGACAGCAGACGCGCCCCGAGCCCCCCCGCCAGGTCCACAAGTCCCGGCATCAATCCCCTCCTGGTGGCCGCTCAGAACCACCCTGAGAACGCGCCTTCGTGAGGCGGCCGCACGCCAACACCAAGTCGCAAAGAGGACCCGGCAGCGCAAGGCGCCCGGCGTGACACCCCGGGGTCCCCAACATCAGCCGGTAGACTCCGGGGGACGCAGCAACCCAGGCGGCGCGGATTGAGACCGCTTTCAAGAAGCTTCGGCGGCCCGAACCGGATCTGGGGTCCCGCCCCCCTACAACCCGCCGCCCTGCGCTAACCCCCTACCTTAGCCGCTGCTCTGCACGCTCGGCCGGAACGGTCCTTTTCGACCCTGGCCTTTCTCCTGAGCCACACAGCCGCTCTGTTCGAAGGCGTGTTTCTTCTCTTCTCGGCCGCGGTCTCGGAGCCACACGCTCTTCTCCCGGCGGCCCGCCTGCGGCGAACAACTCTCCCGACACCGGCGGCGAGGACTAAGCTCGGACCCCGGGCTGGGCCGCCTTGGAGCCTCTTCCCGGCCCCGCTTCGAAGGGGAGGGGCAGGGCCGGGCCCCTCCAGCGCGGGCCCTCTCGCGGGTCTGAGGCCCGCACTCCTGAGTGCCTCCCGCACGCCAACTGCGGGCGGCGTCGATGAAATAGGTCGGACTTGCGACGCGCATGCGATGCGCGCGGCCGCCGGCAGCGAATTCTCGGGCTCCGCGCCCGCTGCCCTCGCGGCCCAGCAGTCCGCACCCGCGGGCCCTAACGTCCCGGCCGGACTGAGCACCCAAGACGCCCCAGCGGGAGGGACCCGGAGGAGAAGGGCAGCCTCCCCTTTCGGTCCTGTCCGATATTAGCTTCCCAGAACGCTCTGGAAGAGACAGAACGGGAGAGCTGGAAACAGAGCCGAGAGAAAGGAAGAACTCCATGCGATTTTCCTCATCTAAAAACCGCATGAAGATGAAATCGGGGTTCGGTCGCGGGTGACGGTGAGTCGAGTCCCCCTCTCCAGTGGGAGCCAAAGCCTTGGCCTGGCCACCCACGAGTAAGCAGCCGCTGCTCCTTTTGGCATTTGAACGTCTCCCCCCTTGGGCTTTCCGTGGATTCCAAGGATGCAACTGGTAAATTTATTTTTAATGCCCTTCCTTGAAGTAAGAGTACTTTAAAATCTCTTAACAGAAGATACGGTTTCTGGTAGTTTTTGAATGAGGTCTTCCAGGTGTGGGGGAAACTAGAGAAAGCAGCTACAGCTGAGAATCACACACTCCCAGGAACTGCACTTCAGCCAGGTGGGTTTGTCTCTTAGGCTGGGCCAATGTTATTTTAAATACATCTTTGGTTGAATTTAAGATAAATTTAGGACGTTTGTGAGGAATAGTTTAATTTTCATAGGCTTTAATTTAAATACATATTTTAAAAGTTATATAACAAGCACATGAAGCCTGCCAGTTTTACAAAAATGGGAAAGAAATTATGTATAAATGGGAAAGCATCATAAAATGGCCTGTATTTAATGGCCAGTATTTAGTGGTTGTTTCCACTAAAGGTTTTTATCCCCTTGGATAGGTAACCACTAGCTTCTCTTTCTATAAAACCTGACAATCACTGCAAGAACTAAAATTCGACTTTCTAGTTCCAACCTACTCTTCCTTACACCTTTTCTCAGCATCTACCCCTAATCTTTTCTAATGCAATTTTTAAAAAGTCAATTTTTACATAGCCTCCAATTTCAACCTCATGGTCAACAACTATCAGTCCAGTTAATTAGAGGCCCTCCTGGAATTTGATCTCCCACAAAGAATAGAGAATTCCAAACCAAACATTGTATTTATGGTCATAAATAATAGAAAAGTTTGCTCTAGCCAAACACCTGGAAAATGAACTTTTTTTTCAATAAGAATCTAGATTCATGGTTGAGTGTTGCAGACATTTTGTCTCTAAAGGAAACTGGAGATTTATTTTTTCTGGGAGCTGCAATAGAGGGTCTTTGGCAAAGGGATCAGATATAATATGTGAGGACCTATGTCTTACAATGAAATGAGAGAAGTTAAGTGACTGCAGATTCTTATTTGTGTGGTGGCTACTTTGTTATGTACACATTTCAAAATTTATTGAGCTCTGAAAAAATCAAACCTGGAAGACTTTAAGACTTACTATTAAGCTGCTTATTACTATAAACAAGACCGAGTGGGAGTGGCAGAAGGGTACACGTGTAAATAAAAAGAACTGAATTGAGACATGTAAAATAGACCTCTCTTCTCTGGCCAAATTATTTTCCAAAAAGAGACACTAAAGCAATTCAAAGGGGAAAGGACTATCATTTCAACAAATAGCATTGGAACAAGATATCTACATAGTGAAAAAAACCTACAATCCCTACTTTACTATATACATGAAAGCTAATTTGAGTTGGATCATAGACCAAATCATACACACTACAACTATAAAGTTTTAGAATAAAATACATGAGACTATCCTTATGACCTGGTGGTAAGCAAAATAAATATCACACACCAAAAACAAAGAAGAAAAATGATAAGCTAGACTTTAACAATATTAAATATAAAAATAATAAGTTAGACTTTTAAAATATTAAACTTTTAGTCTAATTAAATATTAAATTAGACTTTAACAACAGTCATACTTAAAATATTAAATGTTAAAATTATAAAATAATTAAAATATTAAAAATGTCTTCTCATTAAAGATACCATTCAGTGAAAAGGCAGAGCCAAATCACAGACAGGGACAAAATATTCACAGAACATATCTGACAAAGACCCTATCTCCAGAATATAAAATGACCTCCTATAACCAATATTAGAAACTGAAACACCCATTTTTTAAAAATGGGAAAAAGCTTAAACACTTCAGACAGAAAGATAAACCAATGGCCAGTAAGCACATAAAAGAGTGCTCAGTATCACTACTTAGGGATATAGATATTAAAACTGCTTTGAAATACCACTGCACCCAGTAGCACGGCTAAAAAAGTCTGAAAAACACCGAATCTTTGTGAAGATGTGGAACAACTAGAACTCTCCCACATTTTTAGTGGGAATGTGTTATAGGCATTTTGGCTTTATAGTTTCTTATACATTTAAACAAATTTACATAAACATCCCTTTATTCCCATAAAATCCTTCACCTAGATATTCTTCCAAGAGAACTGAAAACATATGTCCATACCAAAAAGATTGTAACAAGAATGTTCATAGTGTTTTAATTCTCAATAGCCCAAACTAGAAACTACTCAAGTGTCCACTATCAGGACACTGATAAACAGATTGTGGTATATCCATATAATAGGATATTATTCAGCAATAAAAAGTAATGAGCTTTTTTTTTTTAAGATTTTATTTATAACAGAGAGAGACAGCGAGAGGGGGAACACAAGCACAGGGCGGCTGGAGAGGGAGAAGCAGGCTCCCCACTGAGCAGGGAGCCAGATATGGGGCTCTATCCCAGGACCCTAGGATCACGACCTGAGCTGAAGGCAAACACTTAACAACTGAGCCACCCAGCACCCAAATGGCACGAATTTTTATATACTCCACAATAAATAAAACTTGGAGACATTATGCAGAATACAACAGCATACATACTCCATGATTCCATTCACAGGAATTTCTAGGAGAAGCAAAACTAAAGTGCAAAATATCAGCACAATTATTTTCAAAAATAATGCAGAGGATAATGACAATGGGGATGATGATCCTGATTATGATATTATTGAGCAGCTACTAAATTCAGGCACAGCCAACAACAGAATGAAGTAGCTACTCTTATTAGCCCATTTTTTAAAAAAAATATTTTATTTATGTGACAGAAAGATCACAAGTAGGCAGAGAGGCAGGCACAGAGAGAGGGGAAGCAGGCTCCCCCCTGAGCAGAGAGCCCAATTTGGGGTTTGATCCCAGGACCCTGAGATCATGACCTGACCTGACCTGAAGGCAGAGGTTTAACCCACTGAGCTACCCAGGCGCCCCTTATTAGCCCCATTTTACAGAAGAAAGAATTGAGGCACATAAAATTTAAGTTACTTCTCCAAGGCCACACAAGGACAGAATCAGATTTAAAAACTAGAGCCTGTGCTCCTGAGCACAGATAGATCATCAGATCTTTCTTCTTCTCAGTCTTAGGTATTTCTGATTTTCTCAGATGTAGGTAGAGGTGAGAAGAGAAGAGAGAAGGAAAGAGAGGGCAAAAGAGGAGTGAGCGATAGAAACACAAAGATCTGTAGTCAACAAAGAGCAGAACGGGAAACTTATGAATGTTTTTACATCAAAGGTTATAAAAATTTCTGGGAGGTTTGTGATCTGCAAGCAAGCTAAAGATTCTTATGCTGAAGTGGTTAAGTATTGTGCTGAGGTCAGAAAATTAATCACAATTTTTAAAGCTGAAAACTAATACATTAAAATTTCTAGAAGAAAATGTGGGAAAATGTACTTACAGTCTTGGGCAGAAGAGATGTCTTAGCTTAACAATAAAAGAAAAAATAAATCAGATTCCGTCAAAAGTAAAAACTTATGTTCATCAAAAATCACCATAAGAGGGGCACCTGGGTGGCTCAGTGGGTTAAGCCTCTGCCTTCGGCTCAGGTCATGATCTCAGGGTCCTGGAATGAGATCGATCCCTGCATTGAGCCCCGCATCGGGCTCTCTGCTTGGCAGGGAGCCTGTTTCCCCTCTCTCTGCCTGCCTCTCTGCCTGCTTGTGATCTCTCTCTTTCTGTCAAATAAATTTAAAAAACAAACAAACACCATAAGAAAGTAAAAAGGCAATCCATAGAGTAGGAAAAGATATTTGCAATATTCTTATCTGAACATGACTCAAATTGAATGGACCGAGAACTTTTAGAAATCAGTAATAAAAGCCAAAACATTAAAAATTAGCAAAATACCAGAATAGGCTTGCTTCACAAAAGATAATTTCTAAATGGCCAAAAGACATAAGGAAAGATGCTTACTTATATCATTATTTATTAGGGAAGCACAAATTAAAACCACAGTGAGATACTACCTTTATGCACTCACAGCAATCAGTAAACTTTTAAAGAGGGAGAACACCAACTGCTGACAAGAGTTCCTTGTCGTTGCTGTTGACAAGGTAAAATCACACATTCTGGAAAATTGGCTGTTCCTAATAAAGTTAAATTTACACCAACCCCATGACCCAACAATTCCGCTACAAAGTATATACTCAAAAAATGAATGCACATGTGTAAGGACCTTGTTCACAATGGCCAAAACTATAAATTATCCAAGTATCCATCAATAGCAGTATGAGCACAGGAATAACATTCATCAAGAACACTGTAATAATAAACTCAACAGCATGGATGCATCTCAGAAAAAAAAATACATTCACTTCTGTGAATTTTAGAAATAGTCAACATTAACCTCTGGAGATAGAAATCAGAACCGTTTAATCTACTTAATTATATGTTTTTGTTGAACCATTTTAAAGTAAGTTACATTGAACTTAAATACTTCAGCATGCAAATGACTTCACCGGCTCCAATATTACTTAATTAAGTCAATCCACTAGACTGGGGTCAGCAAACTTTCTTTTGTAAAGCGCCCAGTAGTAAGTATTTTAGGCTTTGTTGAAACTACTCAACAATGCCGTTGGATTACAAAAGCAGCCATAGATAATACATACATGAATAAGTATGGTTGTGTTCCAATAAAACTTTATTTACTAAACAAGCCGTGTGTGGGATTTGGCCAGCAGGCCATAGTTCACTGACCCCTGCACAAAAATCACAGTTCTTTCTCATACTCAAAGTATCACAACTCATGCCAGTGGGAATTCCTTCAAGCCAACTGTGGGTGTTTTTAAAAGACCCTAGTGGATTGTTAATGAATCACCGCCTTCTGGGAATGGTATTAAAGATAAAAACCTGGATACTCTGGATAATCATGGAACTTTGTGATGTTGCTTTTAGATTAGTTCAGTTCACAGTGCTATAGTACATTGTAACTGAATTTATTTTGCATATATAAAATGTTCATTGGAAAATGACAGTGGGGTGCCTGGGTGGCTTCATGGGTTGAGGCACTGTTTCTTGATTTTGGTTCAGGTCATGATCTAAGGGTCCTGGGATTGGATCCGAGCTGGGCTTCACACTCAGTGGGAAGTCTACTTCAGGATTCTCTCTCCCTCTCTCCTACCCCCACCTTACTCCATCTCTATCAAAAATAAATAAATCTTCTTTTAAAAAAATAACAGTGATTTGGGACACCTGGCTCAGTCCATAGAGCATCAGATTCTTCATCTCAGGGATCGTGAGTTCTAGCCCCATGTTGGGTGTAGAGATTACTTTTAAAAAATAAATTAATTCTTAAAAATAACAATGATTATGCCTGTTTGGGGTCTTGTGATTTTTTTCTTTTCTCTTGGGCTCAAAATCTTGATTGCCAGTTAGCAAAGTTACTTATCTAACTTGTTGCTAAAATATAAATAAGGCCCTTTCAGAACAACAAAAAAAAATCAGAATGGTTTGCTTAAACACAGCACAAGTAGGTAGGAATTGGCTGGAAAGGGCTGTACTGATGTTTCTGGGCTGATGGAAATTTTGTATAGCTTTAACTAGGTGTGGATGTTTTTACATCAAAAATGCTAAAGGAGGCACGCCAGATGCAGTCAGGTATATGGTGTGCCGTGATCGTATAGTGGTTAGTACTCTGTGTTGTGGCCGCAGCAACCTCGGCTCGAATCTGAGTCATGGCAGTATCTGGCATCTTTCTTGAACACATTTGGTACGTGTTTTAGCCCTGGTGTTAATCCCCTTACCACCTTTTGTGGCCCAAGATCAAGGTTTGCGGTGGCTCCCTAATACTTTGCAGTTATAAGGGGAGGAAACCCTATTGTGCACTAAACTGGGGTCAGGTATTCTGTCTTCCAGAACCATGCCCTATATCTGAGCATGCACAGAGCAATCCCAAAAGAGAAAGAGCCATCTGTAGCTTCCACTTACGTAACGGTGTAGACATGAAACTTTTTCTGGTTGAGATATTGTAGCTGTTGATGGGGCCTTTTTAGACACTATGACAATGAGCTTTTTATGAGTTTGTACAATAAAATCTAATAAAACCCAATTTCCATACCATTCTCTGCCCCTCCAACCCAGCTTTCATTCTAATTGTACATATTGAAGTCTAATTCATGTGGAACACAATCAGGGTCTTAAGTGCACAACACAAAGAGCCTTCACAAAGGCCAAATACTGCTGTGGCTCAGATTCGAGCCAGGGTTGCTGCAACCACAATGCAGAGTGTTAACCACTATACCATCACAGCACACAGCAAAGATGCTAGCAATTGGTGTGTGTCCTTTAATAATTTTGATGCAAAATATTCACAATATTTTCTTGCTTTGTTCTTGAACAACTACAGGTTCTTGCACTTTTCTCTCTGTCGGGTCCTCTCTCTCCATTTCTCTCTCCCCATTCTGATACAAAATGAAAAACCATTTTCATCTCCCAGGATCTGGCCAGTGCATCTCCACAAGCCTCTTGGGAGGTCTCCTTGTCTTCAATCATGCCTCTCCTACTTCTTTCCAGTCTCCTGAAGGTTCCCTTTTGGCCTCAACCCTTTTTCTGCTCCCTCACACTGACCCTATGGACCCCACTGAAGGCAGAATGCGGAATGCGGTTGAATTGAGCGCTGGAGTTTAAGCTGCACAGATGGCGTGCTGTACGTCCCTCTGCTGCCCAGCCCATGGGACATTGCAGGCTTCGAAATCAGTTGACAAAAATAAAATCTTTAGGGGCGCCTGGGTGGCTCAGTACGTTAAAGCCTCTGCTTTCGGCTCAGGTCATGGTCCCAGGGTCTTGGGATCGAGCCCCGCATGGAGCCCCGCATCGGGCTTTCCACTCAGTGGGGAGCCTGCTTCCTATCCCCTCTCTCTGCCTGTCTCTCTGCCTACTTGTGATCTCTGTCAAATAAATAAGTAAAATCTTTAAAAAAAAAAATCTTTAGAAAAGAACTTCCCCCTTTTAAAAACATTTTTCTATTTCAGTTCTCAGAGTTCTTCAAAGGATTAAAAGCTTAACAGTGACAATGTACGGGGGAAAAAATGAAGACCAACCAAAGGAGAAAAGTAAAGATTGTTTATACAGAACTTGCTAAAGCAAGGCCATCAGCCATGGTCACTTGCGTTTTAAGTCTAAAGCTGCGGGGGGAGTGGGAAAGCTTTATAGTAGGAAAAAGGGAGGACTTAAGGTGTGCCCTCCTTGGAGGCTGTTGGCATGGGAAAGCTGTAAGTAGGTAACTAGAAGCTGAGCGTCCTGTATGACTGGTTAGCGGGCATATTTGACTTTCTCTGGGTGGTCCTAGGTTGCAATGGGGATAAAAATTAGGGAAGTAATTAATTATTAAGTTATTAATCAAATCCTGGCCATTTTGAGCCAATTGTTCCACAATTTTATTTTTTAGCTTCCTGGATTGTTACTAGAGTTAAAAGCCTGACTTTCTACAAATCTGCAGACTTCTAGCAGGCTGCTTCCTGGGGGGCTGCTGCAGCTGGAGGACCAGAGTTCATCAGAGTCTATATATAAAGAGAGAAAGTCTATATATTCTATATATTTTTTATATATTCTATATATATTTGTATATTTTAAATATTCTATATATATATTTTTATATATTTGTGTATATGTAACATACTGCATAACATATATACATGTGGTGTAGCCATTGTCCCTTTGTATGCTCAAACTCTAAAATGCGTTAATTCAGCAAGTCCTAATTGAATGTCCTGGGCATTCAGCTTCCCTTGGGCCCCCCTCGACACAGCCTAGGGCGTAGAGGGGTGGCAGGGTCGCGGTCCGGGTGTCTTCAAAGGTTCTGGCTTCTGAGGGGCAAGGCGGGGCGAGGCCGTTTGCTTTCCCCAGTTTCGGAATCACCCAATGCACCGGTTTCAAACCCGAAAGACGGCTTGATTTGTCACTCTAATCTCCGGTTTTCCAAGGCTTTGGAGCCTGCCGAATCACACAGCAGGGACTGGTGGCCATTTGCGATTCGGGAGGAATCACTATTATAAGGAAGAAAGAGAGTGCATTGTGTCTCTGTGGCGCAATCGGTTAGCGCGTTCGGCTGTTAACCGAAAGGTTGGTGGTTCAAACCCACCCAGGGACGGTGTGGAGTTTGTTTTTCTTCTTTACTTCTGTTTGGTTTTCGCAGATTCGCCTCGGCAAAGCGCGAAATACCTCATTTCCCTCCCTTCAAGTGATATAAGGGCCCCTTCTGGAGCTCCCCTGTCCTCCCCGAAGATCTGCCAGAAGAAACATAGGAGACAGAGAAGTTCTGAGAAACAAGGAACAAGAGAGGCTTGGTGTAATCTGTCCTAAAGAGCATGTTTTGTGGGATGGGATCTTATTTTTTTGGGCTAGTAACAAATTTTATGTACCTCAATTTTTCAACTGCATAATAGTATCTTGCGGGATGTGTCTATTTAGTAAGTGTTCAATCAATAATGCTATCAGTGGAATTGTGAGCATTGTTATCATTATCTTCTGCATTATTTTTGATGAAGGCATTTCTTTGTACTGTTACTTAAACTTTTACATTTTATTTTTAAAAATAAGTTGATCTGGCGCCTGAGTGGCTCAGTGGGTTAAAGCCTCTGCCTTTGGCTCAGATCATGATCCCAGGGTCCTGGGATTGAGCCCCACATTGGGCTCTTGGCTCAGCAGGGAGCCTGCCTTCCCCTCTCTCTCTGCCTGCCTCTGTGCCTACTTGTGATCTCTGTCAAATAAGTTTTTTTTTTAAATCATAAAAATAAGTTGATCTTACAACAATCCAATAATCCTGCAGTCATTATCCGTGTACCCATCTCTTTTGCCACTTACACAAGTATCTCTATAGGATAGAGTCCTATAAGTGCAATTGCTCTGTCATAGTGGTTACAGTATGTTTTTTAATGTAAATAATAAATCCTGTAAATTTGCCATCAATTGTAGTGGTACCAATTTATAGTTCAATTTATTTTTCTAACTAGGAGAATTCTTTTCCTCATACTCTTGCTAGCACAACACACTTTCTATACACTTATCTTTGGTCATCTAATAAAGGGAGTGTTGTCCTCCTGACTTAACTAACAGGGAGGTACAGCAGATGACATGGTGGGCATTAAGCAGTAGGTATCTCTGCATCTACTCCTCTACTAAACTGCCAAGATATTTTTATATACCTGTAATTGATTTCTGTGGAGCCCTGTCAACCAGTGCAGAGAAGACTGGCTAGCGTGTCCTCTTTGTGCCAGTTTACCCAGAGGGAGAAGAAACTCACTAGTCCCAGAGGTTTGTTCCTCTTCCCCTCTCTCTATAAATAGCAAGGGTGAATTAGTATGTTGTCTGTATTAGGATTCTCCAGATAAACAATCAATTCAGAACTAATATATACAACATACTAATTCATCCTTAGCACTTCCGATAAGTAGGTAGGTAAGTAGGTAGGTAGGCAGATAGACAGACTAATTGATAAGATAGATGGATCATAGAGTAAGGAAGACAGAGACTTATTTTAAGGAATTGGATCACACAACTGTGGAGGCTTTGGCCTTGCAGGATAGGATGTCAGGCTAGAGACCCACAAAAGGCTAAGTTTGACTCCAAAGGCATTCTGCTGACAAAATTTTCTCTTTAAGGAAGGTTAGTCTTTCTCTGCTAAGGCCTTTGGCTGGGTGAAGCCCACTCACATTATGGAGGGCCTAAATCAATAGACTAAAATCTGCTTTAATCAAAGTCTACCGGTTTAAATGTTAATCTCACTTAAAAATGCCTTTACAGGAACATCTAGAATATTGTTTGGCCAAATATCTGGGTGCTGTGACCTAGGCAAATTAACACATAAAATCAACCATCACTTAACACTGCATTATTCCTTTACAGTTTTTGGCAGCTATTTCCACAAAAAACATACCTGAGACACATCATTCTAGCCAAGAGAAATCTGCATCTGACAGGGGCACCTTGTGTTACAGCCATTGGTTCATGTTCCCTTGATTTTTCTGTTGACCCTCAGGAGCAGAAATTGAGCTCTATGACTTTTACATACTATGTGTAATTCTTAGATAAGTCGTCTTCTTTCTCATTTATACACTGTCAATTATTTTTTCCCATCAGTGGTATCAGTGTGGAATTCTGGTTTTGCTTTGATAAAATGCACATTGAGAGATGATCTCTGCTGGGTGGTGGTTCACAAGGATCTATTCTCTGTTGGATGGTAGATGACAGATATAATCTAATCTGCAAGTCTTCTGTGATTGGCCCTTTATCCTGAGGTTTTTGGTATTTTCTCATGTTTGAGTCTGCAGTGTTGAGAATTTGTTCACATCTGATCCAAATTCTGTGGACCCAAAAGTGGAATACTTTCTATACCAAGAATTATCTCAACACACAGTGATTCTCCCCTAAGTCAAGTCTCTTGACTTTAATAAATTGCTCTACATAATGGGGAGTGTGGAAAAGAAAAGAAACTGAATTTCTGGTATCCATTAGCCTGTTTTTGTAGTCTATACTGAAGTTACTAAATGATAGAATAATTTCACAACTGTTTAAATCAGGCTAAAGAAAGGAGGAAAAGGCTATGTCATTGAAATTAGGCAATTAAGTCAACAAATAGGGCTTCTGACAGTTATATAAACAAGATTTAATAATTTCCAGAACTGTTAACTAGTTCATCCTTTTATTAAAAGAAGAAAAAATCCTCTTAAAATTGATTTTTAAAAACCAATAAAATTCAGTGACCATAATGCAAAAGACTCTGAGAAGGCCCTACCGCACTGAAAAGGCTATCACAAAATTACTCAGATTTCCAGCAGAGTGTCTTCTCCAAACACTTAGTGGTACATAGTTATTTCCTTTTATGCTCCTCATAATAAACATTTTTAATAAATACCATTGCCTTTTTTCCTTTCAGTGGTGTTATTACTTTCTATAATTAGTTTTTTTCAAATGCCCAGTAGTTTTAGGAGCTTTTTCCATTGTATAGTTGTAAATTGTTTTCTAAGGAAAGTAATTGCAATAATTCGTTTTCTTCTGGAGGGCACAGATAGGTCTCTAACAATTCAAAGGAGGTACTTCCCAGATTGGCTTATGGATACTAATAATCACTTATATAAATTGAAAATAAGAGAAACTAAGTACTTCAACCAAAGAAAAGAAATTTTACTATTTATGTTTAGATTTTCAGAGAGTATTTGGCTCCTTCCAATTTTCATAGGTAATTACTTTGTGCTTTTTCTATGTGATTCCCTGACATTATTCTTTTTGAGTAATCAAATTACTTACCCTGTTCACATCAAAATGCTGCCTGGACCATAGTCATATGACCATTCTAACTATTGCTACTACTACTACCAAAAAAAAGAAAAGAAAAGAAAAGAAAGGAAAAAGGCAATTGCTTATATCTTATTAAGAAACTAACATGCTAAGGATCTGAGCCAAGATTCTGAATTTCACCAGTTTGTAGTGTATGCAAATTTCTTTTCTGGCTTGTTCTTAAACTAGAACATATGATTTGCATATCCTGTGCTAATACACAATCGATGTATCAAAAAGAGACTGAGGCTCTCATGGTCAAATTGGCTCCATTTGAAGCAGAATTTTGACCAAACACTGACAGCTTAAAAATTCTGAAAAGGGGGATGCCTAGGTGGCTCAGTTGGTTAAGCAGCTGCCTTCGGCTCAGGTCATGATCCCAGCGTCCTGGGATCAAGTCCCACATCGGGCTCCTTGCTCCTGCTTCTCCCTCTCCCTCTGCCTGCCACTCTGTCTGCCTGTGCTTGCTCTCTCTCCCTCTCTCTCTCTGACAAATAAATAAATAAAATCTTTAAAAAAAAAAATTCTGAAAAGGAAAAGGTACAAATCTGGCTTCAATGGATGGACACTGGAAGAGATAACTTATCATGTGCAGTTTTTAGCTAAACTTTCAATTCTATTCAGAAAACCTCCAAATCACTGAAATTGGTTTCCTTCATGACCCAGTGAAATTGCTCCCAGGGTAGACTGCTTAGCTTGTCCTTTTACAGATTCCAGAATATCAGCTTATGAACAAAACAGAAAGAAGGGGAAAGAGAGAGAGAAATTCATTATTCTCTGTTTTCTTTCTCCCCTCTCGCCTATTTTGTTTTAATATAATTTCTTGGAGAAAGGCTTTGTTTAAAGATCAACAGTTTATGAGAGTGAATTATGTACTCATAATTATCTCATTCACTTTGGGTGGAAATTAATTTAGTACAACAATTTTGGAAAATTATTTGACACTACTAAAAGTGACTGTAGGGGTGCCTAGGTGGCTCAGTTGGTTAAGCAACTGCCTTCGGCTCAGGTCATGATCCTGGAGTCCCTAGATCTAGTCCCACATCTGGGCTCCCTGCTCAGCAGGGAGTCTGCTTTTCCCTCTAACCCCTCCCCTCTCATACTCTCTCCCTTTCTCTCAAATAAATAAAATCTTTTTAAAAAGTGGCTGTAGGGCCGCCTGGGTGGCTCAGTGGGTTAAAGCCTCTGCCTTTGGCTCAGGTCATGATCCCAGGGTCCTGGGATCGAGCCCCATGTTGGGCTCTCTGCTCAAAATCTTAAAAAAAAAAAAGTGGCTGTAAATATAAATGTAGAAACAGATATAAATATAGATAGGGAAATAGGCATATATGTATATATCCTATGACCCAACAATTCCAATTTTATCTAAATAGCCTGGAACCATGCTGCTGACCTAATTGTCACTAGCCACATATAGCTGTTGAACATTATGGTTAGTGTCCCATGTTGAAATGGGATTTTTTTGATATATCTAGCTAAATAAAATATATTATTAAAATTATCTCATTTAGTGGTGCCTGAGTGGCTCAGGTGGTTAAGCATCTGCCTTTGACTCAGGTCACGATCCCAGAGTCCTGGGATGGAGCCCTTGTCAGGCTCCCTGCTCAGTGGGGAGGCTGCTTCTCCCTCTCCCTCACTCTGTCCCTCTCCCACTTATGCTCTCGCTTTTTCTCTCTCTAATAAAGTATTTTTAAAAATTATTTCACTTATTTTTATTTTTTAATGTGGCTATTAGAAAATATAAAATTACTTTTAGCTAGCATATGGAGAACACTGCTTTAGACAAAGGTATGCGTATGTTCACCAAAAAGCATGTAAATAATGTTTATAATTGCTTTGTTCCAAATGACTCTAATCTGGAAACAAATCAAATGTGCAACAAGAGCAGACTAAATATATTGTGATATAATCATATGATGGAATACACACAACAATGAAAATCTGTGAAAATAATACGAATAAATCTATACCATAGTTTAGAGTGAATAGTCAGATTACCCCCCATGCCTGCACACACACACACAAAACCCCACAGTATTTACTTTCTGATTCCATTTATGTGAAGGCAAAGAACAAGCAAAACTAAATGGTAATAGAAATTTAAGGAAGTCTAACTCTGTGGAATGTTGCCTGGGAAGAGGCATGAGGAAGCTTTCCAGAGTTTGCAAATGTAATATACCTTAGTCCAGGTGGTGGTTACTCAGGTGAGTTTACATTAATAAAGGAACTCTTAACTGCACAGTGTACTTTACATTTCCTATAACTGAGTAAAAATAACCAAAAGGCCGCTTAGTTAGCTAAGGTTTGCAAAACTGATAATGAAATTTATTCTCCTTGGAAAGCCTAGGCTAGGATGCAAAGTAGGTTAACCTTAGGAAACTAGAGTAAGAAGAACAAATTAAATTGTAGGTAAACAGAAGAAATGAAATAGTAATGCATAATGAAATGAATAATGAATAATAAGTGATGAATGAATGAAAAATGAATAATGAATAATGAAATGAAACAAAGCAGAGGTCAATGAAATTGAAAACAGGAAAATAGTAGAGAAAAACAACAAAGCCAAAAGCTGGATCTTTGAAAAGATCAATAAAATTAATAAACCTCTAATCAATGAAAAAAAGGCACAAATTACTAATCTAAGAAATGAAAGAGGCCATCAGTCCTGATCCCTTGGACATTAAAAGGTAATAAAGGAATATTGTGAAAAACTATGGCCACAAATGTGATAACTCAGGTGAAATGGACCAGTTCCTTGAAAGACATAATCTACCCAATTTATACAAGGAGAAATAGATAATCTGAACAGACATGTATCTCTTAAAGAAATTGAATCAACAATTAATAACCCATTTTGCTTTTGCTTTGCTCCAGGATACTCTTGCTCTCAGGAGGAACTTGGGCAATGAAGAGGAAATAGCAAGTAGAGTCAAAGGCCCTGAGGTGCTAGAGCTTCCCTGGGTTCAGCCATTTGGCTCCTGTTAAAGGTTGCTTTTCTGTCACCATTCAGGTCCTCCCACAAAGCTTCATGCTCCTCTGTCCTCTAAGAACATTATTTCTTTAACTTCCACTTTTATACTGCAATCTTATCTGTGCAATAGAGAGATTAGCTTTGCAAAATTCAGTAAACACTCTTCTGGGGAATCAAATCCAATGTCCTGGGGGTGGGACAAAAACATCTACCACAGATCCACAATGGCTGACAAGACTATCTTACTCTTAAGTCACCTAATTAGCATAGATTACCCAGCTTTATGTGGACTCCCACCAACCAGAGCCTGGATTTGCACTCTCTTTTCCCAGGGGCCTTCAAAAACAGGAAAACTGCAATGACCACCACCTCACACTTGGGCCAACACAGTGCTGGAGCAATATAACTCATTTAGTTGGCAGGAAGGTGTGAAGCCACCACCTGTGTAGAACCTGGGACCAGGGACTGAGACTCCACCTGTGAGAGGGCAGGACTGGCTGGGGCTCCCGTTCACTTGGGATGGGTGTGTGGATCTGATGAGGAAGCAGAGGCAGCAGAAGAGGTGGCCCCTGGGGCTGAACTGACATTCAGATGTATCAAGGCAAGTGGAGAAAGCCATTCAGAATTGTTCTGGAGTGTGAGATCTTATTAAATCTGTTTCTTGCTACAGGGAAATCAAATGATTTTATGGTAAAATGGTTATTCTGTAACCCGTGCTGTCCTGTACTATAGCCACTAGCCACATGTGGCTATTTAAATTTAAATTAATTATTGTTAACTAAATAAAATCCAGTTTCTCAGCACTAGCCACATTTCAAATGTTCAATTCCCATGTTTCTAGTGGCCACCATATTGGAAAATGCAGACCCAACTCATTAGTCAGTTGTACATAAGATATTTTTATTCCAAAGTCCTGACTTCCTACTCATCATTAAACTCATTTTAGTTGATTTAGTTCATCACTAGAATAAGCAGCTTTGAGAGAAAGACTTTCCTGCTTTCCCTGGACTGGTAAAGAAAAGCAATTCCATGCCTCGGCTACTGCAGGGCAGTGGTAAACCTGGTCTTGCATTGATCATTCCAGCCCCAGAGTTGCTGCAGGTTGTTCTAAAGACTGCCCCTGCCCATGCCTCCAAGGAATGCTTGTGGAGATTGGAGCTCTGCTTCAATGCTAGCCCTTCGGCCTCCCCAGCAAAGACCGCTGAAGGGTCCCTACCAAAGAGTGACCCGAAATATTCTCTCATCTTCCTCTCCAACTGTGAAAGCTCATTTCAGTGTGGTCATGCACTGTAATCCAACATCTATTTTTTTTTAATGTGTAGTATTTTTTCTTTATTTATAGTACATCTTTTAACAAATAGTATCTTACATTTAAGAGAATGACAGTTGTTTTGCTTTACATTTTTTTAAAATTATTTTCCAACATCTATTTTAAATCTCACTGAACATGAGTTTGGGGGCTTTGACATCCAATAGACTTTGGTTTGATCTTGCCTCTTGTATTAGCTCTGGCCTGCCAGTCAAATTTGGGGTTTTTTCATATTTCAGCTTCCTCCTCTATAACAATAGAGATAATATTTACTTTGAAATGCTGCGATGAGAATTAAATTACCTTTTATACTTTATGCCAGTTTACATTTACAATTTAACTTCTTTTTAAAATATTTTGTTACGTTAGGGGCGCCTGGGTGGCTCAGTGGGTTAAGGCCTCTGCTCGGGTCATGATTCCAGGTCCTGGGATCAAGTCCCACGTTGGGCTCTCTGCTCAGCGGGGAGCCTGCTTCCTCCTCTCTCTCTCTCTCTCTCTCTCTCTCTGCCTGCCTCTCTGCCTACTTGTGATCTCTGTCAAATAAATAAATAAAATCTTTAAAAAAAAATTTTTGTTACGTTACTATAACAGACTTACCCTAAATACTTTAAGATTAAAGTCCAAGTGCATACCAGTAATCTATTTTTGTTGTTTTTAAGAAATGAAAGTAGGAACATTTAATTTACCTAGAATTTGTAGATTTCCTCAGTGATGAGGAGTATGTGTAGCAAACCAGCCCATACACTGCAAAAAGTAGATAAAATCTGGTTTAAAGGAATTGTTTGAAGTCTTTGGAAGACCACCAGTGCAGCTAGGACACACAGAGCCAGCAAGAGAGAAAAAAAAGAGAGAGAGGTGCTCATTGGAGCAAAATTAATTTTCTGCCTTTTCCCGTCAGGACATTGACCTGGGCAGGAATCAGAGACCGAGAAGCTGAGGAGAAGGCAGCTACTAAGAATCAGAAAAAAAAATAGCAGACTTTAAATAATTCATGATGGGGGCGCCTGGGTGGCTCAGTTGTTGGGCATCTGCCTTCAGCTCAGGTCATGAACCCAGGGTCCTGGGATCGAGCCCCACATCAGGCTCTCTGCTTGGCAGGAAGATTGCTTCACCCTTTCCCACCCCCACCGCTGGCTTATATTCCCTCTCTCTCTGTCTCTGTCAAATAAATAAAATCTTTAAAATATATATATAATTTTAGAATAAATAAATAACTAATCCATGAGGGGAAGCATAGTGGAGGCGCTGGGAAGACCTGTGGGGCTGTCCTGCCATTGTGACTTGAGGAGCCAAGACCCTGTAGCGCCCAGGGATGTGAGCTGGATGCTTGGTAAAGGTTTTGCCCTTGTTAACCTTAAAAATAAAACTGCCAGTTATTTTACCAACAAAAGATGTTTATTGGAAAATAGAAGAAAGTTGTAACCCACAAGCAAGCTATAGCAAAACCACTGGCAACTCCCACCAAAAAAGGAGCAGAAAGGTCTTTTATAAAGTAAAAGGGATAGTTGGGTAGAGGTGTTCTAAACAAAAAGGTCTACTACTGCGGTAAACTGGGAGTTCAAAGTATAGTGGCTTTTCATTGCTGCGTTGTGACTGTTCCTCATTGGCTGGGCTATTGCTGGGGCAGGAGGAAAGCCTTTCTTCCTCCTGCAGGAAGAGTAAAGTAACATTCCCTTACTTGCAAGGTCTCTTTCTCTTCCTCTTGGGTCTGCAATGTAATAGGGCGTGACATCTCACCCTGACAATCTCTCCATTCCAGGAGGCTAAATCTTGAGGTTTTCTGTTTCCAACGTTCACACCCTCAAGGCATTTGCAAATTCAGCTACCTGCAGGGAAGAACCTATGAAGGCAAACAGAGTAGGGCTGAAAGAAAAGCAGTTTCAGTGATACCATGATGCAGAGGATATAGATATAAATAGACGTTCAGGACCCTCCAAAGAGAAGGTACCTCTCAGACAGCAGCCCTAAAGACCTACTGGCTAAGAATGCAGGCAAAACCAGATTGGACTGAGACTTCCAATCAGTACAAACTAAAACAGCTCAACCATGAGATGGATTGAGGTGATCTGCCTCTCTGTCTCTCCCAAAAGATAACATTATCCAAAGCCTCCATAGTTCTTCACACATCAGGCCCATCATCAATGACATTTTCCAATGATACAAACTAATAAGAGCAAGAGAGGGAAAAACAAACAAACAAAAGAAACTGACTCACTACATGACTGAGCTCCTGGACTTCTAAGATAGGAACACTAAAATATATAGCTGTTCAAGGATATAGATGACAAGATGGAAATTTACACTGGAGTTTAGGAATCTATTGAAAACTCATGGAAACCCTAGAACAGAAATATGTGATAACTAATTTTTAAAAAGCAACATATGGGTTGGTTTTTTTTTTGTTTTTCGTTTTGTTTTTTAAAAAGACTTTATTTGAGAGAGAGAGTGAGAGAAAGACAGAGCACAAGCAGGGGGAGGGGTAAAGGGAGAGGAAGAGGCAGACTCCCCGCAGAGCAGGGAGCTGAGGGACTTGATCCCAGGACCCCGGGATCATGACCTGAGCTGAAGGCAGATACTCAACCAACTGAGCACCCAGGCGCCCCACAACATATGGTTTTAACAGCAGTTTGGACCCAGTTGAAGAGGAATTAGTAATTGAAAAATAATAAGTATAAAATATCTAATTGAAGTATTGGGCGCCTGGGTGGCTCAGTGGGTTAAGCCGCTGCCTTCGGCTCAGGTCATGATCTCAGGGTCCTGGGATCGAGGCCCGCATCGGGCTCTCTGCTCGGCAGGGAGCCTGCTTCCCTCTCTCTCTCTCTCTCTCTGCCTGCCTCTCCGTCTACTTGTGATCTCTCTCTGTCAAATAAATAAATAAAATCTTTAAAAAAAAAAAAAAAATTGAAGTATGTGTAAAGAGCTAAAAGGAAGGGAACTTCAGAGAGGAGAGTTTTTTAAAAGTACACATGTTTTTAAAAAGCTAATGTACCTGTATTTCCATTAGAAGATGGAAATTGGATTAAAATCAGTTTTATAAATGTGATGGTTGATTAAAAAATAACTGATGAGGAGGAGGAGTCAAGATGGCGGAGAAGTAGCAGGCTGAGACTACTTCGGGTAGCGGGAGATCAGCTAAATAGCTTATCTAAAGATTGCAAACACCTAGAAATCCAACGGGAGATTGAAGAGAAGAAGAACAGCAATTCTAGAAACAGAAAATCAACCACTATCTGAAAGGTAGGACTGGCGGAGAAGTGAATCCAAAGCGACGAGAAGATAGACCGCGGGGGGAGGGGCCGGCTCCCGGCAAGCGGCGGAGCAATGGAGCACAAAATCAGGACTTTTAAAAGCCTGTTCCGCTGAGGGACATCGCTCCAGAGGCTTAACTGGGGTGAAGCCCGGGCGGGGTCAGCGCGGCCTCAGGTCCCGCAGGGTCGCAGAAGGATTGGGGGTGTCTGAGTGTCGCAGAGCTTACCGGTATTAGAACGGGGAAGCCGGCTACAGAGACAGAGCCGAGGAGTGACTCTCAGCTCGGGTTGCCTTGAACCGGTCGCAGGCTCGGTCAGCTCGGAGCGCGGCCAGAGGCCAGGGTGACGGGAGTCATTGGGCGCTGTTCTCTGAGGGCGCACTGAGGAGTGGGGCCCCCGGCTCTCGGCTCCTCCTGGCCGGAGACCGGGAGGCCACCATCTTCATTCCCGTCTTCCGGAACTCTACGGAAAGCGCTCAGGGAACAAAAGCTCCCGAAATCAAACCCAGCAAACCTGAGCAGATTACTCAGCCCGGCCCCGGGTAAGGGTGGTGCAACTCCGCCTGGGGCAAAGACGCTTGAGAATCACTACAACAGGCCCCTCCCCCAGAAGATCAACGGGAAACCCAGCCAGGACCAAGTTCACCTACCAAGGAGTGCAGTTTCAATACCAAGGAGAGCGGCAGAATTCCAGAGGAGAAGAAAGCAAAGCACGGAACTCATGGCTTTCTCCCCATGATTTTTTAGCCTTGCAGTTAATTTAATTTTTTTTCTTTTTCAATTTTTTTTTCTTTTTCTCTTCTTCTGCTAAATTTTTTTTAACTTTTACCGTTTTCTTTTTTAACGTTTTTTAAATAGTTTATCTAATATATATATATATTTTTCCTCTTTTTATATTTTTTCTTTATTGGCTTTCTTTTTTTAATAGTTTCTTTTTTTTTTTATTTTTTCTTTCTGAACCCCTTTTTATCCCCTTTCTCCCCCCTCACGATTTGGGATCTCTTCTGATTTGGCTAAAGCATATTTTCCTGGGGTTGTTGCCACCCTTTTAGTATTTTACTTGCTCCTTCATATACTCTTATCTGGACAAAATGACAAGGCGGAAAAATTCACAACAAAAAAAAGAACAAGAGGCAGTACCAAAGGCTAGGGACCTAATCAATACAGACATTGGTAATATGTCAGATATAGAGTTCAGAATGATGATTCTCAAGGTTCTAGCCAGGCTTGAAAAAGGCATGGAAGATATTAAAGCAACCCTCTCGGGAGATATAAAAGCCCTTTCTGGAGAAATAAAAGAACTAAAATCTAACCAAGTTGAAATCAAAAAAGCTATTAATGAGGTGCAATCAAAAATGGAGGCTCTCACTGCTAGGATAAATGAGGCAGAAGAAAGAATTAGCGATATAGAAGACCAAATGACAGAGAATAAAGAAGCTGAGCAAAAGAGGGACAAACAGCTACTGGACCACGAGGAGAGAATTCGAGAGATAAGTGACACCATAAGACGAAACAACATTAGAATAATTGGGATTCCAGAAGAAGAAGAAACAGAGAGGGGAGCAGAAGGTATGTTGGAGAGAATTATTGGAGAGAATTTCCCCAATATGGCAAAGGGAACAAGCATCAAAATCCAGGAGGTTCAGAGAACTCCCCTCAAAATCAATAAGAATAGGTCCACACCCCGTCACCTAATAGTAAAATTTACAAGTCTTAGTGACAAAGAAAAGATCCTGAAAGCAGCCCGGGAAAAGAAGTCTGTAACGTACAATGGTAAAAATATTAGATTGGCAGCAGACTTATCCACAGAGACCTGGCAGGCCAGAAAGAGCTGACATGATATATTCAGAGTACTAAATGAGAAAAACATGCAGCCAAGAATACTATATCCAGCTAGGCTATCATTGAAAATAGGAGAGATTAAAAGCTTCAGGAAAAACAAAAAACTGAAAGAATTTGCAAATACCAAACCAGCTCTACAGGAAATATTGAAAGCAAAGAGAGACCCTAAAAGTAGTAGATCAGAAAGAAACAGAGACACTATACAATAACAGTCACCTTATAGGCAATACAATGGCACTAAATTCATATCTCTCAGTACTTACCCTGAATGTTAATGGGCTAAATGCCCCAATCAAAAGACACCGGGTATCAGAATGGATAAAAAAACAAAACCCATCTATATGTTGCCTACAAGAAACTCATCTTAAACCCGAAGACACCTCCAGGTTTAAAGTGAGGGGGTGGAAAGGAATTTACCATGCTAATGGACATCAGAAGAAAGCAGGAGTGGCAATCCTTATATCAGATCAATTAGATTTTAAGCCAAAGACTATAATAAGAGATGAGGAAGGACACTATATCATACTCAAAGGAACTGTCCAACAAGAAGATCTAACAATTTTAAATATCTATGCCCCTAACGTGGGAGCAGCCAATTATATAAACCAATTAATAACAAAATCAAAGAAACACATCGACAATAATACAATAATAGTAGGGGATTTTAACACTCCCCTCACTGAAATGGACAGATCATCCAAGCAAAAGATCAACAAGGAAATCAAGGCCTTAAATGACACACTGGACCAGATGGACATCACAGATATATTCAGAACATTTCATCCCAAAGCAACAGAATACACATTCTTCTCTAGTGCACATGGAACATTCTCCAGAATAGATAACATTCTTGGTCCTAAATCAAGTCTCAACCGGTATCAAAAGACTGGGATCATTCCCTGCATATTTTCAGACCACAATGCTCTGAAGCTAGAACTCAATCACAAGAGGAAATTTGGAAAGAACCCAAATACATGGAGACTAAACAGCATCCTTCTAAAGAATGAATGGGTCAACCAGGAAATTAAAGAAGAATTGAAAAAATTCATGGAAACAAATGATAATGAAAACACAACGGTTCAGAAACTGTGGGACACAACAAAGGCGGTCCTGAGAGGAAAATATATAGCGGTACAAGCCTTTCTCAAGAAACAAGAAAGGTCTCAGGTACACAACCTAACCCTACACCTAAAGGAGCTGGAGAAAGAACAAGAAAGAAACCCTAAACCCAGTAGGAGAAGAGAAATCATAAAGATCAGAGCAGAAATCAATGAAATAGAAACCAAAAAAACAATAGAACAAATCAACGAAACTAGGAGCTGGTTCTTTGAAAGAATAAGATTGATAAACCCCTGGCCAGACTTATCAAAAAGAAAAGAGAAAGGACCCAAATAAATAAAATCATGAATGAAAGAGGAGAGATCACAACGAACACCAAAGAAATACAGACAATTATAAGAACATACTATGAGCAACTCTATGCCAACAAATTTGACAATCTGGAAGAAATGGATGCATTCTTAGAGACATATAAACTACCACAACTGAACCAGGAAGAAATAGAAAGCCTGAACAGACCCATAACCAGTAAGGAGATTGAAACAGTCATCAAAAATCTCCAAACAAACAAAAGCCCAGGGCCAGACGGCTTCCCGGGGGAATTCTACCAAACATTTAAAGAAGAACTAATTCCTATTCTCCTGAAACTGTTCCAAAAAATAGAAATAGAAGGAAAACTTCCAAACTCATTTGATGAGGCCAGCATCACCTTGATCCCAAAACCAGACAAGGATCCCATCAAAAAAGAGAACTACAGACCAATATCCTTGATGAACACAGATGCAAAAATTCTCGCCAAAATACTAGCCAATAGGATTCAACAGTACATTAAAAGGATTATTCACCACGACCACGTGGGATTTATTCCAGGGCTGCAAGTTTGGTTCAACATCCGCAAATCAATCAATGTGATACAACACATTAATAAAAGAAAGAACAAGAACCATATGATACTCTCCATAGATGCTGAAAAAGCATTTGACAAAGTACAGCATCCCTTCCTGATCAAAACTCTTCAAAGTGTAGGGATAGACGGCACATACCTCAATATTATCAAAGCCATCTATGAAAAACCCACCGCAAATATCATTCTCAATGGAGAAAAACTGAAAGCTTTTCCGCTAAGGTCAGGAACACGGCAGGGATGTCCGTTATCACCACTGCTATTCAACATAGTACTAGAAGTCCTAGCCTCAGCAATCAGACAACAAAAGGAAATTAAAGGCATCCAAATCGGCAAAGAAGAAGTCAAACTATCACTCTTTGCAGATGATATGATACTATATGTGGAAAACCCAAAAGACTCCACTCCAAAACTGCTTGAACTTGTACAGGAATTCAGTAAAGTGTCAGGATATAAAATCAATGCACAGAAATCAGTTGCATTTCTCTACACCAACAACAAGACAGAAGAAAGAGAAATTAAGGAGTCCATCCCATTTACAATTGCACCCAAAACTATAAGATACCTAGGAATAAACCTAACCAAAGAGACTAAGAATCTATACACAGAAAACTATAAAGTACTCATGAAAGAAATTGAGGAAGACACAAAGAAATGGAAAAATGTTCCATGCTCCTGGATTGGAAGAATAAATATTGTGAAAATGTCTATGCTACCTAAAGCAATCTACACATTTAATGCAATTCCTATCAAAGTACCATCCATTTTTTTCAAAGAAATGGAACAAATAATCCTAAAATTTATATGGAACCAGAAAAGACCTCGAATAGCCAAAGGAATATTGAAAAAGAAAGCCAAAGTCAGTGGCATCACAATTCCAGACTTCAAGCTCTAATACAAAGCTGTCATCATCAAGACAGCATGGTACTGGCACAAAAACAGACACATAGATCAATGGAACAGAATAGAGAGCCCAGAAATGAACCCTCAACTCTATGGTCAACTCATCTTCGACAAAGCAGGAAAGAATGTCCAATGGAAAAAAGACAGCCTCTTCAATAAATGGTGTTGGGAAAATTGGACAGCCACATGCATAAAAATGAAATTGGATCATTTCCTTACACCACACACGAAAATAGACTCAAAATGGATGAAGGATCTCAATGTGAGAAAGGAATCCATCAAAATCCTTGAGGAGAACACAGGCAGCAACCTCTTCGACCTCAGCCGCAGCAACATCTTCCTAGGAACATCGCCAAAGGCAAGGGAAGCAAGGGCAAAGATGAACTATTGGGATTTTATCAAGATCAAAAGCTTTTGCACAGCAAAGGAAACAGTGAACAAAACCAAAAGACAACTGACAGAATGGGAGAAGATATTTGCAAATGACATATCAGATAAAGGGCTAGTGTCCAAAATCTATAAAGAACTTAGCAAACTCAACACCCAAAGAACAAATAATCCAATCAAGAAATGGGCAGAGGACATGAACAGACATTTCTGCAAAGAAGACATCCAGATGGCCAGCAGACACATGAAAAAGTGCTCCATATCACTCGGCATCAGGGAAATACAAATCAAAACCACCATGAGATATCACCTCACACCAGTCAGAATGGCTAAAATGAACAAGTCAGGAAATGACAGATGCTGGCGAGGATGCGGAGAAAGGGGAACCCTCCTACACTGTTGGTGGGAATGCAAGCTGGTGCAACCACTCTGGAAAACAGCATGGAGTTTCCTCAAAATGTTGAAAATAGAACTACCCTATGACCCAGCAATTGCACTGCTGGG
The DNA here is from genome assembly GCF_902655055.1 of Lutra lutra. Classification (NCBI taxonomy): domain Eukaryota; kingdom Metazoa; phylum Chordata; class Mammalia; order Carnivora; family Mustelidae; genus Lutra; species Lutra lutra. Next base: position 91,527,195 of record NC_062281.1, read on the forward strand.
TATTTACCCTAAAGATACAAATGTAGTGATCCGAAGGGGCACGTGCACCCAAATGTTTATAGCAGCAATGTCTACAATAACCAAACTATGGAAAGAACCTAGATGTCCATCAACAGACGAATGGATAAAGAAGATGTGGTATATATACACAATGGAATACTATGCAGCCATCAAAAGAAATGAAATCTTCCCATTTGCGATGACGTGGATGGAACTAGAGGATATCATGCTTAGCGAAATAAGTCAATCGGAGAAAGACAACTATCATATGATCTCCCTGATATGAGGGAGAGGAGATGCAACATGGGGGGTTAAGGGGGTAAGAGAAGAGTAAATGAAACAAGATGGGATTGGGAGGGAGACAAATCATAAGTGACTCTTCATCTCACAAAACAAACTGAGGGTTGATGGGGGGAGGGGGGTTGGGTGAGGGGGGTGGGGTTATGGACACTGGGGAGGGTATGTGCTATGGTGAGTGCTGTGAAGTGTGTAAACCTGGAGATTCACAGACCTGTACCCCTAGGGATAAAAATATATTATATGTTTATAAAAAATAAAATTAAATTTTAAAAAAAGGCTAAAATACTATCATTTTGATCCACATTTAATCCCTGACAAAATATCTTTCAAAGTGAAGGTGAAATAAAGGCCTTTCCAGATAAGCAGAATACCTTCAGAAAAGGAAATACAAAAGATAGTTCCTTAGACAGAAGTGATCCCAAGGGAAACATGGAAATGAAAAAAGTAATGAAGAGCAATGGATATGTTAAATATGTGATAATATTATATGTTAACATATTTATTAATTATTAAGTGATTATTGATAATTTATTAATAATTATGTTAATATATTTGTTGATAATATTTGTTATACTGGATATGTTAAATATGTGTTAATATTTATTAATTAAATAAATCAAATAAATATTACTGTCCCAAGCAATAATTACAATGTCTGTGTGATTTAAATATATTTGAAATAAAATTAATGACAACAGGAGGGCAAATGAAATTATCAGTAAAGTCCTAGTGTTGCCAAGTTTACTGGGGAGACCCTGGGGGCCTTGGGTTGACCCAGTCTGTCCCAAAGGTGTTGCTGAAGGTGCTTGGTCTTGTCCCAAGAAAGAATTCAAGGACAGACATGCAACATAGCAGAAGAGTAAGTAACACCAGCAAGAAAGTTTATTAAACTAAAAGATATGCTCTCAGGATAGGAGAGCTGGTGAGCTAGAGAGAAAGAGAGGGAGAGGGAAGGTGAGAGAGGGAAGGAGAGAGAGGGAGAGTGCTCTAGCTATATGCTCCGGGGTTGGGTTTCAATCTTTTATTGACAGTTGTTAAGTAAGGAATGGAATATTCATTACTTGGGGTGGGGATTTCTTCGAAGCAGGGTTTCTCATCTTTTCCTCCTTATCTGGTCAGGGGTTTCCTGTCGTGGCACCAACCATCTTCATGTCTGGTTTGATCCAGTTTCTGTGGCCTGCTGCCAGGACAGGCCTCTGACTTTCCTGATAGCTGGCCATGACTTACTACTCTCTGCTGGGCTCTAGCTATCCTGTTAGAACCTAACTTAACTGCCTACTCCAACACTAACATAGTCTAGAAAATATGAAAGTTCTAATTTATATTAGAGTCTTTTGTTTAGATTTTACAGAAGACATGAAACTTTTTAAAAAGTATGTGTCAGGAGGTAACTAAAAGCTAAACAATTTGTGTAATTTCAACAATTTTAAAAAGATAATCTTGTTCTTGTGCTAACAATATGTTACTATTATATAATTTACAAACAATGCACCTATGTAAAGTATACAATTGGATGAATCTCGACAGATGTGTGCAGACCAAACTTTACAGAACATCAACTTATTAAATTTTCCTCATGTAAATTACTATTCACAATACCTCAAAGAAGCTACCACTCTTCTGATTTCTAGACTACAACTTAGTTTTGCCTGTTCTACCAGTTCTGGGACTTTATGTACCTGGAATCATACATGAGTAACTCACAGGAACATTAAAACAGCTATGTTTTAGGGGCGCCTGGGTGGCCCAGTCGGTTAAGCATCTGACTCTTGATTTCTGCTCAGGTAATGATCTCAGGGTCGTAAGATTGAGCCCCGCATCAGGCTCTGGAACCTGATTACGATTCTCTCTCACTCTCTCCCTATCCCTCTGCTCCTCCCCTGCTCACTCTCTCAAATAAATGAATAAACCTTTTCTTTAAAGCTATTTTAGATACTCAAAATTGTCCTTTTGCAGAGGCATCCTTTGCTGAGCATACTGTTTTGGAGGGATTTATTCATGTGACCATATGTCATTTGATCATTTATATTGCTGAATAGTAATCCACAGAATAGAAAAATTTGTCAGTTCCCCTTCTGATAGACATTTGGGTTGTTTCTAGTTTCTGCCTAGTATGAATAACACTGCTATAATCATTTCGTAGAAATCTTTTTGGATATATACATTCATTTCTCTTGGGAAATAAATAGGAGTACTATTGCTGGGTCATAGGATAGGTGTATGTATAACTTTATGAAGAACTCCTCAAAATCTTTCCAAAGTGGTTGTGCTGGCTTACAGTCCAACACCACCCGGCAGTATCATTACACAGTCCATTAGGAGTTAGGAAAGGATAAGGCAGCAGTAACAACTTTCAAAATTAGTTTTTCAAACTACCTTTCTTCATCTTCTTCCAAATCCTTTGAAGGATGTGTGGAGATGGCCATGGTCACACCAACAGGTCCTACTACTGGCCTCTCCAAGCCTGAGAGCAGAGCCACAGACAGTTAACCAGGGCATCCCACCCAAGTTGTAGGCTCTTCAGCCCTAGACAGGACTCTGTCAGTAGTACAGGCAGGTAGCACCGGCTCTCAGAGCTGACTGTGGAACACACAGGAATCCACCATTATTAAAAATTAAAGTATATCAACTTAACAAATAAATTACATCAGGGATGCCGGGGTGGCTCAGTGAGTTAAGCCTCTGCCTTCAGCTCAGGTCATGATTTCAGGGTCGTGAGACTGCGTCCTGCATCAGGTTTCATGCTGGGTGCGGAGCCTACTTAAGATTCTCTCTCTCCTTCTGCCCCTCCACCCCCAAGAAAAGAATCACTAGAGGCTTTAAAAAATTGATGAAGGAAAAGCCAGAAGAATTCTTTTTATTGCAACTATCTTCAAGAAAATAAAGATCTTGAAAAAATATTGTTTTGATGGTTTTTGTACAAAAGTAAGATTGAGGGGTGCCTGGATGGCTCAGTGGGTTAAGCCACTGCCTTCGGCTCGGGTCATGATCTCAGGGTCCTGGGATCAAGCCCCACATCGGGCTCTCTGCTCAGCGGGGAGCCCGCTTCCCCCCCTCCCCGCTCTGCCTACTTGTGATCTCTCTCTCTGTCAAATAAAAAAATTAAATTTTAAAAAAAAGTAAGATTGAGACTCTTGATCTTTGGGTGGTGAGTTTGAGCCCCACACTAGGAATAGAGAGTACTTTAAAAAAGTTGATTGATAGTATCAGTAAAAGGGCACCCAAATATTAAAACTGGCTGGTAAGAGGGGCGCCTGGGTAACTCACAGTCAAAGTGTCTACCTTTGGCTCAGGTCATGATCCCAGGATCCTGGGATTGAGTCCTCCATCGGGCTCCCTGCTCAGTAGGAAGCCTGCTTCTCCCTTTGCCTCTCCCTGCTCCTCGTGCTCCCTCACCTGCTCTATTGCTCACTCTCTCTTAAATAAATAAAAGCTTTAAAAAAAAAACTGGCTGGTAAGAGGGGTGGTCTCCACTGATAGAGACATCTAGGGAGAAACAGGCAGCCTTGTGTTGTATATGGCAGGTCCTCAGAAGGCATCGCTTTCTCAGGTTCTGTAGCTACCAACATTCTAATTCTGTGATTACAACTTGAGACATGGAAACTGGAGTCCTTTCCATGGCACTATTGTTGATGTCCCAGTGACTTCGGATTTGACCTGTGGTATCTCAAATTTTGTTTCTCCCTTCATGACTCTCAAAACTTGTCGGTGATATAAAGGCTTTCTGATTTCTGAAGGGACACTCCCAGGAAACTTTATCTCAACTGTAAGAATCAAAAATACTCAACTCTTGGGGCGCCTGGGTGGTTCAGTGGGTTAAGCCTCTGCCTTTGGCTCAGGTCATGATCCCAGGGTCCTGGGATAGAGCCCCACATTGGGCTCTCTGCTCAGCAGGGAGCCTGCTTCCTCCTTTCTCTCTGCCTGCTCTCTGCCTATTTGTGATCTCTCTCTATCAAATAAATAAATAAAATCTTTAAAAAAAATACTCAACTCTTGGGGCATCTGAGTGGCTCAGTCAGTTAAGCAACGGACTCTTGATTTTGGCTCAGCTCATGACCTTAGGGTCATGAGATTGAGGCCCATGTTGGTCTCTGTGCTTTGCATGGAGTCTACTTGAAATTCTCTCCCTCTCCCTCTCCCTTTCCCCTTCCCCCAACTCACATGTGCTCTAAATAAATAAATAAAATCTTTAAAAAAATACTCAACTCGGGGCGCCTGGGTGGCTCAGTGGGTTAAGCCGCTGCCTTCGGCTCAGGTCATGATCTCAGGGTCCTGGGATCGAGCCCCGCATCGGGCTCTCTGCTCAGCAGGGATCCTGCTTCCTCCTCTCTCTCTGCCTGCCTCTCTGCCTGCTTGTGATCTCTCTCTGTCAAATAAATAAATAAAATCTTTTAAAAAAAATACTCAACTCTTACTCAGTTTAAAACCCATTTGATTTCATTTGTTTATTTTTTTTAAGATTTTATTTATTTGAGGGAAGCAGAAGGGAGAACAAAGGGAGTGAGAAGAGAAGGAGATTCTCTGCTGAGCAGAGAGCCTGACATGAAGCTTGATCCCAGGACCCTGAGATCATGACCTGAAGGCAGACACTTAACTGGCTGAGCCACCCAAGCGCCCTTCATTTGCTTATTTCATTGTTTCCTTGTTTGTTTTAACCTAAGACACCTCTGGACCTTCCTCTACCTCCTCACAGCACCATCTCCCCCTACTTGCTATATCCTTCCTCCAACCAAATGAGTAACCAGGGTCCTCATGGCTGAGGAGGAACTCCTCAAGGGGGCACATTGTAGGTGTCATCTTTTACCTCCTGGTAGGTTCTCCCCTACCTTCCTTTATTCTCCTATGGGATCCTCTTTAGTAACCCAACTCTATAAACCATAATTTTGTTTTGATTCCTCTAGGTACCTTTAGAGGAAAGCCTGGCCATTGTGGAGACCCAGACACACATCTCTTCCATCTTTCCTTTTAAAGGAAGCAGTAAGAGGTTCTTCATGAGAAAATGCTCCAACTAAAAGCTGGAATGCAGCGACCCCTAGAAAAGGGACCTGCTGAGAGGAGAGTGGATGGGCAGCAGACTCAGCCCGAGGAGGCAGGATCCTCCTCTGTGTCCCACAGCGGGTAAGAGATTTCCACTGTCAGAATTAAATCATTGCTCTCACAGCAGCTTTCAGGGTCTGCATCCAGGCTCTGTACTTTAATTATAGGGCTTTTTCTAAGATCTTTCTGGAAATTCTTTAGAGAAAAGCCTAGAGTGTTTTTTATTATAAGTTACTTTTATTATCCTGAGAAAGTTGGTTTTATTCTAAGTAACAATGCATATATATTCACCAAATATACCATCTTTTTTTTTTTAAGATTTTATTTATTTGACAGAGAGAGAGATCACAAGTAGAGAGAGAGAGAGGAGGAAGCAGGCTCCCTGCCTAGCAGAGAGCCTGATGTGGGACTTGATCCCAGAACCCTGAGATCAGGACCTGAGCTGAAGGCAGAGGCTTAACCCACTGAGCCACCCAGGCAGCCCCCAAATATACCATCTTAATGGGTGATTGGGATTTCATGGAACTCTTCCAGTCACATCAGTAATGTCTCTTTTCTGCACTGATGAGAGCACCTAAGAATCTCCTGTTATCTCAGGAGATTCCAGGACAATCAGATTTGTCCCTGGTTTCTGGAATGGCAATCATGATAAGTTCAGGTCTTGAAATAAGCACAGGAAATTGCCAAATAATGGCCTGTTGGCTACATTTGTCAGTGTTTTTAATGGCTGTTTGCTTACAGCTTTTTGAAAAAGTCATTGTGTGTTTGTTTGACCAAGAAAGAGAGAGAGAGAGCACAAGCAGGGGAAGCAGGAGAGGGGAAGCAGACTCCTCACTGGGCAGGAAGCATGACCTGGGGCTCAGTCCCAGGACCCTGGGATCATGACACTTAACCAACTGAGCCACCCAGGAGGCCCAGTTTGCTTACAATTTTTTGAAGGCATTAAAATAATATGGAGTTAATCCATTATACAGTTACCTGTGAACACCAGTTATTGACATGCCACATCATAAGTAACTTGCTTAGAGGTTGGGCACAGCTCTGAAGGTGATAAAATTCTGCTTCATGCTTCATTGGGTCACTGTCAGTATGAACCACTCAAATTTCACTGACCCAGAGAAGAACATTAGAGCTAAAATAATCTTAAAATCAGTTCATCTTGTTTCCTCATTTCAGACCAGAGAACATTCAGGCCCAAAATATGGTTGCTTGATTAAAGTTGCAGCCTTTGGCAGAAGTAATATGAGAAACTTGGAATCTTAATTTACAAAGTCTACATCCACTTTGTCAAATACATTTTAAAAATTTATATCGCATAATTATTCTTTTTTAAAAAAGGCTTTGTTTTTAGAGCAGTTTTAAATTCAAAGCAAAATTGAGTGGAAACTACAAAGTTTCCGTATATCCCCCCAACACTCCCCCATCTCCACACATGCATAGCTTCCCCCCGCCCCAACAACATGCTGTCCCAGAATGGTATATCTGTTACAATCAATGAACATATATTCACACATCATTATCACTCCAAGTCCATAGTTTACACAAGGATTCATTCTTGGTGTTATACATTCTTTTGTACTTTTGACAAAAGTATAATGATATGTGTGTATCCACCATTAGAGTAACATATAGAATGACTCTTCGTTGCCTTAAAAATAATACTCTGTGCGGGGCGCCTGGATGGCACAGTGGGTTAAAACCTCTGCCTTCGGCTCAGGTCATGATCCCGGGGTCCTGGAATCGAGCCCAGCATCAGGCTCTCTGCTCTGTGGGGAGCCTGCTTCCCCCCTCTCTCTCTGCCTGCCTCTCTGCCTACTTGTGATCTCTGTCTGTCAAATTAATAAATAAAATCTTAAAAAAAATACTCTGTGCTCTGCCTACTCATTCCTCCTTCCCTTTTTTTTTTTTTAAGATTTTATTTATTTATTTGACAGAGAGAAAGAGATCACAAGTAGGCAGAGAGGCAGGCAGAGAGAGAAGGGAAAGCAGGCTCCCTGCTGAGCAGAGAGCAGGATGTAGGACTTCATCCCAGGACCCTGAGCGGAAGGCAGAGTCTTAACCCAATGAGCCACCCAGACGCCCACTCCCCTCCTTTCCTTCTAATCCCTGGCAACCACTGGTCTTTTTACAGTCTGCACAGCATTGCCTTTTCCAAAATATGATCTAGTTACAATCATACCCTATATAGCTTTTTCAGATTGGGTCCTTTCATTTAGTAATACACATTTAAGATTCCTTAATGTCTTCTCATGGTTTTATTGCTTCTTTCTCTTTAGTGTTAAATAATATTACATTTTCTGGATGTGCCCATTTATTTATAAGTTCACCTCCTGAAGGACATCTTGATTGCTGCCAAATTTTGGCAATTATGAGTAAAGCTGCTATAAGCATTGTGTAAGATTTTTACATAGACACAAGTTTTCAACTCATTTGAATAAATAGTGAGGAGCACAATTCTGGATCATATGTTAATAGTACGCTTAATTTTGTAAGAAACCACAAAACTGTCTTCCCAAGTGGCTGTAGCATTCTGCATTTCCACCAGCAATGATGAGAGGATCTTTTGCTCCCCATCCTCACTAGTATATGGTGCTATCAATGTTCCAGATTTTTACCATTCTAATATGTGGTGCTCATTGTTTTAATTTGCAATTCCATACTCACCTATGATGTTGAGCATCTTTTCATATGCTTATTTGCCATTTGTGTATCTTCTTTGATGTCTGCTCAGGTCTTTTCCCCATTATTTGATTGGCTTGTTCATTTCTTTTTTTTTTTTTTTTTGTAAGATTTTATTTGTTTATTTGAGAGAGAGAAGATGAGTGGGGGGAGGGACAGAGGGAGGAGGAGAAGGAGGCTCCCTGTTGAGCAGCCTCAATTCCAGGACTCTGGATCATGACCTGAGCCAAAGGCATATGCTTAACTGTCTGACTGAGCCACCCAGGCACCCCCATTCATTTTCTTTTTGTTGAGTTTGGGGAGTTCCTTGTATATTTTTGAGAATTGCTCTTTATTAGATATGTATTTTGCAAATGTTTTCTCCATGTCTATGATTTGTCTTCTTATTCTCTTGACCATGTCTTTTACAGAGCAAAAGTTTTTCATTATAATCAAGTCCAGATTATTATTTCTTTTATGGATTGTGCTTTTCGTATTTGTATCTAAAGAGTCCTTATTAAACTGAAGATCATTTAGACTTTCTGCTTTGTTTATCTTTTAGGACTTTTATATTATGTATTTAACATTTAGTTCTATGATGTATTTTTTTTTTAAAGATTTTATTTATTTATTTGACAGACAGAGATCACAAGTAGACAGGCAGGCAGAGAGAGAGGGAAGCCGGCCCCCCGCCGAGCAGAGAGCCCGACGTGGGACTCGATCCCAGGACCCTGAGATCATGACCTGAGCCGAAGGCAGCGGCCCAACCCACTGAGCCACCCAGGCGCCCCATCTATGATGTATTTTGAGCTAATTTTTGTGAAGGATTTAAATCTTGTCTAGGTTCTTTTTTTTTTTTTTTTTTTTTTTTTTTGCATATGGATGTCCAGTTGTCCGGCACCATTTGTTGAAAGACTATATTTTCTCCATTGTGTTGCCTTTGCTCCTTTGCCAAAGATCAGTCACCTATATTTTGGTGGGTCTGCCTCTGGGCTGTCCATTCTGTTCCATTGGTTTGTTCATTCTTTTTTTTTTTTTAAGATTTTATTTATTTATTTGACAGAGAGAGATTACAAGTAAGCAGACAGAGGGAGAGGGAGAAGCAGGCTCCCTGCTGAGCAAGGAGCCCAGTGCGGGGCTCGATCCCAGGACCCTGAGACCATGACCTGAGCTAAGGGCAGAGGCTTAACCCACTGAGCCACCCAGGCACCCCAGTTTGTTCATTCTTTCACCAATATTACACTTTCTTGATTACTAATAACTTTACAGTACGTCTTGAAGTCAGTAGTATCAGTCATGTGACTCTGTTCTTTTTTGGATATTCTGGTTCCTTTGCCTCTCTATATAAATCTGAGAATCAGTTTTTCAATATCCACAAAGTAACTTGGTGGGATATTGACTGGGATTGCTTTGAATCTTTGGATTGAAGTTGGAAAGAACTGACATCTTGACAATATTGAAGCTTCCTATCCATGAACATGGAATATCTATCTCTCCATTTATTTAGTTCTTTCTGATTTTCTTTCATCAGTTCTCATTTTCCTTATTTAGATCTTACACATATTTTGTTAGATTTTTACATAAATATCCCATTTGGGAGATGTTAATGTAAATGGTACTGTTTTCAATTTCAGATTTCACCTGATAATTGCTGGTATACAGGAAAGCAATGGATTTTTGTATATTAACCTTGTATTCTGCAACCTGACTTTAATCCCTTTCAAGTTTCAAGAGTTTTTTGTCATCCTTTCAGATTTTCTACATAGACAATTGCGCCATTTGCAACAAAGACTGTTTAACTATTTCTTCCTTTCCAATCTATAAACCTTTTATTTATTTATTTATTTATTTATTTATTTTATTGGTCTTACTGCATAGTCTAGGACTTCCAATATGATGCTTAAAAGGAGTAGTGAGAGGGGACACTCTCAGTTTGTTTCTGATCTGAGTATAGTTTCTTGGGACACCTGGATGGTTCAGTGGGTTAAAGTCTCTGCCTTCAGCTCCAGTCATGATCCCAAGGTCCTGGGATTGAGCCCCACCTAGGATTGAGCCCCACATTGGGCTCTTCGCTCAACAGGGAGCCTGCTTCTCTTCCTCTCTCTCTGCCTGCCTCTCTGCCTACTTGTGATCTCTGTCTGTTAAATAAATTTTTTTTGTAAATCTTAAACAAAAAAACTTATAGTTTCTTACCACCAAGTATGATGCTAGCTGTTTGTTTTTTGTAAATATTCCTTATCAAGTTGAGGAAATTTCCCCCTGTATTCCTAGTTTAACGAAAGTTTGTTGTTTTTTTTTTTAATCATGAATGGGTGCTGGATTTTGTCAAATGCTTTATCTGCATCTGTTAATATGATCATGTGTTTTTTCCTCGTTAGCCTGTGATGGGACAAATTACATCAGCTGATTTTCAAATATTGAAATCAGCTCTGCATATCTGGAATGAATCTCACTTGATATATTACATAATTCCTCTTACACATTGTTGGATTCAATTTATTAATGTTTTGCTGAAGATTTTTGTATCTGTGTTCATGAGAGATATTGTTCTGTAAGGTTTTTTTTTTCCCTTTGGTTTTGGTATTAGGGTAATGTTAAGCCATTCCAACAAAATTAGTTGGAAAGTATCTCCTCTTCTTCTAAATCTATAGAAAGACAGTAGAGAATTGGTATAATTTTTTTCTTAAACATTTGGTAGAATTTATTGTGAGCTCATCTGGACCTGGTGCTTTCTGTTTTAGAAGGTTATTAATTTTTTTTTAAAATTTAAGTAGATGCCATACCCAGTGTGGAGCCCAACATGGGGCTTGAACTCACAACCCTGAGATCAAGACCTGAACTGAGATCAAGAGTCCAATGCTTAATCGACTAAGCATCCTGGGGTGCCTAGCCCCGGGAAGGTTATTAATTATCGATTCACTGTCTCTAATAGACATAGGTCTAGTCAGATGGTTTATTTCTTCTGTGAGCACTTTGGCAGATTTTATTTTTCAAGGAATTGGACCATTTCATTTAGGTCATCAAATTTGTGGCTCATAGTATTTCTTTATTATTCTTTTAGTGTCCATCAGCTCTATAGTGATCCTTTCTTTTATTTCTGGTATTAATAATTTGTGTCTTCTCTCTTTTTTCCTTAGCCTGGCTAGAGGCTTCTTGATTTTGTTGATCTTCTCAAATAACCAAATTTTTAAAATAAAATTACCTCAAAAAATTTTTTTAGAGAGAGGATGAGAGCACGCATGAGCAAGGGGTGGGGGGGAAGGGCAGAAGGGGAAGGAGAGAGAGGATCTTAAGCAGATTCCATGCTCAGAGTAGAGCCCAATGCAGGGCTCAGTCTCATGACCCTGAGATCATAACCTGAACCAAAATCAAGAGTCAGGTGCTTAAATGACTAACCCATCCAGGCATCCCTACCTAAATACATTTTAACTGTCCTTGTGATAAATATTATTTGTTATTGGGAAACTGACTGAGAATAAATAATAGACCTATAGAATCCAGAAAAATAAATGTATTCCAGAAAAAGGACTTCTCTTAAAAGTAGAACAGCCTTGTTTATCTCAGAGACCCCTGAAACTCAGCAAGAAAATACTGATGGTGATAAAGAAGTGGAGTGAGAGTTTAGATCCAACTCTCACTGGAGTGAGAGTTTAGATCCAACATTTTTAAATGGTTTTTCCACCAACTAATGATGTGAGCTCAGTTGTGTTTCTTCCCACTCCAGCTTTATTGATATATTAGTTACATATATCAGATACATTTCTTACTCTTTGTGGATCTCAATGTCTTCATCTGTAAAATAAAATGAGGCCTTTTCCTGCACTAGTATTTTCTACATCTTAAAGGACTGGGATGTTAAAAGATCTATTAATTTAGTAACTGCAGCCAGGACCAAGCCCTGACCCCCTTTGCACGTCTATGTCCATGTACATGTGTGTGTACATGTGTGTATTTTGCAAGGAACACTGCCAACATTATATCCTGAGATCTCAGAGGTGAAAGAGCAGACAGGAGGAGCATCTTCTTGGTTGGAAAAAGAGAATGAGAAGAAAGAGAGAGGTGTTGGGGGTGCCTACATAGCCAAAGTTGGTGTGAATGATCAAGTTAGAGAGAACTGAGTGTCAAAAATCTAGACATAGCAAGACTGAAACCACTAGACCACTAAAATATTAGTCAGCATTTATTGTGCACATAAAAATAGTTTACCCCTGGGAGCTCTCAAACTGACCGTGGAATGAGGCTCAGAGGTGTATTGTTATAACAGCTTATAGAGTGAGAATGCAGAGGTTGTTTGTTATTTTCAATGATTGATTACATCATTAGAGTTTTCCTAATGATTGAGGATTGGTTTAAAGTGACTGCCTCATTCCAATGTGGGAGAACGGCTAGAATGTCATCTATGAGTTTCAGAGGCATATGCAAGAAGTGGCCCAAGGTAATGTTTGTTTGTTTGTTTGTTTGTTTGTTTGTTTGTTTTTGCAAAATAAGCTAAGTTTGGATTCAGTATTTTCCTTATAGCATAATCAAAAGTATCATTGTCATTATCTATTTTAAAATCTGTGTTGTTGGGCACCTGGGTGGCTCAGTTGGTTAAGTGACTGCCTTCAGCTCAGGTCATGATCCTGGAGTCCCGGGATCAAGTCCCGCATCAGGCTCCCAGCTCCATGGGGAGTCTGCTTCTCCTTCTGACCTTCTCCTCGCTCATGCTCTCTCTCACTGTCTCTCTCTTCTCTCAAATAAATAAATAAAATGTTTTTTTTAAAAAATCTGTGTTGTTATATATAGAAGCCCAATTTTCAGCATTTGAGTCAAACCAAAGTATGTGATTATAGAGTGAGTCTAGAACAAACCTAAATTAGGTCCAATGCCATTCCTATGCATAGGAACAAATTTCCAGCAATGCAGTTTGCAGTGGTTATGGGCTATCCTATGGCTTCCAAGCTTCCTCCCAATACCAGATTAATTGGCCATAAGTATTAGTTAAATGGCCAAGGGATGGATATCAACCCTTTTTGTAAAGCCACTTTCCTGCCATCCAAGCATGGTTCTGGAGTTGGTTCTAATATTCACTGAGAGTGTTCCTGAGCATGTAAGCAGGTATACACTAACAATCATTTTGCTTAGTAAAGGAAGGTATGCATTGAATGGTAGGCCTTAGTGAGTAGAGAAAATCCCTAACAGAAAAGGGAACATGACTGTAAATGTCCTGTGTTAGTTTGTAGAGCAGTAATATCATGATAATTGTTATAAAAATGGGTCCTGGAAAAAGATAAGCGATCTAGCAGAAACTTTTTCAGTGGTCTTGGGTGTAAGCTATCCACTTTTGCCTTGTTTCTGCTTCAAGGGAAGATTGTTTTTCCTGGAAATCCTTAATTTGAAGTTAGCCATAGATTGACAAGCCCAAGAATTGAGGAGTGGGGGGGGTTCTCTTTAGTTGAGAGACATGGACCCGAAGTTCAATGCCCTATAATTTAACTGCTGTGTGAAAAAATAGAAGCTGATAGAGCCCTTTTCATCAAGGCACAAGTGCTATTTTTAACTGATATCTCCTTCAGAACCTGCAGTCTCCAGGTTCCAGGGTATGAAGTATAATGTTATCATCAGGCAGAGGGTCTCTAAAAGCCTCCTTGACCTGCTAAATATAAGTTTTTGAATATTGCATTCATACTTTAAAGTATTGGGTCATATTAGAATTTACAAGAGCAAGATGTGCATGGGGTTCTATCATCGAAGGCATGGGTTGCCTAGTGATAAATTCATAAGGTGTTAATTTATGTTTCCCAAAAGATATTGACTTCATTGTCATAAGGGCTAAGGGTAACACTTTAGGCCAAGGTACTCCTGTGGTTTCGGTCAATTTGCCAAATTTAATCTTAGAATATCGTTGGAACATTCGACCTCCCCTAAAGGCTGAGGATGAAAGAGACAATGATAGGGCCATAAAGCTTGAACAACCTTCTTTAGTTGTTTTATAATCCATCCAGGTAAAGTGAGCCCCTTGTCACTTGAAATTTCATTTGAGATTGCCCAGAATAGAAAACATTTTCTAGTAATTTCTCTGCTACTGTGGTGTCATCAGCTTGCCCACATGGGAATGCTTCTACCCATCTAGAAAAGAAATATACCACCACAAGTACATATTGATAGCACATAGAAGGAGACAGTTGAAAAAGTATAACTGAAAATGTTCAAATGGTCCAGATATTGGGGAGCAGTCCCTGGGGTTAGTTTAATGGTTTTAACCAGTTTATATGATTGAATATACTCATCATGCTAGTTTAGAACAATCACCCATGATATTTTTTCATAATATGTAAAGTCAATTCTGTGGTGGGTAGTCACTTGAAGCACTTGCAAGAGTGATAACTGAGAGATCCAGGAAGCACGAGTCAGTCATATGCACCCTCCAAAGTCCTCTTTTTATGATAAATGTGCATCCTTCTTGGTGCCACTTTTACAATTTTTTGTCTAGTATGCAAATTGTTTTAAGTAATCTGACTTGAACCTACAGTGGACCATAGGTTGTGGAAATTCAGGAAAATGCTTTTACCAAAAGGTTTAGTATCTATCCCTTGGCCATTTTATGGAATTTATTTAATGTTTTGGTACATTGGGATCCTTAGCATGAAAGTTAGCTATCGCATTTCCCTGGTATTCAGCGTCTCATGAGAGGGTATGAGCCTCAATTTCTGTGATAGCAACTTGTGAGGACACTAATAATGTAGAGGGAAGGTCAGCAACCTGAGATCCTATTTTATAGCTGTACCATTTGATGTTGAAAATCTCTCTTTCCAGGGGCACCTGGCTGGTTCAATGTTAGGGCACATGACTCTTGATCTCAGGGTTGTGGGTTTGAGCCCCACGTTGTGTATAGAAACTACTTGGAAGGAAAAGAAAAAAAGAAAAAAAACTTTGTTTCCAGAGCATACCAAATCATGAACTACTCTGAAGGCATACCTGCTATTGGTATAAATATTTGCAGTTTTTTCTTTTGTCAATTTAGAGGCCCAAATGAGAACCAACACCTCTGCAGGTTGGGCTGAATTAAGTAAAGAAAGGGCTCCCCTTCCTGAAAACTCATGTTGTGTCATGACAGCAGGTTTGGCTTGATATTTTCCTTCAGAATTTTTGGCATAGGAGATATCAAGGCAGAGTACTAAATCTGGATTAGCATTTAATAGGGTTTATTGTAAATCTAATTTGGGAGTTTGATTTGAGATCAACTCAACGGTTATGAGTCTCTCCTCTGTTATGTAAGGATAGGAGAGTAGCAGGATTTAAAGAGTCGCAGGAATCCAGCTCCCTGCTCAGCAGGGAGCCTGCTTCTCCCTCCCCCCCCCACCTTGTGCTCTCTCTCTCTCTTTCAAATAAATAAATAAAATCTTAAAAAAAAAAGAGTTGCTGGAAAGAATACTGAGGAGACAAGAGTAGAATCTCACAAAAATGTCTACTAGCTGAGAAATGGTGTGTATGCTGTGTTTGGCAAACTTTCTACAGCATGAAGAAACTGTAAATTTAATTCATTTTCCTGAACAAGTTTCAGGGAAAGTTCTGTAATTTTAGCGGCTGCTAAAATTCTGTAAATTTAGTGGCTACACTACCTTTATAAACAATTTGGGTATATCCTGGTCTTTGGATGCAATTGTAAGCTATAATAGTCTTTAGCGCTATTTTTCCCTTCCTTTTCTTGAGTTAAGGGCTCCCTGAACCTGATTATTACATTCCTGACAAACAACGTAAAAGGTTTAGGATAGTCAGGAAGTCCCAACACAGGAGAATTCTGTAAAGCCCATTTAATTTCAGTAAATGCTTCCTCCTACTTGTTTTCCAAAGAAGAGGTTCTTGAGTATTGTGCCTAGAGTGAAGAAGCTAACTAGGAAATGTCAGAGACCCAGGACTAACAATATCCTGCAAGTCTTAGAGGACATTCCCATTTCATAGAGCTCCCCAAGTGAGTACAGGATCTTTCTTAAGGGTTTTCTGCGTTAATGGAAAATGCATAGGATCCCTGAGAGGACATTTAGGACAGGAACACAGTGAGAGCTGAGTGGAGGTTTGTAAGGATTCTGTTTCCCATAACTGGAAGAAATGTTTACTGAGAGCCTCCTCTGGGTTTGGCTGTGTATATAAGATGACTAAAATACTCCCAGCTCTGAAAGCGCTCTTACTCTAGAACCAGCCATTGCCTAATGATATTAGAAACATTGGTCAGAAATATGAATAAGGGGCGCCTGGGTGGCTCAGTGGGTTAAAGCCTCTGCCTTCGGCTCAGGTCATGATCTCAGGTCCTGGGATCGAACCCTGCATCGAGCCCAGCATCAGGCTCTCTGCTCAGCAGGGAGCCTGCTCCCCCCTCCCACTCTCTGCCTGCCTCTCTACCTACTTGTGATCTGTCTGTCAAATAACTAAATTCTAGGAAAAAAAAAAAAAGAAGAAAGAAATATGAATAAAGTATAACATGGTTTAAAAGGTTCAAAAGGATCTGATGCTACCTGGGGGATGACCTGTCTGATCCCCATTCTGGCTCCTTCTAATGCCTGGATTCCCTGTTCTAAACCAGTGACTGGGGCCTCAGGCAAATTTCAGCTTCTCAGGAAACCACTAGCCCCTGTACACCCTGCTGGCTCAGAGTCTCCAAGAAAAACGGGTGAAACTGGAAGTCCTTGGTTCCGCTCTAGCACACCTACAGAAGCACAAGGGATGTCAAGTTGGTCTGATAAATTCACCATTACCAAAGTCATGAGTGATAAACTGTCTTCTTTTTGATAAGACAAATGCATTACTGGCATTGCTCTACTCATCCCAACATTTAAAATAAAGTTCAATCTCGATCACATTTCTAAAAAGGCAAGTGGTCATTACCCTCACTTTGCAGATGAAGAAACTGAGGCACAGAGTAGTAAAGTGACTTCCCAAGTTTGCAGCAGGAGGGTAAAGGGAGCACCCTGGGCCTACAATCTGGGCTTGCTGCTTCCTCTTCATCCATCCAGCCATGCTGCCTCTCTCAGGAACAAGATGAACTAAAACCTCCTCTTTTACTCTCCTCTATAACAAATAGTCGCCATGTTGGCCAGGATATTATGGGATATGAAGTTAGTTCACGTCATTTTTTTGGAAGTCATTTTTCAGATCATTCTTCTGAATACTGTAAGCAAAACACTGTGCTGGTTAGTTACGCTGGAGCATACAGAAGTGGCAGAATACAGTGGTTAAATTAAAGGAGCCTGAAGATGTCCTACCCATGGAGCCTTGGCTGTCTACAGGAAAGACACAGATAGGTCCATCCTGGTGATGGAAGAATCCTGTTGCCTGGAACAAGTGGTTCCTTTTCTCAGATGATGGTTTTTCCTTTCAACTTTCCAATTAATGCCTGGCTTTGTTTACTGTATTGAGATGGTTTATAAACCAAAAAGAGCGACTGGGAGCAGATCTGAAAGCAGAACTAGAGAAGAAAGTCTGGTTCCATTTTCAGAAGTGGGGCTGGGGAAAGACACGTTTGGAAGAGATCTTCCAAGCAGAAGAAAGCTTTGTGGGGTGCCTGGGTGGCTCAGTGGGTTAAGCCACTGCCTTCGGCTCAGGTCATGATCCCAGGTCCTGGGTTCAAGCCCCGCATCGGGCTTTCTGCTCAGCAGGGAGCCTGCTTCCTCCTCTCTCTCTGCCTGCCTCTCTGCTTACTTGTGATTTCTCTCTGTCAAATAAATAAATAAAATCTTTTAAAAAAATAAATAAATAAATAAATAAATAAAAAGAAAGCTTTGTATTCCTTTCTTCATTCCCTTTACCACATTCAGGTCATGAAACATGTGCTATATAATTCAGTGTAGGGGATTTTGGGGTGAAGTTCTCTAAGTACCTTCTGCTGAAGTAGGTACTTAGAAGACCATACCCTATCAGTCACCTCTTTTCCTATTTACTGTTTCTTTCCCACTTTAGGAAATACCGTTCCTTGATCCAGGATCAGGCTCGAGAGTTGACCCACCTAAGGCAAAAGATGAGGATGGGGAGAGCTTTCTCTTCCCTTCTCATCCAGCATGTCAGGAATACGGTGAAAACCTTTGAGGAGCTCCTTAGCAGCAATAAAGTTGACCGCTACATGGAACAGCACTTCCGTGAGCAGCTGACCAAGGGGAGCCTGCTGGCAGAGAGCCTTGCCAGCAAATTCAGCACAGGTAAGCTGGTCCCAGGGCTCAGGAGGATCTTCAGTCCCTCCCAAGGACCCCAGCCTCAGACAAGCCCAAACTCATCTATAAGTGACTTTTCAATCTGATGTCCTGCTTTGTAATGACCATCTTGGAACCATGGTGGAGTCAGGACTGGCTGGAGAGGAACAATGAAGAGAATCACACAGGAATGGGGATGCCAGGATGATCACCAGCTCCTTTATCTCTCGTGGAATGTGGTTGCTAGGGCAAAAAACATCTCTGGGGGGGTGATAGCATTTATCTGAAACTAACTGGCAGCAAGATAGGTAGAATGGGGGCAGCTAGTTGCTGTGAACAGAGCGCTGAATTAGGATCTGAAGACCATGGCTCTAGTCTGTATGTGTTCATTGCTAGTTCTGGACACATTCATACTTCTCTTGATTTCTGTTTTCTCACCTAAAAAAATTAGGTCAAGTAATACCAGCATGATTGTTCTAAGGATCAAATCAGCAATATTAATCAGTGCATTTCAAAAAATGATAAAAGAATCATGCTGATTTGGGCATGGTTTAGATACTGTATGTACTACAACCTGGTGGTGGGAAATTTAGTTTCAGGTGCCTTTTTCATAGAATATTCCCTAGAGCACCTGAGGGCACATAGTAAGAGCAGGCTTGAGGTCACTGTGTGGGTTTCTGATACCAGATCAGAGGCAGGACAGGGATGTCTGTCACCCCTACAGAGACAGGAGTAGATTCTGCATGAAAGCTGTGACAGGGTATACAGATGTGAGGCCAAAACCCAGCCTTTTGGCAGGACCTGGAGACTCTGGTTAGAGTGGTCCAGAGGTCTCTGGACAAGTGTCTCATGGCCTGTAGGAAAAATGACATTTTTAGCTTTTGACTCCGACCTAGGACAAAGCAAAAAGAAGTGATGATCTCTGTGGTGAGTAAGTTCTGGAAAGTTAGGAAAGCCTGTCAGGTAAGTTCTCCAAAGTCTCAACCCAATGTCTCCTGAGAAAATTCAGAGTATCCTGGACTGGAAAATCAAGTAGTCACATCTGATCCCAGAGAAAAGTCAGTGTCTTTCTGTAATCTGAGGAATGAGACCTGCTTAAATTATAACTAGTCCTTTTTGAATCTGGTTTTCAGATGACTGTACAAGTGAGAAGAATCAAGCAAGACAGATGCTGCGAACCCTCAGGTAACTCCCAATTTTCAGGGGCTGTAGATCATATAATCTGATGAAGGATTTAGAAGTAAGGGACAGAAACTCAAAGCCGGAGCTCTTACACCCCACAAAAAGCAAATGGCTGATTATAATATCAAATCATTACGTGTCCCTAGTGATGAAGTTGTCATGTTTCCTATTTTTTTAATTTATTATTATTTTGGTCCCATTCTCTATTAGTTCATCAATTTAGCGATACTGACCTGCTCTAACCTAACTACCCAGTCTTGTGAGTCTCCTGAGTCCTCAGGGACCCCCTCTGATTTCCCCTAGATCTTTAAAGACCAGAGTGAAATTGTATCTGGTTTTTTCCATGGTGACCCCAGAGGTGCTGGCAGATGTTAAATAGCTACACATTTTCCTCACAAAAGAAGAAAAAGCTTTTCACTGTATGACAGTATTTCGGGAAGGCCGAGAAACTACAAGACACCTGGGAGGCCACATTGCCTTGGAAGCAGTTTTAAATGGGCCACAGCAAATATTACTGAAAGCATCATTGTTCACGGAGTGTGTCAAACCTTCAAAGAGCTCTGGTTGTCTTGTAAAAGAGCCAGGAGCATTATTGAAAGGGCTGAATGGGTCTTCTCTCTTCCTCGGGATGTTTGTGGCCAAGGCTCTGAGCCACTGTTGTTCTCCCCTGCTCCCCACTCTCCACTTCCAGACAAAAATGAACTGTTTGGCTTCTCCTCCTAAGGAACAGTCTCCTTGACTTGTCCTTTGAGCCACCAGATCGTTACAGCCATGTCATTCAGGTGACCTTTATTTTTCCTCTTTCTTACCCTACCAGTATCTTAAGGGAGAAGCATATGAAGGGTAAAGTGACGGAAGTCCTAAGGACCATGCAGGAGGCCCAGCCCCAGACTCTGCCCCAGATACACTCCAGCAACCGTGGCCAGTCTGCTGCCCATCCGTCCTCCAGCAGCACCTCCCTGCTTCACGAAGAGCCAGAAGCATTCCCTTCAGTGGATGTGACCGGTGAGCACCCAGACCGTGTCCAGTTGCTAGGTGCTTGCTCCTTTGTCTACACCAAAAGCAGGTATCTTTGCAGCCAGGCCCTGCAGATCCACCCTGATGTCCCTGGAGAGCACAGGCCCAGGACTCAGTTCCAAGCATAGGCCCCAGGGGTGTCAGGTGGTTGTTTTCCATTCCTAGTCCCACACGTCCTCAGCCACCAGACCCTCTCTGGCACATACATGGTGTTGGACTTGAGGGGAGGAATCATGAGTTGGGAAGAGGAAGGGGCAAGCACTCCCTTATCATTGTAACCCAGTCATGTCACCTTTCACATCATGGGCATGAACTTCACTCACATTGGGCCTCTGATCTTGAAATCCTTGGGGTAAATAGTCAAGGTTCCTATTTTCTGTTTGCCACTAAATATTCTTTATCATTTGTGGATTTGCAGAGCCCATCCATCATTCTAATAATTCAGCCACAATGTCCTCTGAACCTTCATTAACTGGGACGTGTCTTGGGTTCAGGCTGATTCCATCACCAGCCTGCCCCTCCCCAGAATCCCCCAAGCAGGGGCTTTGGGTAGCTGTGGTGGGGGGTAGGAGGAGGAGAGTACATTTAAAATCAAACCTTTATTTTTTCCTGGTCAGTTTTTCTTTAATTTCCCTCCCAGGAAAAGCATTTCTATTTTTAGGGAACTATAGCAAGCAAATCCCAGTGAGGACAACACCGAGAAACTATCCTTTGCCTCTGGCTAGATCTGATTTTTTCCCCCTGAATTGACTGTTTTAGGCAATGAATAAACCATAGTAGGTTTCACCTGGTACTATTCCTGCTTCTCATTTTACCCTGAGGACGAGAGCAACATAGTGTTTCTCCCAGGACGATAGAAACCAAGGAAAGAGGAGTGCCTGGGTGGCTCAGTGGGTTAAAGCCTCTGCCTTTGGCTCAGGTCATGATCCCAGGGTCCTGGGATAGAGCCCCACATCTGGCTCTCTGCTCAGCGGGGAGCCTGCTTCCTCCTCTCTCTCTCTCTGCCTGCCTCTCTGCCTACTTGTGATCTCTGTCTGCCAAATAAATAAATAAGATCTTTAAAAAAAAAAAAAGAACCAAGGAAAGAGAGGAGTTTACATTTATTGAGCACACATTTAATGCTCACATTATTGACTACTTTACATCTCTTGCCTCATTTAATCGGCACAACCAACCAATCTCTCAGGTAGGTGGTGGTATCCCAATTTTACAACACAGCCGAGGACAGAGGCTCAACGAAGTCAGGGAACTTAGGGAAGAGCGCCCAGCTGGGGGTGCCATTCACCTTGAGCCTGCACAACACGAAAGCTCAGACGGTCCCCTGCACTGTGGCCTGAGCAGCCAGGGACGGAGCAGGGAGGCAGTCACTCTTCCCACACCTCTTTTGCTGGGTTTCTGGAGCTAGTGTTTGCTCCACTCCACTCTTTGTGACACTCTGCACGTGAGAAAAGATCCTATACACATTGCACTTTCATCCAAGAATTTATAAATATATGGGCTGCCCTTGCTATGTACATGACCTCCTCCAATGGGCCCATGGAGTTTTACCCACATCCCTGAACTCAGTTGCCCAAAGGCACTTGCTTCCTCCTCATTGCTACCCTGAGAGACAGAGGCAGAGAGGCAGACACACTTTCCCCTCACCTGCAGTTCCTGCCATGACTGGTAGGAATGGTCACACCGGAGATGTGGCCTCTGGGGTGGCATTGGCCTTCTTATCCACCACCACCAGCTTTTCTGAGGGAGACGGAAGCCCTTCTTTTTTCCATCGGAAGTCATTATCCTCTCAGAGGGGCAATGGCTTATCACTTGCTCCTCCTTTGCTTTTTTGAGCCAAAACTTCTAGAGTATTTAACAAAAAGTGTGATTGATGTGGAAGCTTCCCTTGTGAGGCAGAATTATCCTGGCAAGAGGCTGTTCCCCATTGCTTTCTGTGTACAGTGTAGGGCATATTTTCCATGTTGTGTGGCCGGGGGAGACCGGGACATGAGAAGGCTGGCCACTATTACTGATGGATTGGACCTCCTGTAGCCTTGGCTGAGAGTAAGTGGGTTTTCTGGAGAGGGGATAAAGGAGGTTTGGAAGGAGCTGGGAATCACCTTTTTGTTGAGTGCCTACATTGTCGGGCATTGTGCTAAAGGCTTATGTAGTTTACCTTCTTCTTTCTTTCACAGTGATGTTAATTAATCGGTTATTAGGTAATGCCATCCATAATGGAAGGAGAAGATCTACCAGATGTTGACTTAAGTGCACAGTTCCTTAGAGGAACTTGAGTTGGTTGAAGGGAACTAAGGATTCACTCCTATCTTCTCAGAGGAGAAATTGCCTACTCTGTGGCCCTTGGTAATAATCCTTGAAAGGGAGCTGACTCATATTTTTAGCTGAATTATGGCCCTGCTACCCAGGAGGGGTTTTTTTCGCAAAGGGAGACAGCAAAGGGCATAGCCAGGTTCTCATAGCATCATTGGTGCCATATATTTTTGCTTCTGCAATCCCCCATGCAGAAGAAAACGAGTCATTCTTTGGACAGGAGTCAGGCAATCTAAGCTATATTTAAGAATTATTTTTACAGTCTCGTGAGCCATTCTGGGTGGGATCCAAATCACCACCTGCCATCTTCCGAGACTCCCTCAGCCTCAGTAGGCATCCAGAGTAGGAGACAGGAGAAGAGGGAGGCACCAGTAGCATCAACCTGTTTAAGTTCTCTGCACGTTGGCTATTAATGGAAGCCATTTTCCCTTTCTCTTCCTCCTCTAACAATCCCCAATATAGAACGGTCTCATGAAGGGTGAGTATATTACCTGTTCACAGACCAGCAAAATGCTTCATCTCCTTCATCTCATGATTTCTAAGAGGGGCAGTGAGTTCTACTACTGGAGGAGACATTTCTGCAGTTCCTCCCTGGGATCATTCCAGCACTGGGAATCCTGGAAGGAGCCAGGAGAGAGGCCTTTGTTCTTCTCATGTGCATGCACTGGAACCATCAAATACTACATCTAACCACTACTTCTTTGTTTTTCCTTTTTTTAAAATTCAAGTATAGTCAGATACAGTTATATTAGTTTCAGGTGTACAACAGTGTAACTCAGCAATTCTCTGGTGCGCCTGGGAACTGGGTGGCTCAGTCAGTTAAGCATCTGACTCTTGGTTTCAGCTCAGGTCATGATCTCAGGGTCATGAGATTGAGCCCCACATCGGTCTCCATGCTTGGCACGGAGCTTGCTGAAGATTCTCTTAAGATTCTCTTTCCCCCATCCTCTCTCTCTCTCTCTCTCTCAAAAAATAAAAACAAAAAACAATTCTATACATTTCTCAGCACTCATCATGATAGGTTCACTCTTAATCCCCTTCACCTATTTCCCCCATCGTCCCATCACCTCCCCTCTGGCAACCACCAGTTTGTTCTCTATATTTAAGAGTCTGGTTTTGTTTATCTCTTTTTTTCCTTGGTTCTTTTGTTTCTTAAATTCCACATATGAGTGAAATCATACAGTATTTGTCTTTCTCTGACCAACTTATTTCACTTAACAGTATATACTGTAGCTCCTTCCATGTTGTCACAAATGGCAAGATTTTATTCTTTTTATGGCTGAGTATTATTCCATTGTATATATACACATCTTCTTTATCCATTCCTCTATGGGTGGACACTTGCTTCCATAATTTGGCAACTGTAAATAATGCTGCAGTTAACATAGGGATGCATATATCTTTTCAAATTCATGCTTTTGGGTTTTTTTTGGGTAAATACCCAGAAGTAGAATTACTGGATCATATTGGTAGTTCTATTTTTTAATTTTTTAAGGAACCTCCATACTGTTTTCCACAGTGGCTGCACCAGCCTGCATTCCTACCAACAGTGCATGAGGGTTCCTTTTCCTCTACATTCCCACTCGCTGACACTTATGTTTTTTATTTTAGCTATTCATACAGGTGAGAGGTGGTATCTCATTGGTGTTTTGATTTGCATTTCCCCGATGATGAGTGATTTTGAGCATCTTTTCATGTGTCTGTTGGCCATCTGTATGTCTTCTTTGAAAAAAACGTCTATTTGTGTTCCATGTCCATTTTTTAATTGGATTATTTGGGGGGTTTTGGTGTTGAGTTATGTAAGTTCTTTATATATGTGGATATTAACCCCTTATTGGATATATCATTTGCAAGATATTCTCATTCAGTATGTTGTCGTTTTGTTTTGTTAAAGCTTTCCTTTCCTGAACGAAAGCTTTTTATTTTGTTGTAGTCCCAATAGTTTAATTTTGCTTTTGTTTCCCTTGCTAAAGGAGACGTATCTTGAATAATGTTACTATGGCGGAGTCAGAGAAATCACTGCCTGTGCTTGAGTTCTGGTATCTGCTCTAGTCTTCAGTCCAGGGATTACTGTATTCATTTTTTTAAGGCTGCTGTAACAAAGTGTCGTGGACCGTGGTGTTTTTTTAAAGATTTTATTTATTTATTTGACAAAGAGAGATCATAAGTAGGCAGAGGCAGGTAGAGAGAGAGAGGAGGAAGCAGGCTCCCCGCTGAGCAGAAAGCCCGACGCGGGGCTCGATCCCAGGACCCTGGGATCATGACCTGAACCGAAGGCAGAGGCTTTAACCCACTGAGCCAGCCAGGCACCCCAAACTGTGTGTTTTAAAACAAACAGACATTTGTTCTGTCCAAGTTCTGGAGGCTAGAAGTCTGAAATCAAGGTGTCAGCTGGGCCATGCTCTTCCTGGTTTCTGGTGGTCGCTGGGAGCCTCCCTTGGCTTGTAGATGGATCACTTCAGTGTCTGCCTCCTGACTCCCTCATCATGGGGTTCTCTCACCCTGTGTGTCTCTTTATCTGTGTCTCCTCTCCTATTCTTTTAAGGACATCAGTCATGTTGGATGAAGGTCCACCCTAATCCAGTATCGTCTCATTCTAACTCATTATATCTGCAAAGACCCATTTTCAAATAAGGTCACGTTCTGAGGTTCTAGGTGGACATGACTTTTTGGAGGACGCTATTCAACCCAGTATAATTATCTTTAAGATACTTTATTTCTGACTTCCCACTGGTTTCTCCCTCATGTTCCTTTCTGGACAGATGTCAGCCGGGCCACTCCTGCTGATTCAGCTTCGTTGCTCAGCAACCATCCAGATGCCAGATCTGCCCAGCCCTCCTACCCTCCAAGCGGCGCCACACAACTGAGCAGGATGCCAGACCCAGGGCACCGGGGGAGCAGTGGCCCACGGGACGAGATGCAGCCTCAGAAAATGAATGCGTCTGGGCATCTATCCTCCTTCTCCTCTTTGTACCGGCCCAACTCCAAGCCCTCTGGTAAACACAAAGGAGCAGATCGTGAAGTAGAGCCCATGGTTGGCAATGAGCACATTCTTTCCCGGCCCAAGGATTTTTTTATTCTTCTGTTAGATCCTGGCTCACAGAACTGGGTGAGATGAAGGGGGTGTTATCTGGTGGCTCAGCCAGAGAATAAGATGCCAGCCCAGTGCTGGTCCTTTCTAAGTGCCTCTCCCATTCCCCCTACACAGGGATTCAGGCTAAGCAGGAGAATACAGGAAGTCAGGGGCATTCTGAGGCACTCCACAGAGAGGATGAGCTGTTTCACATTCGTGGGCTCCCTTTTCTCTGGGCTATAATCTTTCTAGGCCTACACTGAAACTGTTCTTAGAATTCCTAGCTCTGGATTCCATGGGAAAGGTCTTCTTCCTTAGGTCAAGAGCTATTTACTGCAGGATGGGAGACTATTTCTCCAAGTACACTCACACATCCTTTGTATGCAACTATAAGTCAGTCTTGCCTCTCAAACTTTGCTACTGAGTTTAGAGCCAGGTGTCCTGGCCACCAGTGACTAAAGGTATAGCCATAAAGAGGAATGGCTTGAAACATGTCAGTTTCGGGGACCCAGACAGTGCAACAATAAGACATTTGAAACCCTCAGAGAAAAACCTGGCCCTAAGCAAGATGTCCTGGTAAATGAAGCCCATTTTTGGCCTCTTTCCCCTTCCCTTAGTGCATCCTCTGCCTTCCTCAGAGGAGTCCCCTTCTCTCCTTTTCCTCCTTCAGGTCCTAACACCTTACCAGTCCCCTCTTTGTCACTCTTCACTGAAAGTGGTTAAAGGAAAACACTCAGTGTCTCTCATTATTCTCTGCCTGATTTAATTTAATATGCATTTACCTTTGCCTTTCTATTGGTGGGTGGATGTTAAAGACTTTCAGTCATGGATCATCAGGTAAGATAGGTATGAGGTAGAGAGAGAGGCCTTCTGGATTACTACCAGGAAATAGACCAACTTTCTCATTGTTCAGCCAGTCCTACCTGGAGGCCTGTAGCAGATTCTCACCCTTGATTTCCAGCCCAGTGTCCATCTCTCTCAGATGTACTCGGCCTCTATCTGGGAGGAGGCTCTGTGGGGTTTCCTTACAGAGGGCCATCTTGTGTTTGAAAGCCCACAAGCTCTTTAAACAAATTTGACTGCTGCTTCTTGAGTGCCCAA
The DNA here is from genome assembly GCF_902655055.1 of Lutra lutra. Taxonomy (NCBI): domain Eukaryota; kingdom Metazoa; phylum Chordata; class Mammalia; order Carnivora; family Mustelidae; genus Lutra; species Lutra lutra. The sequence continues at coordinate 91,554,033 of NC_062281.1, forward strand.
GTGAGAGAAAGAAGTTGACAGAATTACAGGGATGGGCAGGGATCTGAAAGAGAAGTTCTGGGCAGCCTCCATAGCTGCCCACGAGTGACTGGCTTTCCCCACCTCTTACCTCTCCCGTGTCTTGGTGGGATGCAACAGGGGCTGACCTACTGGAAAAGAATCTTGTGGAGATCCAGAACCTGCGCCAGCGCCTGGAGGAGTCCATCTGCTTCAATGACCGCCTGCAGGAGAAGCTGGAACACGTGCTCAGCAGTGCTGACCAAGGAAAAAGTAGGAAAGGGGAAAAACTGGTTCTGTCCACATCTAGAGTCTCAAAGGGCACATAGGGCACATAGGCTCCCAGTGAAAAGGCATGTCGGTGTGTGTGTAGTACCCTAGTCTTCCTGACAATCTGCCCAGAGAGGGAAGCAGGGCAGGCACAGTTGTCCCCACTTTATACATGAAGACACTGAGTGTTTTGCCCCAGGCAGAGCTGGGTCTCATGCTCAGGGCTGTCTGACACGATGCCCATTCATGTAACTCCCAACACTACCTGGTCCTGCACCTGGCTTATGGCCTGACTGGCACATGATAGAACCAAGACTTCCACGATGTCCCCATCAACAGAGGGAGGACCACATCCCACTTTCTTACCACGGCCCCATGCCCTGGATACCACCTGCCACCGCCCATTACATGAAGGGCCCATAATCCCATACTTGCCACAGGAGGCTGTCACTCGGAGACCAGTACTTCCACATCCCTTCTCCCTTGTCAAGCTCAGGAGAATGGCGGCCAGAGCCCCTAAAGCATCACAGTAGCAGCTAATTCATGGGAGAGACTGTCCCAGAGCTGCAGCCATTGCGCATGAGTGTGCAGCCTGCTCGCGTGTGACTCAGCCACATCACGCTCTCGTGCCACTGCATGAAGCCCCCAGGGGTTCTCTGTGGCTAAGGCTCTAAGGCTCTAACTTTGGTGGTTGCAGGAAAGTATATCTTAGAGAGCATCTGCTTCCCAGGGCTATGATTGTCTGAGTTTTTTAACTCCCTCTGATAATATCCACATCTGGCTTCCATGGGTAGAACCCGAAGTCTGTGCCTTAGCTCCACCACAAGAAAAGGGCCTTTGGGAAAGCATACTGGAGTTTTCAGCTTACAGAGGGCAAAGCCCAAACCTGGTCACTTCCATGTTCCCCCTTTCCACAGCAGTACCCAGTTATAGAGACAAAGAGAAGAGGGTGGAGGTACAAAAATTGCTTAGACCCACATGAGCCAAAATTGTAATTGTAATTGTAATTGTTATTCTCAATTTGAATACGATGGCTGCTTCTTATAAGGTCCTATCTACACATCCCTAGGAATGCAGGAGTGAATAGCTCTGGGAAGTTCACAGTTAGTATATAAGTCCCTTGCTCCATCTTTGCAGATAACCAGGGAGTCACTAGCTGCGAACTGGATCCCTGCTTAGCGCTCTCTCCCTCCCTTTCCCACTTCCAGCTGAATGTGAGTAAGGAGGGAAAAGAATGTCAGCTTTTTTCGAGTAGTCAGTGAAGGAGTAGTCAGTGAAGAGTTCCCTCCGTCCCTGCAGACATCACGCCGCTCTGTCTCTCCCTCCTTCCCTAGGCACGACACAGTCTGCTCCAGGTGTCCCCCTGGCAACCCCTCATCCTTACTCTCAGAGTCACTCTTCCGGCTCTGCCTAGGATGTCTTGTGACATGATGTCTGGATGGTCTAGAAGAATATTCTTCAGAACTTTTCCAGCCCTATTCAACAGCATTCTTGGCTGTGAACTTGGAGGCATTGACATCGACCTTTAAATGAATGGATCAAATTAGTAAATTCTTATTTAAAAATTATTGTCTATAGGTATTGAATACAAAGAGTCAAATTTGTGAGGAAAGGCTAAAACCAGTAATGGCCTAAAAATTCATAGAAAAGGTTAAAGGAAAAATGAGTTTCATCTATTAGCTATTTCTTCTTTTTTTTTCTTTTGCAAAACACTTATTTATTACAGCAATATATAAAGCAAATATAACCTTTTTTTTGAGATTTTACTTACTTATTTGTCAGAGAGAGAACACAAGCAGAAGGAGCAGCAGGCAGAGGGAGAAACAGACTCCCCGCTGGGCAAGCAGCCCGATGCAGGACTCGATCCCAAGACCCTGGGATCATGAACTGAGCTGGAAGCAGATGCCCACCTGACTGAGCCACCCAGGGGTCCCTAAAGCAAATATAACTTTAAATGTCTATGACCACGACTGTACATTATTATGACTGCTGGTGTTTTTCAGCTTGCTCAAATTTGGGGGAATAGCTTATATGTAATTCTTGAAATTCACTGACCTTCTTTATAAAAATGTGGGTGGCTCAGTCGTTGGGCATCTGCCTTCTGCTCAGTCGTTGGGCATCTGTCATGGTCCTGGGGTCCTGGAATCGAGCCCTGCATTGGGCTCCCTGCTCGGTAAGAAACCTGCTTCTCCCTCTCCCACTCGCCCTACTTGTGTTCCCTCTCCTGCTGTCTCTCTTTCTGTCAAATAAGTAAATAAAATCTTTTTTTTAAATGTGGGATTGAAATGCATGTACACATTTTTAAGAATATCTAAATTTTCACTCTCCTGACTTTATTCCCAACCTTGGCATTTTCACACATCCTTGGTGAGTTAACCAAACTTGAGGCCTTTTGTTACTAAGACCACCAGCAAGGTTATGTTTGCCAGTGGCAATATCCTTAAAAGTTAATAATAACTGTGGTCACCAATAGATTTTTGACCTAGTTCCTTCTTCCTTGAGGGCAAACGAACTTTCACCTGGGCATTTCATCCAACCCCTAAAGATTGCCCATCCTTCAAACACCTCCTTAAAAGCACTTTATTAAGCAGCCATTTCCATTTTAATAGTAGGGTGAGGATCATACCCCTCAATCTGAAAGCCTTCAGCCTTGAAGTCATCGATTGTCTCAACTTTTAGAAGCATTTTGAGGGTTTTCAGCAGCCCAACATGATTCAGGTAAATATATGCATCTCCCAAAGTATCTATGAAGTTAGCTGGCTTCAGGCCTGTGATGTGTGCAAGCATGTAGGTGAGGAGGGCCCAGGTAGCAGGTGATGAAGGCCACACTTAGGCCCATGTCTCGAAACCCGTGGCCCAACTGGCAGGACAGCTCACCTTCACCGCATAGTGCCGGCAGAGACCATGGAGGGGAGGCAGATCCCCTGGATTCCAGCCACCCAGGATGATTCTTCCATCACCAGGGTTGGTTTGGATTGCATCGGTCACCTTTTGCAGTCGGTCTACTCCTTGACCTGAAGAATCTGAATTCTTATCTCTGTATTCTGCCCCACAATACCCACTGAAAGCCTGACCTGGAGCTAGTTTCCTCCTTTGCCTCAGGTTTACGGCATCCTCTGCAGTCTCGCGCTTCAACCTCAGTGAGAATGAGGTGGGTCACGTAAATCCCTCCCTTGCCACACTTGAGCCTCCCTTGGCGATCTCAGCCATAACACCCCTCAACACCCTTGCACAAGCAGCTCATGGATTACCCACCAAGTACCTAAGGCCAGATTGTACCATGCCCTCTAGGTAGGTCCTATTCATGAGCCATATACAATGGCTCTATGACAACCTTCAGCAAATCAATCAAGATACCTCCCAAGTGCGCTCATGTGCAGCATACTGGTAACCTGAATAAAAGTATAAAAAAAAATCAGCTGGGCAAATCAACATCAAAAACATGTGTCCACTTCCATATTCAAGGAGATTTATTGGAAATTGACCTTATGCAGCCAGAGTGAAATGTAAAACCAACAAGTATAAGAATAAAATTCATACCAAAAAAAAAGGCAGAAACAAAAGCATCGGGGTGCCTGGGTGGCTCGGTGGGTTAAGCCTCTGTCTTCAGCTCAGGTCATGATCTCAGGGTCCTGGAGGGAGTCCCTGCATCAGGCTCTCTGCTCAGCAGAGGGAGCCTGCTTCCCTCTCTCTCTCTCTCTCTCTCTCTGCCTGCCTCTCTGCCTACTTGTGATCTCTGTCTGTCAAATAAATAATAAAATATTTTTAATAAAATATTTTAAATATTTAAAATATTTTAAATAAATATTTTTAAAAACAAAAACAAAAAAGCATCCCACAGGCAGGGGTGGTAGTGAGAGGTGAGACATGAGGAGGTCAAAATTGACCTCAATTTAAATGAAACAAGAAAATGATATTGGAGTATATTAAGAAGAATATCAAAAGTCAGGGGGGAAAAACCTTCTATTGAATTAATGAGTCATATCTCAGTAGAATATTGCATTTATGTTTAAGTTAGTTTCATTTTTTGAAGAATGTGAACATCCGGAAACTGGAGAGAACTAAAAAAGAAATATCTAAAATTCTTTGATTTTTTATTTGAGAAGGAGCCATACGATCTATTTTAATTACAAGGGAATGAGGATTGACTTTTTGACAGTCCTCAGTAAGGGTGGGAAGGTGGGAATATGTATGCCTTGATATTGTACTTACATAGAGAGGATTGAACAAGCAACAGTATTTTGGGTTTTTAGAGGTGGTTGGTTGGCAATTTTGGCAGAAATGTATAAAAAGACTGCAAATGGCTGCTAAAATAGACAGTGCCCAGAGAGTAGACTTTTAGAGCAGGTTGCACTGGGTGTTGGGTTTAGCTAGACAACCAAAAGGCAGAGGCTCTCTGGGTAAGAAGCTCTCCTTACATTCTAAGTCTGTGCTTGTAACTCCAGACAGTTGCTGGCAATTTGGGGGCTGCAAGCCCCCAGTCTTTAAGCTCTGGCATGCTGAGCCTCCCTCTCCCAGATCCAGCACTCTCCCAGAAAAGGAGTCTCACGGAACTCTATCTCAACGGTAAATATCCTCCTCCCCACCCAAGTTAAACACCATTTGTTTCCGTCTTCATTTAATCTACTTTTTTGTCTCTTCTCACACTCCTTGCAATGGTCCTCACCCTCCTCTCTCTCCATGGCCGCATCCTCTTCATAATATAGTTGCTATGTTTTCCCCATGTTAAAAGATCTGACATTGATCATGCCACTGCTCTACCCCCCAGGAGGGGCTGCCCTTATGATCTCGTCCTCCTCTGGGATCCTATTGTTTGAGCTGACTTATATCAGTTGTGATTTCTTTCAGCTCACTGAGGTGGCTTAGCAGAAATCCTAGAACTATGGAGATCCAGACTAATCTCCATCCTCTCTTTCACCAAGAGGAGAAGACAATAACAGGATACCTCATGATGGAAATGCTCCATAGAGAGCGGAGATCACCCAGCAGTTAGAGCAGAGAATAAAGGGGCAGTGGGGAACAGAAGGAGCCAAAGACATGCACTGGGGAAGCAGTGCTTTTGTTTCCCAAATCAGCTGGGACACTGTTTCCAGAAAAGGGGAGCAGGTACCATTGAAAGACTACCCTGAACAAAGGACTCCCGTGCTTCAGCTGAGTCACTCTTGTTGTAGTTAGGGCTTTGAGGGTTTTCATCTCAAGTTGTTTGCATAATGGTGGGGCTTTTCCTTTACAAGAAAGACTCCTAGGGAAATTGTCTGAAATGTGGCTTCTTGGGCTATATCCCCAGCTATTTTTTAAAATTCAAGGATACTTAATACAGTGTTATATTAGTTTCAGGTGTACAATATAATGATTAAACAGTTCTATACATTTCTCAGTGCTCATCATGGTAGTCTACTCTTAACCTCTACCTACTTCACCAGTCCCTCCACCCACCTCCCCTCTGGCAACCACCAGTTTGTTCTCTATATTTAAGAGTCTGGTTTTTTGTTTATTTCTTTTTCTCTGTTCATTTGCTTTGTTTCGTAAATTCCACATATGAGTGAAATTATATGGTATTTGTCTTTCTCTGGACTTATTTCACTTAGCATTGTATCCTGTAGTTCTTTCCATGTTGTTGCAAATGGCAAGATTTTATTCTTTTTATGGCTGAGTAACATTCCATTGTATATAAATACCACTTCTTCTTTATCCATTTCTTTATGGGTGGACACTTGCTTCCATAATTTAGCAATTGTAAGTAATGCTGCAGTAAACATAGGTCTGCATATATCTTTTCAAGTTCATGCTTTTGTTTTCTTTGGGTAAATACCCAGAAGTAGAATTACTGGATCATATCGGTAGTTCAATTTTTAATTTTTTGAGGAACCTCCATACTGTTTTCCACAGTGGCTGCACCAGCTTGCATTCCCACCAACAGTACACAAGGGATCCTTTTTCTCCACACCATCCTTACTTGCCAACATTTACTTCTTGTGCTTTTTATTTTAACCATTCTGACAAGTGTATATCTCATTGTGGTTTTGATTTGCATTTCCCTGATGATGTGATGTTGAGTATCTTTTCATGAGTCTGTTGGCCATCTGTATGTCTTGTTTGGAAAAATGACTATTCATGGCTTCTGTCCACTTTTTAATTGGATTATTTGTTTTTTTTGGTGTTGAGTTGTATAAGTTCTTTACATATGTGGATATTAAGCCTCTTATTGGATACATCATTTGTAAAATCTTCTCCCATTCAGTGAACTCTCTTTTTGTTTTGTTGATTTTCTTCACTGTGCAAAAAGCTTTTTATTTTGATATAATCCCAATAGTTTAATTTTGCTTTTGTTTCCTTTGCCAAAGGAGACATCTAGAAAAAATGTTTCTACAACTGACGTCAAAGAGGTCACTGCCTATGTTTTCTTTGAGGAATTTTAGGTTTCAGGTCTCACATTTTGGTCTTTAAACCACTTTGAATTTGTTTTTGTGTAGGGCATAAGAAAGCAGTCCAGTTTCATTCTTTCGCATGTAGCTTCCAATTTTCTCAACACCATTTATTGAAGAGACTGATTTTTCCCCCTGTATATTCTTGCCTCCTTTTTTATAGATTACTTGACCATAAAAGCATGAGTTTAGGAGTGCCTGGATGGCTCAGTTGGTTAAGCATCTGACTCTTCTCAGCTTGTCATGATATCTGTGTCATGAATTCAAGCCCTGCAGTGGGCTCCACACTGGGCATGCAGTCTACTTAAAAAAAAAAAAAAAAAAAAAAATGGCACGGATCTGTTTCTGAACTTTCTATTCTGTTATCTAAGTATCATTTTTGTTCCAATGCCACACTGTTTGGGTTATGACAACTTCGTAGTATGTCTTGAAATCTGGGATTGCAATACTTCCAGTTTTGTTCTTTTTCACAATTGCTTTGGCTATTCAGGGTGTTTTGTGGTTCCATACAAATTTTAGAACTATTTATTCTAGTTCTGTGAAAAATGTGGTTGGTATTTTGATAGGGGTTGCATTAAATCTGTATATTGCTTTGGGTGGTATGGACATTTTAACAATATTTATTCTCCCAATCCATAAGCATGGAATATTTTTCCATTTGTTTGTGTCATCTTTGATTTCTTTCATGAACATCTTATAGTTTTTAGAGTATAGGTATTTCATCTTTTGGTTAAGTTTATTCCTTAGTATTGTATTCTTTTTGGTGCAATTGTAAATAGAATTGTTTTCTTAATTTCTCTTTCTGCTACTTCATTATTAGTATATAGAAATGCAACAGATTTCTGATTATTAACTTTATATCCTCCAACCTTACTGAGTTCCAAAGTTTTTTGGTGGAGTCTTCAGGGTTTTCTATAAACAGTATCATGTCATCTGCCAATAGTGAAAATTTTACTTCTTCCTGACCAAATTGGATGCCTTTTATGTCTTTTTCTTGTCTGATTGCTATGGCTAGGACTTCTGGTGCTGGGTTGAATAAAAGTGGTAAGAATGGGCACCCTTATCTTATTCCTGATCTTAGAGGAAAAGTTCTCAGTTTTTCACCACTGAGTATAATGTTAGCTGTGCATTTTTCATATATTCCCCAGATGTTTTTAACAAGCACACTGATGACTATGATGCTGGGATTGGGAGCTTTCTCAGCTAATGTTAATTTTAACATCCAGAAACTCTCCTGGTTAGTGCTTCCTTCTCTATTTTAGATGTGAGCAGAACAGGCTGAAAGAGGATAGTGAAATCATCCATTAAAGCATATGTGATATGTGATGAAACTGGTACTGAAATTTTAGACTGCTTTATGGGGTGCCTGGCTGTCTGGCTAAGTCAGTAGAACATGTGACTCTTGATCTCAGAGTTGTGAGTTCAAGCTTCATGTTGGGGATAGAGCTTACCTTAAAAATAATAGTAAATAAATGAAAATACCAAATCCTGGACTGCTTTTCCTAGGGCCATGCTTTTATTTCTTCAGCATAGACCCAAGACAGGATTTGTTTGGAAACATGATTAGAACTGGACATCAGTAAAAGTTAGTTGTTCCTGGTAACTGTTATTTACCTATTCCACAAATATTTACTGAATGTTTTATGTGCCAGTTTCTTGTGGAGGCACTGGGGAGGTGGGGTGAACAAGGCAGACCGAGTGCCCGCTCTAAGGAGGAAGATCTTCTAGCACAGGAGCCTGATGTCTTTTAAGCACATCAATACATTTTAATTATGGCTGTGATAAATTTTACTTAATAGTTGTGTTCCTTGATCCCACTGTGTCAACCACCATTGAAAACTGAGTATAAATAATAGGACTACAGAATTGTGACAAAAGAATTGTCCCAGGAAAGGCTCTTTGGTTTAACAGTGGAAATGCTTGTGTTTGACCCAAATTTTGACCCAATTCGACCCAAATTCCCCTGAAATTTGGATGTGGGTTCCTTGGGATGTGTTATGCACTTTGGACAGAGAAGCTTGAGGCCAAGGTTTGTGTGGTAACTCTGCTGCCATCTAGTAGTGAGGGAGCTTGGGAAAAATCTCTTAGTCTCTGGATCTGTTTTCCTCATCAGTAAAATAAGGTTATTGTTTTTGCTCTTTGAGGGCTTTTCCCATTATGTTTTCTCTGAGCCTGTGGGGCCCTGGAATGTGTATTAAACACGCCCTAGGAACTGCAGCTGGGACCTGACTGTGGCTCCTACTGTGTGTGTTTCCTCTAAGGACCTGAACTGAGCCAATGCCCTAAGAGTCCAAAGCTAAGAGAAAAAATGGAAGAAAGTCAGCACGTTTGGAGAATGAAATTATCCAAAGAAAGTCAAGATAATGGCAGAGCATGGGGTAGCAAATGCCGGAGAAAATAAAGATGTTCTTCAGGTTCAAAAAAATCAGGGGACACTGAGGAATGCCTATAGCATCATCAGACGCCTCAAAGAGCACCCTGAGTGAAGCAGTGAGAACTAGGAGAGTTACTTACCTCAGTGAACTTGCTGTAAAAGAAAAACCTCCCTAGTTTGTCTCCTCTGGTCTCAGTATTACAACACTACTTCACTGACACCAGCTATATGAATTTTCCGCATATCAAGTAATTCTGCAACACCAGTTGGGTGTCCTACAATTTAACTCAGTTCTGACACTGTCTACCTGGAGATAGTGTCAAATCCCACAGGTCAAGTGCTCAGTCCCACCAGACTGCCTTCTTCCCATTTCAGATGCCAGTCATCAGCCCAGGCTACTACCTGTGCTTCCCACCAGCTATAAGCCAGAGGTTCCCAGAACCCCTTCCTTGAGTTCAATTAGCTTGCTAGAGTGTCTGACAAAACTCAGGAAAACGATTTGCTTATTAGGTTACTGGTTTGTTACAAAAATATATATAAACCTCAGGAACAATCAGATGAAAGAGCTGCATAGGGCAAAGTATGTGAAAAAGGGTAAAGAGCATCCATGCCCTCTCTGGGTTCGCCACTCTCCCAGCACCTCCATGTGTTCACCACCCTGGAAGCTCACCAGACCCTGTACATCAGGGATTTTTGATGGAGGCTTCATTACATAGGCCAGATTGAGTAAATCATTGAATGTTCGTGATTGATTCCATCTCCAGTCCCTTTCCCCTCTGCAAGGGTAGGAGGTTAGGACAGAAACTCCAACCTTCTAATCACAATTAGTTCCCCTGGCAACCAGCCCTCTACTTTCCAAGTGTCCCCCACATTAACATAAACTCAGGTGTGGTTGGAAGAGGCTTGTTATGAATAACAAAACCACCTTCCAAAACTTAAAAGCAGTGGGCTAATTCCTCAGTAACTGCAAACTAGCAAAACCCAATCAAGATGAAATAGACATTCTGAAAATCCTGTAAAGATTGAAGAATTTAATTTGTACTTAAATAACTCCCAATAAACAAATCTCCAGGCCCAGATGGTTTCACTGAAAAGTCTATGAAACATTTAAAGAAGTAACATTTATTGGGCGCCTGGGTGGCTCAGTGGGTTAAGCCTCTGCCTTCAGCTCAGGTCATGATCTCAGGGTCCTGGGATCGAGCCCCGCATCGAGCCCCGCATCGAGCCCCGCATCGAGCCCCGCATCGAGCCCCGCATCGGGCTCTCTGCTCGGCAGGGAGCCCCGCCAGGGAGCCCCGCATCGGGCTCTCTGCTCGGCAGGGAGCCTGCTTCTCCCTCTCTCTCTCTGCCTGTCTCTCTGCCTATTTGTGATCTCTCTCTGTCAAATAAATAAATGAAATCTTTAAAAAAAAAAGTAACATTTATTATACGCAATCTAATCTGGAATATACAAGAAAAAGGAACACCTTCCTACTCATTTTATGAGGCTAATATTACCCTGATACCTAAACCAGGCAAAGATGATACCAAAGAAAACTATAAACTAATAGCCCTCATGAACTTAAATGCAAAAATAGTAGCAAATTGAATCAGCAGCAAAATATTAGCAGATTGAATCCAGAAATGTATAAAAAGAATTATACATCATGACAAAGTGGGATTTATTCCAAGTGTTTGCCAAGGTTGGTTCAACAATAAAAAATTAATTGATATAATTTGTGGTGTCTCCCTTTTGATCAGATGGGAGCCCCAAATGTGGGGCGACGATCAGGTGGAAGCCGGTGGCATGGGCAGTGAAAGGATTCACCCAAGGCAGAACAAAGGAGATAGAAATTTATTGAATCTATCACCAGAGAGCAGTGGGCAAGAATGCAAAGGAGAAGCTGTCTGCCACAAGACTGCTATTTTTAAAGAGGGAAGATGAGGAAGTATGGCAATGCATCGAATTTCTCCTTTTTGGTTACTGTGCCTAGTTGTAAGTAGGCCACTGGCTAGTTAAAGCCTATGGATGTTCTGAGGTGGACGGCCTGATAGGCCTGTCTCTATCCAGCCAGGGGTGGCTGAGGGCCCTCCTGCAGTGATCAGGTTTCCATTGCTCAAGTCTGTTGTCTAAAGTGGCCTCTACATAATTCACTGTATTAACAGGCTAAAGAAGACACAACATACTGTACACCAACCTATGCAGAAAAAGTATTCAACAAAATCCAATACTCATTCATGAATACAATTCTCAGACAAATAAGACTAAGATTTAATAAAGAGCATTTACAAAAAACCTACAGCTAACATTATACTTAGTGGTGAAATACTGAATGCTTTCTGATATAACTTCGTGTTTGGGTCCGAAAGTGAAATGTCAAGTAAGAATTCTTGAGATGTTTTTGTTGCAAAAAGGTGGTTTTGTTTAATGCACAGGGATAGGACCCATGGGCAGAAAAAGCTGCACTTAAGTGTGACAAGTAACTGATAATATAGGGTTTTTTATTCTATGGAGGGAGAAGGTGACTTAGGGCTCCAGGAAATGGAGTCTATAGGTTCCTGGAGGTCCGACTATTCTCAAGATTGTGCTTTTCTTGGTAAATCATTAAGACAGTTACAAACTGATAGAGTTTATGTCCTGTATGACTGTGATCTTTATCAGTTGACCATTTGCTTTTTCCTTCCTTTGTTCTTGGGCAGCCCTGAGTGCCTGAAAAATGACACATATATCACTCCCACCTTGAGAGGGGGAGGTGTTCTGTGGAGTGTCAGTTTGCCCTTTTATCCTCCCCTTGCCTTTTGTTATCTCATCACTCCCCCCAAAGATTAGGGAAAGAAATTGATGTCTGCTCTCAGGATTTTTATTCAATATCATACCACAAGTTCTGACCACTGCACTAAGTCAAGAACAAAGAAATAAAAGGCATATAGATGAATAAGAAAGAAATAAAACTGGCCCTATTTGCAGATGAAATCACTGTCTATAAAGAAAATTCCAAGGAAAAAAAGAAAATTCCAAGGAAAAAACAAAACCTAGAACTAATAAATGAGTTCAGCAAGATTGCAGGATATGGGGGCGCCTGGGTAGCTCAGTGGGTTAAAGCCTCTGCCTTCGGCTCGGGTCCTGATCCCAGGGTCCTGGGATCGAGCCCCACATCGAGCCCCACATCGAGCCCCACATCGGGCTCTCTGCTCAGCAGGGAGCCTGCTTCCTCCTCTCTCTGACTGCCTCTCTGCCTACTTGTGATCTCTGTCTGTCAAATAAATAAATAAAATCTTTAAAAAAAAAAAAGATTGCAGGATATGAGATCAACACAGAAAAATCAACTGCATTTCTGTACACTAACAATGAATACATGGAAATTATTTAATTGAATTTTTTTTTGAAGATTTTTTTATTTGAGAGAGAGAGACAGCGAGAGAGAGCATGAGAGGGGAGGTCAGAGGGAGAAGCAGACTCCCATTGGAGCTGGGAGCCCAATGCAGGACTCCCAGGGTCATGACCTGAGCCAAAGGCAGTCGATTAACCAATTGAGCCACTCAGGTACCCTATTTAAAATTTAAAAAACAGGGGCGCCTGGGTGGTGCCTGGGTGGCTCAGTGGGTTAAAGCCTCTATCTTCGGCTCAGGTCATGATCCCAGGGTTCTGGGATCGAGCCCCACATTGGGCTTTCTGCTCAACGGGGAGCCTGCTTCCTCCTCTCTCTCTGCCTCCTCTCTCTCTGCCTCCTCTCTCTCTGCCTGCGTCTCTGCCTACTTGTGATCTCTGTCTGTCAAATAAAAAAAAAAATTTTAAAAACAATACAATTTACAATTGCCCCAAAGAAAATAAAATACTTAGGTACAAATCTAACAAAGCAAATAAAGAACTTGTATGCTGAAAATTATAAGATGCTGCTTCCCCCTCTCTCTCTCTGACTGCCTCTCTGCCTACTTGTGATCTCTGTCTGTCAAATAAATAAAATCTTTTTAAAAAATTAGAATTTAATTTTAAAAATAAAATAAAAACCTAAATAAATGGGGAGAGATACTATGTTTATGACTGGACATCTCAAGACAGTAACGATGTCAACTCTCCCCATATTGATCTATAGGTTTAGTATAATTCCTATCAAAATCCCAGCAAAATATTTTACAGACATAGACACATATATTATAAAACTTACGTGTAAATAACAGACTCTTAAATAGCTAAAATAATCTTGAAAAAGAAGAAAGTGGAAGGAATCATTCTGATTAGGTAGGTTATTATACAGGGTTATTGTATGGTTCTAGTAAGCAATACAGTGTGGTATTAGTGAAGGAATAGACACATAGATATAACAATGGAACAGGACAGAGCACCCACAAACAGACCCACACAAGTATGTCCAATTGATTTTTTATAACGTGCAAGAGCAATTCAATGAAGGAAGGATAGCCTTTTCTAACAAATGATGCTGAAGCAATTGGACATCTACAGGCAAAAAAAAAAAAAAAAAATGCACCTTGCCTTAAACCTCACACCTTAAACAAAAGTAATTCAAGATGGATCACATACTTAAATGTACAATATAAAATTATAAAACTTTTATAGAAAAGTAGGAAAAAAATGGTCAGGGTTTAGGAGTAGGCAAAGGGTTATTAATCTTGGCACCAAAAGCACAATCCATAAAAGGAAAGATGGATAGATTGGACCATATCAAAATTAAAAACTGTTGCTCTACAAAAGATTTTGTTAAGAGAATGAAAAGACAAGGAGAAAATATTTGCAAACCATATATCCACAAAGGACTCGTCTATACAACACAAAAAGAATTTCAAAACTCAATAATAAAATAACAGACAACCCAATTAGAAAATGGGCAAAGATATGAATGGATATTTCACCTGAAATGAAATAAAGACTTCAAATAAGTACATGAAAAGCCATTCAACATCACTAGCCATTAGCAAAGGCAAATTAAGACCACAATATCACTCCACACCTATCTGGGATGGCTAAAGTTAAAAATATCAAATGTTGCTATAAATAATTTCATTGTATGCTCCTATAAAATTCTTAAATGTTGCTTAAATATGTAATTAGCTACTCTATTCTGGCTTTCTACTAAAGGTAAACCTTATGACAGTCAAATAGATGTTCAAATTCTAAACTTGCCTCATTCTGATTTGACTGGTAATAACCATAAGGATAATCCTTATATAATATTTTTAGCAATTAAGCATAACCAAAAAAGCTAAGATAAAGCTATATTTCTCATGGTAGAATTGTCAAATATTCTGTTATAAAGTTATCTTTTACTAATAGAACATTCTACTCAGATGACTCTGGCACAAACATGCTATTCTGCTAAAGGTCCGAGAATATAAATAGCATCTTTCCTTGAGGGGAACTATTTTCCCTTCATTCAAAAGGCTCTACTAGTTGTGAATTTGTTGAGCATCTGTGGCTACTGTGATTCAAGTCTGACTTACATTCACTCAACTTAAAAAAATGTTTCTGCTTTTATAGATCAAGTAAAACTCTAAGCTACCCATCTATTTCAGATCTAGGGACACTGATGAGTCAAATGACAAAAAGTGCTGAGCCATTCTGATTAATGCTTCAGGTCTGCTATCCATCATATTAACTGTGATCACCTTGTCTTTGATGATTAATTATTCACACATGACCCTCTCAACTCCATCTCCCTATTATCCCCATTGATTTCAGGGATCACAGTTCACTGGCAGCAGTTCCCACTGTCCTTTCCAAAACAGCCACCACAGAGTACTTTGAGGATGCAGAAAAAGCCTTCTTGAATGTATATCCCACAGCCTTCTTCAAAGTAGTGTTCTTCTTTATCTTTCCAGAGGATGTAGATAGGGGAGAATGAGTTTGTCTTACATGATAAATGCTAGAGTGCTAGCATCCTGATCTCCTTAAGCTTTTAGATACTTTCCTCTGTAATATACCAAAGAAGTTCTGGCACCTGAACTTCATTTACAATAGGCCATTTTTTGGTGCAAGTTTTCAGTCAACCAAGCAAGTGAACAGTGAGAGCCTCTTGAGTAAATGTCTTGCTACTGCATGCCATGAACTTGTTAGAAGTTAGTTGGACAGTTGGGTAGTCAGGGTCAGGGTCCTGAACAAGAAAATATGGAGACAGGACAGCAAAAATAAGGTAGCACTAACATCCTGTTTTGCAGCTTAGACAGGACTACGCTAGCATTCTGCTTTGCAACCTTTGCAGAAATGACTTCTGCAAAACGTCCTAAAATAAGACAATTAACCACAAAGCATTTGTCAGTATCACAGGCAAGGGGCAGTTAAGACATAAGCCCCCAGATGTCAGCAAAAAATACCATCAGCACAGAGACATTAACCTGATCAGTAGACAGATACATGACCAAAGCCCTGATTGGCACAACTCAGCACACCCTGATTGCTCAATATAGTTCGGCAGAAGCGCTCATAAAAACCCCTAAACTGGGGCTCCTGGGTGGCTCAGTGGGTTAAAACCTCTGCCTTCCGCTCAGGTCATGATCCCAGGGTCCTGGGATGGAGCCCCGCGTCGGACTCTCTGCTCCGCAGGGAGCCTTCTTCCCCCCCCCCCCCCCCGCCTGCCTCTCTGCCTACTGTGATCTCTCTCTCTCTCTCTCAAATAAATAAAATCTTTAAAAAAAAAAAAAAAACCCTAAACTTAGGAACTCCAAAGGCAACCCTCTCGGGCTTCTTCCCTCTCCAGGAGCTTTATACTATTGCTCAGTAAACTTTGCTTTGCTACCTACCATTCTTCATCCAGTCTACCTCTTCATTCTTGAAAGTGGTGTGACCAAGAACTGTGGGCACTAAAGGTGGAGATTTCCAGCAACAAACTGTCGATGTTCCCTGACATCAGGATCCTTAATACCTTCAAATCTAATCAGGTCTAAGACCCAATTCCAAACAATCCAGAAAAAATTCTGGGAACCCATATGTAGGCTTATGTTCTTCTGGAACCACTTCGCTTACTATAACTCAGTTCTAACCAAGGATATCACTAGAACAATGTTATATACAATAGAACAGTGGCACCTCACAAAGAAATAGTACTGGGAACTTTAGCAAATTTGATCTCTGCTACCATGCTACTTTCTTGTGATTTCTTGTGTACACACGCATGTACACACACACACACACCCAACACCACACACCTTACTCCCTCCTGCCCATATATTGGATCAGGCATTTGCACTGACCAGTTTTTCAAGAATTTAAAAATAGAGCTACCCTACAACCCAGCAAATTCCATTACTGGGTACCTACCCAAAGGATACAAATATGATCCAAAGGGGCACCTGCACCCCAATATTTATAGCAGCAATGTCCACAATACCCAAACTATGGGAAAAGCCCAGATGCCCATCGACAGTTGAATGGATAAAGAAGATGGTACACACACACACACACACACACACACACACACACACACACACACAGTGGAATATTACTCAGCCATCATAAAGGATGAAATCTTACCATTTACATCAGCATGGATGGAACTGGAGGGTATCATGCTGAGCAAAATAAGTCAGTCAGAGAAAGACAATTATAATATGGTTTCACTCATATGTGTAATTTAAGAAACACAACAGGATCATAGGGGAAGGGAGGAAAAAATAAAATAATACGAAATCACAGAGGGAGACAAACCATAAGAGACTCTCAAGGCACCTGGGTGGCTCAGTGGGTTAAGCCTCTGCTTTTGGCTCAGGTCATGATCTCAGAGTCCTGGGATTGGACCCCACATTGGGCTCTCTGCTCAGCAGGGAGCCTGCTTGCCCCTCTCTCTCTGCCTGCCTCTGCCTACTTGTGATCTCTCTCTCTCTCTCTCTCTCTGTCAAATAAATAAAATCTTTAAAAAAAAATAAGAGATTCTTAACTATACGAAACAAATTGAGGGTGCTGAAAGGGAGGTTGGTGGGGGGAATAGGGTAACTGGGTGATGGACATTAAGAAGGGCATGAGATGTAATGAGCACTAGGTGTTACATAAGACTGATGAATTACTGGGGCACCTGGGTGGCTCAGTGGGTTAAAGCCTCTACCTTTGGCTCAGGTCATGATCCCAGAGTCCTGGGATAGAGCCCCACATCAGGGTCTCTGCTCAGTGGGGAGCCTGCTTCCCTTCCTCTCTCTCTCTCTGCTTACTTGTGATCTCTGTCTGTCAAGTAAATAAATAAATAATCTTAAAAAATAAAGAAAAATATCCTCTTATAAAAAAAAAGACTAAATGAATTACTAAACTATGGGTGCATAGGTGGTGCATTTGTTGGGCTGCTGACTCTTGGTTTCCACTCAGGTCTTGGTCTCCTGGTCAAGCAATCCAGCCCTAACTCAGGCTCCACACTCTGGGTGGAGTCTGCTTAGGGTTTTCTCTCCCTCTTTCTCTGCCCCTCCCCCCAAGCCTCCAGCCCCCAGCCCGCCTTGGGCTGGCACATTCTCTCTCACTCAAATAAATAAATAAATAAATAAAGCCCTAATGAGTGGAGTATTAGTAGATATAACTGAAATATTTTCATCTGGAGCTCTAGAAATAAAGGTAAAACTTGTCTACAAGGTAGTTTTCTTTTATTGCTAGAATTTGGCCATTTGTAACTCTGTATCCTTCCTCAGAAGGCAGGTTTGGTGCGCTCAAAACTTGTTTCCAACTCTTGCTTTCTTCAGCCAGCTTAGACCTATTTACAGGATTCCTTTGGAGTCCTCCCAGGACACAAATGATGTCTTTTATATTGCTTACATTTTCAAGCAAGACTCTTCAGAAAGAGTACATTAAAGTCTTTAAAAAAAAAACTTTATCCAGTTTCTGAAAGGACTTTTTTTTTCTTTTTCTCTTTTTTCATTCAAATATAACTAATACAGGGTATTATATTAGTTTCATCTTCCACATGTGAGGCAACCTCTCCACTGTAGTGTCTCCACCCCTTCCTGAATACAGAACTTTTTGCTGTGTCCAAATTTAGGGCATGCGACATGCAAAATTCAACCAGAAGCAATGACTTCAGAAAGAACTAAGGCAGTGCTTCAGCCAAATGAGAGCTCAGCCCTGCAGAGGCCCCTGCTTAGGGGCCATATTGGCTTTCCCTTGAAGCAAGGGCACAGAATTTTCACATCCTAGATTCAGAAACCCACATTTCAGTCATGACTCCCAATTTAGAACAAAGCAGAAGTTGAAAGCTTTTATCCCCTGGACCTTGGAGCTTCTGGAAGCTTCAGAAGCTGGGGGACTTGCACGCTCTGAGGCTTGGGAGAGCTCCTTGCAAGCCAAGAGCCGTGAAATTTCTTCCCTCCCCATTTTCCCTTCCCTTCCATGACATTGCTTTGCCAGGTCATTCCTCTCAACCTGCAATGACTCTGCCCTGCCTTTCTTTCAGAAATAGAGAATCCCTTTGGCTTCTGTCACTTTGGGTTTTATTTTTTTTATTTGATCAAATTTAAGGCAAACACTTTAATCCAGACTTCATGTTTTGAACAGCTCCATAGCCAAGGCTGTAGGTCTCAAGGGCATTTGGCTGTTGTAAAATGGTGAACATTCCACCCAAGTCAGTCCTTGATTACATGCTTAAACTGGCCAGAACACAAGCCATGAGAGCAAGTGTTAATTATTCATATCACAGGCCACCCCCAAGTGCAGGGCCAAGGTTTAGGAAACACAGCCATATTGGCTCTACTTTCTCTTCTTTTGACTTTGTATTATTTGTTTTGATGTAGATAATGATGTTTTATAAGGGTGCAGTTGTTATTTCTAGCTTCTCAATAGCTGCACTATCTATTGTCTTGTCCTGTATGTATGTATATATGTGTGGATGTATGTGTGTATTGGTTTTTTTTTAAGATTTTATTTATTTGACAGACATAGATCACAAATAGGCAGAGAGACAGGCAGAGAGAGAGGGGGAAGCAGGCTCCCCGCTGAGCAGAGAGCCCGATGCGGGGCCCAATCCCAGGACCCCAGGATCATTACCTGAGCCGAAGGCAGAGGCTTTAACCCACTGAGCCACCCAGGCACCCCTGTATGTGTATATTTATGCTGACCCAGAGGTCACCAAATAAGAAATTTTACTCAGGATTAAAGAAACTGTAACAGACAGAAGCAGCCTTAAGTCAAATGAATTTTGTTCCCTTGGTTGGATCTTCTTACAGGAAAGTATCCTAGAGGGAAAGCAGGCAGCAACTGCTTTTGTGAAAGACCTTCATGTATCCATTTTCTCAGGAATGTCTACAGAAATGTAAGGAAAAAATATCAAAAGCATCCTTCAACTCCTCTAAGACCCTGGAAACAGAAATTCAGTCACTACGCCACTTGGGGACAAAGCACAATTGAATACAAGCTGCAAATTAAGTTGCCTGTGTCTGCTTGGACTCAGACTGAAGCCAGGACCAGCTCAAGGCCAGGACAAGAGAAGACTAAGCACCATCATCACAGGGCCACCACCTATCTGACAGCACCAACACAGACAACTCTGAAAAGCTCTTGAAAACTCTCCCCTTCCGTTTGAAGAATTTTCCACCTGCTCCCCTCACCCTCCCCCCAGAGGAAAGGATTCTTCCCCATTTGTTCCGCTGGGACCCTTTCAGATCCCTGCAGAGCACAGAGAGCCAGGAGGGCAGGAGCTAAGGGGGAGCTACACCTCCCTGAAGGGTCTGTCCTGGGGTGGGGGGGTTCTAGAGCTCAGGCTGACCCTAGACCCCCTGCCCACCAAAGCCACCAGAAGGAGTCCAGAGGGCAAGTGGTTGCAGGGCACGACATCCTAATCGTGTTCCTACAGCCACAGGGCACACCTGGCCTGCACCTTCCAGGAGAGGCAATAACAGTCAGCTTGAAGCTTCTCTACAGCCTGAAGGCAACAAGTGTCTGGTTCCTGAAGGGACTAGAGAGGTCTCCTCCAGAGGACAAGCCCTCTCCTTAGCCTTGGAGGAGAGGTCCTGCAGAGGCTGGTTTTGAGGGACATTGTCCAGAAAAGGAGAAACAGTGGCCTAACCAATTATCTTGAGATGTCTGCAAGGTATTTTCAAAGGGTGTCCAGACTGAATATATGGAAAGAGAGAAAGTAAATGTGGGAAAATGCTAACTGGTGCACTGAGGTGAGGGATATAGGTTATTACTATTCTTGCAACATTTTTTTTTATATTTCACAGTTCGTGTGTCGCTGGGTTTTGTTTGTTTGGTTGGTTAGTTTTGTTTGAAGGAATGAATGGAAGTTCCAAGTTCTCTTTAGATGGAAATCCCCAAAGTGACACCTTAGGTTTCTGAAGTAAGTGGATTAAGAGGAGTTTCTGTCCAGGCTCATTCCAGCTCTTTTCTCCCAGCATGGGAGTTGGCACAGACCCCGGGGCCTGACCTCCTCGGCATTTAAAGGACTCAGCGCGGAGGCAAAGGCTCTTCACCCGCGGATGTGTGCCTCTGGGAGCCACTGCAAAATAGCATTCCCTGACCGGGAATCGAACCCGGGCCGCGGCGGTGAAAGCGCCGAATCCTAGCCACTAGACCACCAGGGAGCCGCCAGTGCGTTGCTTTTAAGAAATACAGGTACGTTCTGCATTAAATTGTGACTGATTCCTGTCTGCCCATTCCTCTGGGTGACGCACGCCCCTCTCAGGAATTGACCCCTAAGGCCATTCCCTCTCTGCTCTTTTAATAAAAAGAGCCCTACAAGAAAGACCTCACGCTGTGTGGGACAACGGTCGCGCCCCGAGCCCCTTCTGGTCCACAAGTCCGGGCACCAATCCTGGCCTGGCGGCCACTCATACCCACCCTAGGGACGCGCCTTCGCGAGGCGGCCGCGCGCCAACACCAAGATGCGAAGAGGACGCGGGAGCACGAGGCGCCCGGAGCGACACCCCGGGGACCCCAACATCAGCCGGTGGACTCCGGAGGACGCAGCTACCCAGGCGGCGCGGACCGAGACCGCTTTCAGGAAGCTTCCACGGCCGGGAACCGGACTTCGGGTCCCGCCCCGCTACAACACGCCGCCATGCGCTTCCCCGCTGCTCTCCACGCTCCGCCCGAACAGTCTTCTTCGACGCCGGCCTTTCTCCCCGCGCCACACAGCCGCTCCATCCGAAGTCGCGTTTCTTGTCTCGTCCGCCGCGGTCCCGGAGCCACACATTGTCCCAGCGGCCCGCCTGTGGCGAACGACTCTGCCGATACCGGCGGCGAGGACTCTCGGGCCCGGGTCGGGCCGCCTTGGAGCCTCTTCCCGGGCTCTGCGCGTCCAACGAGCCTCTTCGGGGCGGGCACCGAGGAGCAGGGCAGGGGCAGCGCGACCCCTCTCGCCGGGTCTGGAATCCCACGCGTCTTCCCTTTCCGCCTACAGAGAAGCTCCAAGAAGCGCTTGGTTGGGTTTGCGGGAACCCAGCGTCAGTGACGCGAGTGTGTTAGTTTGTGGTCCTTGAGGGCTGACTGCCCTTCCTTTCTCCTGTCCACGCGGGACCGCAAAGGGTCCCCCAGTGCGACAGTAAGACGGTGAATCCTCTCCACTGCCTGGGTGGGGGAGGAGAAAAATAAATTTGGAGGGAAGGAATGGGAGGGAAAACTAATGAAATTTCGGGATGGAATGATCTTTTGGAACTAAGCCCTCCGGTTGCTGGTGAAGATGAGGCAGTCCAGTCACATCCTCAACTGCATTCTGAGCCAAAGAGAGGAAGACAGAGCACTGAGGGCGGTGTCCAGTGAGTGTGCTGCCTCACTTCCTCAGGGTGGGAGCGCTTGACTCCGAGTGTGGAGAAAACTCCGTAAACACCGCACTAAGAGGGCGCAACTGCTGGAGGAAAGTGGCACATTTCTTCCCCCAAACGTTTACTTCTAAAGGAAAACGAAAGAGAGAGAGAGAGCATTTCTCAGCATTTCCGCTGTTAGCACTTCGCTCTGAGGTAAACGTGAAAAGCCCTCCAGACATGGCTTTCTGTGAAAACGCCTTCACCTCTTGTCCCTCCTAAGTTAAAAATTGCACTCTGCGGACCTGTTGAACAGGGAAACTACAAAAGGCAAATTAAAGGAAGTTTCAGGTATTGTCAAAGGTAAAACGAAATAGTTCTTCAACAAATGCTGTTGGGAAAACTGGACAGCAATATGCAGAAAAATGAAACTGGACCACTTTCTTACACCATACACAAAAATTAATTCAAAATAGATGAAAGGGGCGCCTGGGTGGCTCAGTGGGTTAAGCCGCTGCCTTCGGCTCAGGTCATAATCCCAGGTCCTGGGTTCAAGCCCCACATCGGGCTTTCTGCTCAGCAAGGGAGCCTGCTTCCTCCTCTCTCTCTGCCTGCCTCTCTGCCTACTTGTGATTTCTCTCTGTCAAATAAATAAATAAAAATCTTTAAAAACAAAATAGATGAAAGACCTATAGGACAGGAAACCAAAATCCTAGAGGAGAACATAGGCAGAAACCTTTTTGACCTCAGTAGTAGTAACTTGTTACTAGACACATCGCCAGAAGCAAACAAAAGCAAAATGAACTATTGGGACTTTCACCAAGATAAAAAGCTTCTGCACATGGAAGGGAATAGTCAACAAAACTAAAAGTCAGCGTACAGATTGAAGAAGATATTTGCAAAGGACACATCTGATAAAAGGTTAGTATCCAAAGTCTATAAAGAACTTCTCAAACTCAACACCCCCAAAACAATAATTCAATTAAGAAATGGGCAGAAGACATGAATAGACACTTTTTCTCCAAAGAAAACATCCAGATGGCTAACAGGCCATGAAAAGATGCTTGGCATCACTGATCATCAGGGAAATACAAATCAAAACCATGATGAGATACCACCTCACACCTGTCAAATGACTAAAATTAACAACACAAGAAATAACAGGTGTTAGTGGATGTGGAGAAAGGGGAATCTCCTGCACCGTTGGTGGGAATGCAACCAGTGCAGCCACTCTGGAGAACAGTATGGAGGTTCCCCAAAGGGTTACAAATAGAACTACGCTAGGATCCAGCAATTGCACTATTAGGTATTTACCCAAAGGATACAAAATACAGATTCGAATGGGTACATGAACCCAATGTTTATAGCAGCATTATCAACAATAGCCAAACCGTGGAGAGAGCCCAATATCTATGGATTGATGAGTGGACAAAGATGATGTGGAATGCAATGGAATATAACCCAGCCTTCAAAAAATGAAATCTTCAGAGCACCTGGGTGGCTCGGTGAGTTAAAGCCTCTGCCTTCCGCTCAAGTCATGATCCCAGGGTCCTGGGATGGAGCCCCACATTGGGCTCTCTGCTCAGTGGGGAGCCTGCTTCCTTCTCTCTCTCTGCCTGCCTCTCTGCCTACTTGTGATCTCTCTCCGTCAAATAAATAAATAAAATCTTTTTAAAAATGAAAGCTTCATATTTGTAACTATGTGTACTATACTAAATGAAGTCAGTCAGAGAAAGACAAAAACCATATAATCTCACTCATATTTTGGAATTTAATAAAGAAAACAGATGAACATATGTGGGGGAGGAAGGAAGAGGAAACAAACTATAAGAGACTCCTAAGGATAGAGAACAAACTGAGGGTTGGGGGGGGGGGGGGCTAGATGGGTGATGGTCTTAAAGAGTGTACTTGTGATGAGCATTGGTGGTTGTATGTAAGTGATGATCACTGAAATCTACTCCAGAAGCCAATATTGCACTGTTATGTTAACTAAAATTTAAATTAAAAAGAAAAAACTCTTCAAAATGAATCTCAAGACCAATTAGGGAGAAATCGAACAATCCTGAAATTTGAGTGGACTCCCCCTGGGTCCTGAATAGATTTATACCTCTATCAAGTTTTCAAACGAATTCAGTACTGGCCAGGAATCGTGAGTTGGCCCTTATAGTGTTGGATATTTTAAAACAGGCAAATGTCCTAACACGTAGCCTTTGCAACGATACTGCCTAAAACAACGTACAAGCATGATTAAATGTTGGGAATAAGTTAGTCAACTAGAATAAGTGACAACGGCAGGAGTCGGAAGGACCCCCGCTGCCCAGAGGACCGCGGAGAAGCGCAGAGAGAAAGGGCCCGCGAGCGCAGAGCGCGCCTGGGCAGGCGCGGCCGGGCTGGCGGGAGGCGGGGCAGAGCGCATCCGCCGGTTCCTAGCACCGAGCAGCGGCCACGAGCCGAGAGCACCGACCGCCCCGCAGCGAAAGGGGCCACCGACAGCCCGGAGGGCGGGTGACCCCCCGGCCGGGCGGAGGGGGCGCCTGGGGCTCGGACGCACGTGACCCGCCCCTCCGGGAGCCGGAGAGTCGGCGGGGCGCCTCGGCACCGGGGCGCGTCGTTCTGGATCTGGAAGCCCTGCGTTTGATGCGGATCCCGAAGCCAGAACTGACGGCGGCCCCCGGGTCTTCGCTTCCTGGGGGAGACGCGGGATCCCAAACCGGCGCCGCAGCGGGGGCTGCGGTCCCTTTGCCTGGAGGGTCGCGAGGGCTTTCAGGGCTTTTTGCACTTAGGAAAGAAGGTGGTGGGCACTACAGTAGGGGCAGGATGGAAGCTGTTCAGGCTCCGGCATGAAGTCCCGCCGCGTGTTTCGTTTCCGTAGTGTAGTGGTTATCACGTTCGCCTCACACGCGAAAGGTCCCCGGTTCGAACCGGGCGGAAACAACATCCTTTTGCCCCCTAGTTCTCCTGTTGACGACACACAAAGGAGGACGCTTGGAGCCAAGGGAAGGCAGCGTGCGCAGCCTCATTTTCCTTTCAGAGAAACAAACACGAAGCCAGGCTGCTGCTCCCTTGCTTCCTGAAAGCCTGCTCCGCACTTGACAACCTGGCCTCGTTCGTCCGCTGCCGGCCCCGGTGGAGAGCCGGCCACAACCAGTCAGGCAGGCCGAGAAGGGCACCGGGGACAAAGCCCAACGCACGTTTCCTCTACATCCAGAAACCCCCTAACCTGCTCCTCTGGCGCCTCAACCCGCTCTACAGGCGGACGGGCACCCGGGCTCGGAGAACCGACCACGTCCTCCCGGAGCCGTACACTTGGTTTTCCCGAGCCCAGCCCGCTGGCGCAACAGGTGGATTTGCCCCGACAGAACCAAAGAACACGAACTGCACCTGGGACTCGTCGAGTCAGCGTTTCAGGCTCCACCCGATGAGCCCACGGGGGCGCGGAGGAGCCCTTCAGGTGCCATCATCAGGACAGCCCTTGAGCGAGTTGGGAGGTCACCAATAGAGGGACACTCTGCTCTTCACCCGCACCTTACTCTCGGGAAACCGAGGCTCACCAAGAGAGCATGGCCTTGGCTCTGCCACACACAGGAGTAAAGCTAGACTAGAATGGAGCACCGACCAGTTAGCTTGGGGTCAGACCTCAGAGCCCAAAGTGCCGCTGAGGCTGGGAGAGGTGCTGAGCAGCCGGGCAAGCCGGGAGCCTTGGGCCGCTGGGAATTGACCCCATTTTTGGTTTGTCCCTCTGGTAAATCCAACTTTACTGCAAAGGCCAAAGCAGAGATCTTGCAATCTATCTTAAAGATAGTCTAGTGGCTAGCATTCCCCTCTTTCACAGCCACTACCTAAGTCAAGAAAACTCTTTTCCCAGCTTGCCAGCATGAAGAAGCCTATTCTTTATCCCCAGAGGTAGGTGTGTCCCAAGTTCCAGGGGTGGAGAGCCCCTGCTCTGAATCCCTAAAGTCTGGTGAGGCCTAGCCTGAGGGTCCAGAGCCATCTCCCAGGCAGGGAGAGGTGAGATGTTATGTCTTGTTATGCCTTTACCTGGTCCTAGCTGCAGTCTGAGTCCAACCAGACACATACTGATTGGTGTGTGTTCAATTGTGTCTCTCCCTCAAGTGGGGTAGTGACTGAGCTTTCATTTTCATGACCCCAGTGGAGCCCAAGGATGCTACCATTGAGGTTTTATACTTTGCACTTGTTTTCTTGCTGAATCTGTAACTCAGAAGGGGAAAAAACGGTTTAGCTGTGGATAAATTAGTGGTCTCAGTGCTAGGTACAAGGGAAAAAATTTCAAGATGTTAGTAAGGATAAATCTCAAATACTTTTAACAAATCAAATAATTTTAATAAATGAGGGACAGCTCAGTCAGTTAAGCAACTGACTTTTAATTTCAGCTCAGGTCATGATCTCAGGGTCATAATTTCAGGGTCATAAGATAGAGAGACCCCATGTTGGGCTCCACTGCTCAGCAGGGAGTCTGCTTGAGATTCTCTCCCTCTACCCCTTCCCCTGCTCCATGCGCTTGCTCTCTCAAATAAATAAATACATCTTAAAAAAAAAGAATTTTAATAGTTGACATACTATGGCATAGAAAATGTTTAATGTCATGTCATTTTTTTTTCATGTCATGTTTCTAAAGAGAACTCCTTGTATACATCAGACTGGTTTAATCATTTTGGTCTAAAAACTGCTCTATGCTGTCTTCCCGATTTTCTAACAACTTAGAAAATATTGATAGCATAGTATTCTAGTTTGTACAAGTCTTGGTTTAATTTTCTCTTCAGAATCCTAATGACACTTAACATCCTAAATTACCTATCCTGGTTTTATTGGTCATTGACAAACTGTAATTCCAATAACTAACTTTACACAATTTAAAATTATGTGTTCCAGTAAATTAAATATACTGGATACCTAACATATACCATATAATATCTTTTAAGTGAAGATTAAGTTTTTAAAATTCTAGAAATCATCATAATTAATTATTCCACACACAAACTTCAGTAAATGTTTTAGGTATAATCTAATACATAATTCCAACATATATTTCTCTACTATGTGTTAGCTTCCTTTGAGATTTTAAGATCTATTAAGTTCTTTAAATGATATTAAATTGAATTAATGTGTAATCTTTGCCTGGACAATTTCTAATTAAAAGAGAAATAACAGGGGTGCCTGGGTGGTTCCATTGGTTAAGCATCTGACTCTTGATTTTGGCTCAGGTCATGATCTCAGGGTCAGAGATTGAGACCTGCATCAGGCTCACTGCTCAGTGGGGAGTCCTGCTTGAGATGTCCTCTCCCTCTGTTCCTCCCTGCTGCTATCTCTCCCTGTGTCTAAGATAAATAAACAATCTTTAAAATATATATACAGAAAGAGAGAAATAACAAAATGCTGTTTTTAATATAATGTTGCTGCATATTTTTATAAATTATAGAGTGGCTACAGGTTAACAGGTTGATAGGAAGTGTGAATACCTTTAGGGGGTGTTGGTACAGGTGGTCATCATTGTCATTTTAGGAAGTATAAAATACATGCAATGTCTGGAAGTAAGGAGTTGTTACTGGAGGGCCTGGTTTTGTTTTTGTTTTAAGATTTTTATTTATTTATTTGACAGAGAGAGATCACAAGTAGGCAGAGGTGGGGGGGGGGGCGGGAAGCAGGCTCACCGCTGAGCAGAGAGCCTGATGTGGGGCTCAATCCAAGGCCTTGGGATCACCTGAGCAGAAGGCAGAGGCTTTAACCCACTGAGCCACCCAGGCGCCCCGGAGGCCTGGTTTTTCCTGGAGTGCTTGTTTATAGAAAATATCTTTAAATGACTGGAGGGGAGTCAACATGTAATTCTATGATTCCTTCCCCAAAAAAAGTCTTTCAAAATGAAAGTGAATAATGACATTTACATACAAATGCTGTTAGACTTCATCACCAGCAGACCCACACTGCAAAAAATGTTAAAGGAGTCCTTCAGGAAGAAGGACACTGATACCAAATGGGACTCTGCATGTAGCCTAAGGAATGAAGGACAACAGAAATGATATTGGCATGGGAAAATATTTTTTTATTTTTCCTTATTATTTAATTAATAAATATTATTTATTTATTACTTATTATTTAATTAATAAATATTTTACTAATTTTTTATCCTTTTTATTTAAATCTTGGGGGCTCCTGGGTGGCTCAGTGGGTTAAAGCCTCTGCCTTCGGCTGGGGTCATGATCCCAGGGTCCTGGAATGGAGGCCTGCATCCTGCATGGGACTCTCTGCTCAGCAGGGAGCCTGCTTCCCACCCCCCCCCCACCTCCCCCGTCCCCGCCCACCTCTCTGCCTACTTGTGATGTCTGTCTGTCAAATAAATAAATAAATAAAATCTTCAAATTTCTGAAAACAAGGAACAGATTAAACAAAGGTAATGACGATGGATTGTGACGTTTATAACATGCAACATAAAATGCATGACAAAACTAGCATAAAGACAGGTAAAGGAGAAATGTTAAGAGATATGAGTTGACCTAAAGGCCAATTGCGGTAAATTACAGATGTATGCAGCTATGAAGCCTAAAGCAGTTGCTGAAATAACGAAAGAATTATAGCTAATAAACCAACAAAAGGAGAAACATGGAATCGTGTAGAAACCATGTAATTGCTCTTCCAGCATTCTTCGGTAAAGATGTGTACAGTATTAGCTGCATAGGACCAAGGTATTATTTATGATACTAATAGCATAAAACCAACTTAATTTCAAAAGTAAATGGAAAGGGTTAAATAAATACTAACACAAACAAGCTTCATTGTCAAAAGGAATTCAGGTTAACAACGATGACTCTACTCTTGAGGATTCCTGGTGACCTGTTTTCCTCCTGAGCTCTTCTGGATCTGAGGATCCGTGACGATTTTGGCTTAGGTCCTTCTCTTGTACACAAAACACTTAAGGACCGGAGGGTGATAGAGGCATTTCTCTCCCATTAGGTGAGAGAATGCACAGGGTAGAAACAACTGCAAACACTGTCACCTTCTAAAAATACCACCTCGTCCCTGGGTGGGCTTGAACCACCAACCTTTCGGTTAACAGCCGAACGCGCTAGCCGATTGCGCCACAGAGACCGGTGAAACCGCGCCTCCCCATCCAACAGAGAGCAAGCACATGCACTCTACGCTAGAGGGAGCTACCCACCTTTGCAGGACAGCCGTTAAGTCTCCAAAGTCTCCGAAAAGCCGAAAGGAGTCGAGGGGGTGTGTCTGTCGCGTTTGAACCCGTACGTTGGGCGTTTCCGAAGGCGGAAGGCAGTCAGGATTCCATGCCGGTGATCCCCGGGCCTGAGGCAAGAGGGGCCCAAGAGAAGCGGAACGCCTGGTGGGTTCGCGTAATGGCTCTACCAAGTTGCTTCGCCTTCACCCGCCTACTATCTGCCCTGCTGGCGCCCCACTCGGCTGCGGCCGGCTGGGTAGGAGCCGGAGGGGAGGGTGCGGGGATCAAGAGAGGAAATGTCAGGAGGACAGAAAGAAATGGGAGAGACATAAACGCTGCAAAGTTACTTCCCAGGAGATCCCTACAGATGCACGGGCTGGATGCAGTGGAGATGATAAATGCATCAGAATAGGGAGGGAAACAGCACGAGTACCTGCAGTTGACCGAGAACAAAGCGGCGCGGTAATTGGAATGAATTTGTCAAAATTAGTAGAGCAAGTTCTCAGCTTGCCACCAGGGCTGTGGCGCGCCGTGATCGTATAGTGGTTAGTACTCTGCGTTGTGGCCGCAGCAACCTCGGTTCGAATCCGAGTCACGGCAAAACTTCCGTTTTTCTTTGTGTCTCAAACCGCAAGGGCCGCTCCCCTTACCTGCAAGGCAAGGGGCCACGCTTTTCGCTGGACACCGGTGCAACATGGTCAGTAGAAGAGAGGAGAACCCCGGGCGTGCCCCACGTCACCATTTAACAAAATGTCTAAAGTGACGTGCAAGCTCTCAATAAGCTCTGTGTATCGCTTCCCCTAAGGAAATGGTCTGGTCATATCGGGGGCTTTTCTGGTGGAAATATTTTACACATGAGTGAGACTTTCGTACACAAAAAAAGAGCAGATTTTGGAGAGTCTGCAATATACACTCCAGAACTGTCCTGGCCTACGTTGGACTCTCTAACGTTGGATAGCTAATTTTTATCCTAAAAAAGGAAAATAGCAATGTGTGTTCACAGAACAAAATCCCCAAATAATTAAAGGACAGCTATTTAAATATTGAAATGCTCAATTATCACCAGGATCAAGACAGAAATTTTCTATCAGCCAAGCCAACGTATGGCTCTCTGATACACTTTCCAGGTAATGGCTATCCATCCCTGCTATTTTAAACTATTCTGATGTCTACCCCCACAGATTAGCCTGGTCGTTTCTTCAAATTCACATGGATGAATATACACTTTTTCTATCTAGCCATTATCAAGCAACATTATAGTTTTTATACATGTTATTGCATTTGTCACACTTTAATTCTGGTGTTAAAGATAATGATGCTAGCGTGATGATAAGTATATTATCGTAAAACTAAAGACAAATGATAGATATTTGAGTGATTTCAATCTGCAGCAATTGAGGACTCATACAAATGCCATTCTACAAGTCACTTGTGTATATTTGACTAAATGTCCATTGAAGGAAAGGGAGCCATGGACCAAAACACACACATACACACGTCTCCAAGGTGAGCAAGACCACCGTTTTTCTATGCTAGAGGTGCTAGAACGGAAGAATGGAGAGGAACAGTGAGGCAAGTCACAGAAAAGTGGAGTTTTTATTGCCACTGAAGAGTGCGTCCTCCTCCATCCTTCGTCCTGTCTCCAAGGCCCTCCCGGGGATGGACCAGCCGACGAAACGACGTTGAGAAGCGGTCCGGTGTGCAAAGTCTGGGCTCCGGCAGCACCCTTTGTCAGGTGTGTCTTCTGGACCGTAAGAGCGACCCCCACAGGATATTCCTGCTCTTTCCGGAGGTGCGGTGGGAGAGACGCTAACTGGCCAGCTCCGTGAGCCGCGCGTGTCTCTAGCGGGTTCCAGGCCCGTCGAAGGGCTGAGCCAGGAGCACCAGCACCGAACCGGTTGCGGGCTGCCGCAGGTTTTCTCTCCTCCCTTTGTTTGGCAAACGTGGATCCAATTTCCTCCGCAGGCACGGGAGAGGAGGCTGGGTCCTTTCCGCGGGTTGGAGATGGGTGGGTGGGAGGGGTGGCGGCTTCCGGTTCCCAAGAGCACAGAGGGAGCGGAAGACAAGGAGGGAGAGGGAGAAGCCGGGAGAGGCGAGGAACAGCTGGCTAGCCGGGGCAGGGACCGAGAGGTCGCGCTGGCACCGGGAGCCTGAATGCGAAGGCGGGTCTCGGGCCCCCACGTTTCTGGAAGGGGAGTCTCCTTCTGACTTGGCCCCAGAGGGAATGTAGAGGCCTTCGGGCGACGTCCCCCGTGCTTTCTCACCATTATACGCCGCGTGGAATTTCTTCGGCAGGTATTCGCCCACGAACCTGCGAGAAATTTCGCGCCTGGTGCGGAGTTCGATGGGCAGGGTCCCGGCGCAGGAGCGCCCACAGACACTTCGGCTGTAGGGAATAAGCCGAGTGTACCTCTGGCACCTTTTGGACAGGAGGCGTTGTGCAAGAAGAAGTTACATCATGGACTTTGGTTACGAAATAGGAGAGCCCGGGGGATGAGGGAGGAGAGCCAGGGTATGAGGGTGGGGACCCAATACCAAGAGGGAGAAAACGCACTTGACCAACCAGCCTCAGTGTTTCCACACAACCCCAGCGCAGAAGAGGCCTTTGGCTCCTGTGCTTTGGAGCTATGAACCCGTGCCACAGGCACCTTGTACGTAGGTGTGAGGCAGCCACAAATGTTTGTCATCAAGGTCTGGAGTAGGAGATACATGAAATTGGTTGGATGATCAATTCTGGGGATGTTGGATCCATCCCAGGACCTTCTAGAATTGGTCCTGGATGGATTGTGGGTCAGGTACCTGCCCTAGATGGCGTGAGGAAGAGGAATGTGTAAGTGAGGTAAGTGTTCAAATATGACGAATGTGAGTTTGTATGCGTGTGTTTGCATGATGCGTTCTCAGGGCTTTTTAAAGTGCCATCTAAAAATAAAATGCCATGTACTATGGAGGAATCACTGGAGATAGCCTTGGGAAGAATGTAATTCAGAAAATACAAAAAAAAAAGGAGACAGAGAGGGAGCCGGAGGCGGAGACCAAGGAAGAAAATACCTGTGCAAGTAATCTAGGAAGACTTTCCCTGGAGTCCAGTAAACATCCGTTTCAACTAGGGGAAAACTGTGTTGTAAAGATTTCCAAAAGAATCATTTTCACTCAGCGCTTGACAGGTTTGAAAGATAATATCTGAATCTTCCTGGGACCATAGAGTATGCTAATACCATCATTCCTACAAGTACCGGAGCCTAATGGATTCTCGTAAGAGCATTTTAGAAGTGTTTCTGTGCATTGTCATTGATAGCTCCCCAGAAGATTTTTATTTTGAGAATATTGTCACAGGTTTTTAATTAAAACTTTTAAAAATCTAGGGGCTCCTGGGTGGCTCAGTGGGTTTAAGCCTCTGCCTTTGGCTCAGGTCATGGTCTCAGGGTCCTGGGATTGAGCCTCCACATTGGTGCTCCCTGCTCCGCAGGAGACTTGCTTCTCCTCTCCCACTTCCCTTACTATATTCCCTCTCTCTCTCTCTCTGTGTCAAATAAATAAAATCTTTTTTTTTTTTTTTAAAGTTAGGGACGCCTGGGTGGGCTCAGTTGGTTAAGTGGCTGCCTTCGGCTCAGGTCATGATCCAGCATCCCGGGATCGAGTCCCACATTGGGGCTCCTTGCTCAGCAAGAAGCCTGCTTCTCCCTCTGCCTCTGCCTGCCACTCTGTCTGCCTGTGCTCACTCTCTCTGACCAAAAAAAAAAAAAAAAAAAAAGTTAAATCACAAGCTGAGAAAATATATTAGCCATATTACTTTAAATGTCTTGATTATTCAAATATATGACGATTTTTTTTATAAATCAGTTAATTTTTAAAAACTAAACCAAATAAAAGGCAAAATATTGAATAGATTTTCTTTACAAAGTGAGATATCTTAATGACCAAAGTTATATGAAACATTCTTGAGGGGTGTCTCAGTCGATTAAGTGTCTGACTCTTGAGCTCAGGTCAGATCTTGATCTCGGGGCTGTGAGTCCAAGGTGTGGAACTTATTTTAAAAATATATTATTGATATTTTATTTATTGGGAAATACAAATAAAATATAAGGAGATAATATTACCCACTCTCCAACATGGCTATATATAAAAAGAATTAGTACACCAAATGCTGATAAGACTGTGGAACAATTGCAACTATAGTTACTGTTCAAAACTATTCTAGAGGACTGTTGGCAGTTAAACTCATACCTACTCCATGACCCAGCAACTGCAGTATACCTATCAATGCACAAGTACATAGAAAGACTGGTACAGATATTCAACAAACACTAAGATATTGATCAATATACTAATTAATACCAAATAACACCAAAGTTTCTCCAATAATACCAAAATCAAGTTATGTACCTTCAATATGGATATATATAATGAACAGAATATTGCATTAAAGGCAAATGCAGGGGCGCCTGGGTGGCTCAGTGGGTTAAGCCGCTGCCTTCGGCTCAGGTCATGATCTCAGGGTCCTGGTATCGAGCCCCGCATCGGGCTCTCTGCTCAGCAGGGAGCCTGCTCCTCCTCTCTCTCTACCTGCCTCTCTGCCTGCTTGTGATCTCTGTCTGGTCAAATAAATAAATAAAATCTTTAAAAAAAAAAAGGCAAATGCAAAAAATAAGCATTCATTCATTTGAATTTGAGAATAATCACTAGTAACCTATAGCAAATAGACCTCAAAATAATAATTAACTAAGCGAGATAGGGTATGAATTACCCGGAAAGGAGCTCAACCTATACTTCGGGGATGATGGCAATTTTTCATAACTTGATTTGGGTGATGATTACATTTGCCCACATTCAACAAAGTATACACTAAAGATTTGTGATTTTTTACTCTGTGTGAACTATAGTTCAATAATTTACTGTTTCCATAAAAATTAGCAGGTGGCAGATGGAGACAAGCTGTCATGTAGTTGTCATGGCAACTTGTTTGCATTTTATTGTAAACGCAGAGACCTGTTCTCATTTAGTGTTAACCCCCCCCCCCCCACACACACACTGTACTTGAAATATCTTTACCAGAAAAAAAGGCTATGAGGACACTATTTCATTCATGAAAACTATAGGCCAGTCTCCTTGAAAGGCAGTATTTCATCTTTGGGGATATTTTCTGCTCAGTAAGGAGACAAGGAACTTCCAAGGTTTCACTTTGGTCCGCCACTCAAAGGTTTGTACACTGTGGAATTTATCCCTCTTCTGACTGCACCTGCCTTGGGGCTAGCGGGTGTACTCGGCTCCTAAGTATCCTGTGTTCTGACTGCAGCTAACTAAGGCGCCGAGTCGGTGCTGGGATGAAGAGCAGCCCAAAAGATTGGTTAGGCCACCTACTACGGACACCTACACCTTGGTTTGAACCGAGGTTGCCTTAGCCACAAGGCACTAACCCGTATACAGTAACGGTGCCCCCACAATCCCACTGGCAGCCACTGCGCTTACTATAATTTTTATTTACACTTCTTGGCTGTTTTATTCTGGACACCCGCAGATTGTTTGTGCTGGTCTCTTTCATACTGTTCTCTGTTTCTCCCCTCCTGTTCTTCTACATATAAAACAACTTCATTTCTCAGGTCCAACTCTGCCTCTCACAGATTTCCTAGCAGTCCTTCGTCTCATCCATATTTGTTTCTTTTGCTCCTTTTCACATTCCTCTTTTTCCCTTGATCTCTTTCCCGCTTATCCCCCTACGCTCCCCTGTCCCTTTATCTTCTGGTTCCCCCACGAGCACCAGCAGTTCGGCTTGCTCTCTTGTTGGAAGGATTAAGTGGGTTCTCACAGGTCTCTGTGGTGCAACTGATTAGCGTGTTCGGCTGTTAACCGAAAGGTTGGTGGTTTGAGCCCACTCAGGGACATGGTGCTTGCTCTTGGAAAGTCTTTGTTCTGTGGCATTCTCTCTCTCAAAATGAAGGAGGTCTATCTTATGACCATTCTGTCCTGTGCAGATCCTTTATGGGATCCTTTATGGGAAGATCATCCCAGATTCTCAGAAGAGCTATTTAAAGCATATGTGGGAAAGCAAGAACAACCAGTGTTGTTCTCTGCCTCACTTTCCATACCCTGTGTACTAGTGCTTATTTAACCTTCTATGTATTAAGAGTTAGTTGCACAAGTAGTCAGGGCCAGAGTCCCCAACAAGAAAATATGGAGTCAGGACAGCTAAAATAAGACAGCACTAACATCCTGTTTTGCAGTTTAGATAGGACCACCCTAACATTCTGTTTTGCAGCCCTTGCAGAAATTAATTCTGCAAAGTGTTCTGAGATAAGACAATTAACCACAAGCATTTGTCGATATCACAGGCAAGGGGAGGTTAAGACATCAGCAAAAAAAGACCATCAGCAGAGACATTAACCTAATAGGTAGGCAGATGCCTGACCAGAGCCCTGACTGGCATGACTCAGCACATCCTGCTTGCTTAAGATATTATGCAGAAGAGCTCATGAAAACCCCTAAACTTAGAAACACCAAAGGCAACCCACTTGGGCCCCCCTCCTCCCTCTCCAGGAGCTTTATACTCTTACTCAAGAAATTGCGCTTTGCTGCCCACTGCTCTTTGTCTGCTCTACCTCTTCATTCTTAGAAGTAGTGTGAGCAAGACCTGTGGGCACTAAAGAAAAAGAAATCCTGAAACAATATTTTCCCCCATTTTTAGTTCTTTCATGCGTAGCTTGGAACAGATTTGTGCTACTCTTAATATTTATCCCTTTTTTGTCTACTACACTGCTGTAACTGGAACTTACTTTTATACACGCCGTGAGACTTGAATCCATTATAATTAGCAGTATTTAGTCTTTGTGTTAGGGATCCCTGACATTGTTGGTCTCATTTCCACCATATCGTATATTTAAAAAAATATTTTCCTTTTGTTTTTCACTAGACTGATTTACATAGATAAAATTTGCTGTTTTCCTATAGCGTTTAAAAAATTCCATTCCTGGAGTGCCTGGGTGGCTCAGTGGGTTAAGGCCTCTGCCTTCTGCTGGGGTCATGATCCCAGGGTCCTGGGATGGAGCCCCGCATGGGGCTCTCTGCTCAGCAGGGACCCTGCTTCCTCCTCTCTCTCTCTGCCTGCCTCTCTGCCTACTTGTAATCTCTGTCTGTCAAATAAATAAATAAAATCTTTTAAAAAAAAATTCCATCCCCCTGATTAGTTAATATATATATTTTTTAGATCCCGGGTACATGATTAAGTATTATGTTCCTTAGTTCGGGAAACATTAACATAGATGCCCTAAGAAGGTTCTTTCATACTTGTCTTTCAGTTATTTTCTGTTTATCCACACCCATTCCCTTTTCCACCCCCAGAATTTTACACTCTCTGGGATTCACCATGTCTTTTTATTCCAGTATCTCTTTGTATATGTAAATAAGGTAATGTCTTTGAAAAATATATATAGCGGTTCTTGGCTGTTATTATTTTAACTGTGGTAAAATACAAAAATATATACCTTTAATTGGTATGCATACGGAATATTGATTCCATAAATCCTTGACTTGAGATCCAGATACGGATTTAGATTTATTTACTTTGGCTTTATCATGGAAATTAACCTGTTTTGCAATTTTGCTCCAGAGTGAGGGAAGCTCAACAGTATCCTTTAGGAAATACTTGAGAACATAATCGTTTTCCGATGTCAGCCAATGGAGAAGATTCGGGGGTAGAAGGTAACAAAGGGAATTTTAAGGGATTGCCTGATATAAAATCTAACCTGAAGTGGGCACTGTTGCTTGCTTCCGGAGGGAACCCCGTCACTTTCTGGCCTGTTCAACCTGCTTCGGAGAAGAGAATGGGTACTGGATCATAGATAGTGAGCTAGCTGGGTAGTAATGGCACTTTCTCTCAAGGTTCCTGAGAATCACAGAGCTGGGCAGTAATGGCACTTTCTTTCAAAGTTCCTGAGAATCACAGGTGCAGCTATTGCTTCCCAATGTCCCTGTCTTTTTTCCTAACGTTACCCAACGGAGAATTAACTTTGAGGGGGGAAAAAAATGTTGTTTCCGCCCGGTTTCGAACCGGGGACCTTTCGCGTGTGAGGCGAACGTGATAACCACTACACTACGGAAACGAAACACGCGGCGGGACTTCATGCCGGAGCCTGAACAGCTTCCATCCTGCCCCTACTGTTGTGCCCACCACCTTCTTTCCTAAGTGCAAAAAGCCCCTGAAAGCCCTCGCGACCCTCCAGG